>NC_088847.1:28996665-29532768 GCF_904066995.2 Poecilia reticulata | reverse complement strand
TAGTCGCAGACGTGTGTGTTCACTTCTTAGCTTTACTTAGTCGCAGACGGTGTGTTCATTCTTGTACTTGTAGACGTGTTTCTTTTTTGTGATTTGTACTTTTTTTTTTTTTTTAGTTTACTTGTCGCAGACGTGTGTGTTCACTTCTGTAGCTTATTACTTAGTCGCAGACTGTGTGTTCATTCTGTGCTTTTACTTTGAGACTGTGGTTCACTTCTGTGCTTTACTTAGTCGCAGACGTGTGTGTTCACTTCTGTAGCTTTACTTGGTCGCAGACGTGTGTGTTCACTTCTGTAGCTTTACTTGGTCGCAGACGTGTGTGTTCACTTCTGCAAGCTTTACTTAGTCGCAGACGTGTGTGTTCACTTCTGTAGCTTTACTTAGTCGCAGACGTGTGTGTTCACTTCTGTGCTTTACTTGGTTGCAGACGTGTGTGTTCACGTCTGAAGCTTTACTTAGTCGCAGACGTGTGTGTTCACTTCTGTGCTTTACTTGGTCGCAGACGTGTGTGTTCACTTCTGTGCTTTACTTGGTCGCAGACGTGTGTGTTCACTTCTGTAGCTTTACTTAGTCGCAGACGTGTGTGTTCACTTCTGTAGCTTTACTTGGTCGCAGACGTGTGTGTTCACTTCTGTGCTTTACTTGGTCGCAGACGTTTGTGTTCACTTTTGTAGCTTTACTTAGTCGCAGACGTGTGTGTTCACTTTTGTAGCTTTACTTAGTCGCAGACGTGTGTGTTCACTGTGCTTACTTGGTCCAGACTGTGCAGACGTGTTTCACTTTGTGCTTTACTTTGAACGTGTGTTCACTTTGTGACTGTCGCAGACGTGTGTGTTCACTTTTGTAGCTTTACTTGGTCGCAGACGTGTGTGTTCACTTCTGTAGCTTTACTTAGTCGCAGACGTGTGTGTTCACTTCTGTAGCTTTACTTGGTCGCAGACGTGTGTGTTCACTTTTGTAGCTTTACTTAGTCGCAGACGTGTGTGTTCACTTCTGTAGCTTTACTTAGTCGCAGACGTGTGTGTTCACTTCTGTGCTTTACTTAGTCGCAACGTGTGTGTTCACTTTGTTACTTGTCGCAGACGTGTGTTTCACTTCTGTGCTTTACTTGTCGCAGACGTGTGTGTTCACTTCTGTAGCTTTACTTGTCGCAGACGTGTGTGTTCATTCTTGCTACTTGTCGCAGACGTGTGTGTTCATTCTGTAGCTTTTCTTAGTCGCAGACGTGTGTGTTCACTTCTGTAGCTTTACTTAGTCGCAGACGTGTGTGTTCACTTCTGTGCTTTACTAGTCGCAGACGTGTGTGTTCACTTTTGAAGCTGCACTTGTCGCAGACGTGTGTGTTCACTTTGTAGCTTTACTTAGTCGCAGATGTGTGTGTTCACTTTTGCTTTACTTAGTCGCAGACGTGTGTTCTTTGCACTTGGTCGCAGACGTGTGTGTTCACTTCTGTGCTTTACTTGGTCGCAGACGTGTGTGTTCACTTTTGTAGCTTTACTTAGTCGCAGACGTGTGTGTTCACTTCTGTAGCTTTACTTAGTCGCAGACGTGTGTGTTCACTTCTGTAGCTTTACTTAGTCGCAGACGTGTGTGTTCACTTCTGTAGCTTTACTTGGTCGCAGACGTGTGTGTTCACTTCTGTAGCTTTACTTAGTCGCAGACGTGTGTGTTCACTTCTGTAGCTTTACTTAGTCGCAGACGTGTGTGTTCACTTCTGTAGCTTTACTTAGTCGCAGACGTGTGTGTTCACTTCTGTGCTTTACTTGGTCGCAGACGTGTGTGTTCACTTCTGTGCTTTACTTGGTCGCAGACGTGTGTGTTCACTTCTGTAGCTTTACTTAGTCGCAGACGTGTGTGTTCACTTCTGTAGCTTTACTTGGTCGCAGACGTGTGTGTTCACTTCTGTGCTTTACTTGGTTGCAGACGTGTGTGTTCACTTCTGAAGCTTTACTTAGTCGCAGACGTGTGTGTTCTTTTTTTTTTTTGTTTTTCACTTTGCTTTACTTGTCGCAGACGTGTGTGTTCACTTCTGAAGCTTTACTTAGTCGCAGACGTGTGTGTTCACTTCTGTGCTTTACTTGGTCGCAGACGTGTGTGTTCACTTCTGTGCTTTACTTGGTCGCAGACGTGTGTGTTCACTTCTGTGCTTTACTTGGTCGCAGACGTGTGTGTTCACTTCTGTGCTTTACTTGGTCGCAGACGTGTGTGTTCACTTCTGTAGCTTTACTTAGTCGCAGACGTGTGTGTTCACTTCTGTGCTTTACTTGGTCGCAGACGTGTGTGTTCACTTTTGTAGCTTTACTTAGTCGCAGACGTGTGTGTTCACTTCTGTAGCTTTACTTGGTCGCAGACGTGTGTGTTCACTTCTGTAGCTTTACTTAGTCGCAGACGTGTGTGTTCACTTTTGAAGCTGCACTTGGTCGCAGACGTGTGTGTTCACTTTTGTAGCTTTACTTAGTCGCAGACGTGTGTGTTCACTTCTGTAGCTTTACTTGGTCGCAGACGTGTGTGTTCACTTCTGTAGCTTTACTTAGTTGCAGACGTGTGTGTTCACTTCTGTGCTTTACTTAGTCGCAGACGTGTGTGTTCACTTTTGAAGCTGCACTTGGTCGCAGACGTGTGTGTTCACTTCTGTGCTTTACTTAGTCGCAGACGTGTGTGTTCACTTTTGAAGCTGCACTTGGTCGCAGACGTGTGTGTTCACTTTTGAAGCTGCACTTGGTCGCAGACGTGTGTGTTCACTTTTGTAGCTTTACTTAGTCGCAGATGTGTGTGTTCACTTTTGAAGCTGCACTTGGTCGCAGACGTGTGTGTTCACTTTTGTAGCTTTACTTAGTCGCAGATGTGTGTGTTCACTTTTGAAGCTGAACTTGGTCGCAGACGTGTGTGTTCACTTTTGTAGCTTTACTTAGTCGCAGACGTGTGTGTTCACTTTTGTAGCTTTACTTAGTCGCAGACGTGTGTGTTCACTTTTGTAGCTTTACTTAGTCGCAGACGTGTGTGTTCACTTCTGTAGCTTTACTTAGTCGCAGACGTGTGTGTTCACTTCTGTGCTTTACTTGGTCGTAGACGTGTGTGTTCACTTCTGTGCTTTACTTAGTCGCAGACGTGTGTGTTCACTTCTGTAGCTTTACTTGGTCGCAGACGTGTGTGTTCACTTCTGTAGCTTTACTTGGTCGCAGACGTGTGTGTTCACTTCTGCAAGCTTTACTTAGTCGCAGACGTGTGTGTTCACTTCTGTGCTTTACTTGGTTGCAGACGTGTGTGTTCACTTCTGCAAGCTTTACTTAGTCGCAGACGTGTGTGTTCACTTCTGTGCTTTACTTAGTCGCAGACGTGTGTGTTCACTTCTGTAGCTTTACTTAGTCGCAGACGTGTGTGTTCACTTCTGTGCTTTACTTAGTCGCAGACGTGTTTGTTCACTTTTCAAGCTTTATTTAGTCGCAGACGTGTGTGTTCACTTTTCAAGCTTTACTTAGTCGCAGACGTGTGTGTTCACTTCTGTGCTTTACTTAGTCGCAGACGTGTGTGTTCACTTCTGTGCTTTACTTAGTCGCAGACGTGTGTGTTCACTTCTGTAGCTTTACTTAGTCGCAGACGTGTGTGTTCACTTCTGTAGCTTTACTTGGTCGCAGACGTGTGTGTTCACTTTTGAAGCTGCACTTGGTCGCAGACGTGTGTGTTCACTTCTGTAGCTTTACTTGGTCGCAGACGTGTGTGTTCACTTCTGTAGCTTTACTTATTCGCAGACGTGTGTGTTCACTTCTGTAGCTTTACTTGGTCGCAGACGTGTGTGTTCACTTCTGTAGCTTTACTTGGTCGCAGACGTGTGTGTTCACTTCTGTAGCTTTACTTGGTCGCAGACGTGTGTGTTCACTTCTGTAGCTTTACTTATTCGCAGATGTGTGTGTTCACTTCTGCAGCTTTACTTAGTCGCAGACGTGTGTGTTCACTTTTGAAGCTGCACTTGGTCGCAGACGTGTGTGTTCACTTCTGCAGCTTTACTTAGTCGCAGACGTGTGTGTTCACTTTTGAAGCTGCACTTAGTCGCAGACGTGTGTGTTCACTTTTGTAGCTTTACTTAGTCGCAGACGTGTGTGTTCACTTCTGTAGCTTTACTTAGTCACAGACGTGTGTGTTCACTTTTGAAGCTGCACTTAGTCGCAGACGTGTGTGTTCACTTTTGTAGCTTTACTTAGTCGCAGACGTGTGTGTTCACTTTTGTAGCTTTACTTAGTCGCAGACGTGTGTGTTCACTTTTGAAGCTGCACTTGGTCGCAGACGTGTGTGTTCACTTCTGTAGTTTTACTTAGTCGCAGACGTGTGTGTTCACTTCTGTAGCTTTACTTAGTCGCAGACGTGTGTGTTCACTTTTGTAGCTGCACATAGTCGCAGACGTGTGTGTTCACTTTTGTAGCTTTACTTAGTCGCAGACGTGTGTGTTCACTTCTGCAGCTTTACTTAGTCGCAGACGTGTGTGTTCACTTCTGTAGCAGCACATAGTATCTCCTCCTGTTCAGAGACCAGCAGCTGGACCCAGAGAACCAGCATCCATCTTTTAGGAAGCGGGTGGAGCTGCAGGACAGACGGATGGAGGACGGAGACGTGTCTTTGCTTCTGAGCAACGTGACGACCAACGACACGGGAACATACGAGTGTCGAGGTTTCCAAAGAGAAGCAACCGGCAGGAATAGAAGCACTTTGACCTCTGACCCCATCGGGGTCGTCTTCCTGGATGTGGCGCCTCCTACTGGTGAGTTTTCATGGTTTCTATGTTCCAGTGAAAGAAGGAAGCTGCATAAAGTGGTTTAATGTTCAATCAGTGAATCTTCTTAAAGGTAAAATGTCTCTGTGGCTAAAATAAGGGGGAATATCCCTTTAAGGCCAGATGTGGTTCTGGTTCTGCAGTGAACCTGTCAGCCCAGATGTTTGTGTTTGTAAAGCTGCTGCAGAAAGCAGCTGGTCTGAGAGCAGCAGGTGAAGAGAAATGGATTCTGACCTTCAGCTCTGATTCTGTTTTACAGAAAACAAGGAGGGAAGAAAAGAAGATGGAGGCAGAAACAAACATGTTGGACTGATTGTTGGAGCCGCCATGATGGTTTTAGTGGTTACTGGTTTGGTTCTTTATCTTATTAACAGAAGAACAAATATGAAGAAGAAGAACAGATCTGTGGAGTTAAATTTGTTGCAAATTTGAATAATTATTCAAAAAACTAGTTTCATCTAATGAAAATAAAATTGTGGTCAAAACTTATGGAATTGTAGTGATTTTTTTAAAACTAAAAAAGTGTTGTTTAAAAACCTATTTTAATTAGAATCACTCATTTTTAACTCATGAAGTGAAAAATTTACTTGCAAAGCATAAACTTTTATTTCCGCATGTCAGAAGTTTTTTTTGAGATTCTAAGTTTTGGGTTTTGATTCTCTTGGGATCCAAAGACCCCGGCCAGGATATTTTTAATTTCAGGTTGAAATTATTGCTTATTCTTCCAAGAACTGCAGTAAATATGACCAGCTTTGATCTAATTAAATGAGATATCAAGCAAATTTTATTTCATCCGCTCTTTCTATATGCTCATTTTCAGTAAGTTCCACATTAAATTGTAATTTATTCCTTCCAAACAGGATAAACTTTGTTTACTCAGGTTTAGTGAGAAATAATTTCTGTCAAATCACAGTTCAGTTTGTGTTTTCTGTCCTAATTGAATTGTTGAAAACTCTGAGACAGGAGGAGAAATACTAACTTTCACTGGTGAGCAGCTTTTAGTCAGAGCTTAGAGCGCCACCATGTGGACAAAACAACACATTTTAGTTGTGAAACAGCAGCTCTGCTTTTGTTCATTCAGATTTAAATCAAATGGGTTTGTTCCTTGTATTGTGAGTGTAGTGACCATTTGTCTCTAAACTTAAATTCAAAAATCAAAAAACTCAAAACTCGAAGGTGATCTAAAGAAAAGGTGAATCAAACTCAAATGGTCACCTGATGCACCGTGGATTCTGGTTTACGCAGCAAAAAAGGATCAAAGGTCAAAATATAGTTATTTGGTTTTATTTGCAGATCAGGCAAAAGGTTACAGGCTTCTGCTCCTATTCCTGCACCTGCTCTCTGACTGACAATAGAAACCGATATGACTTATTGGCTGATTCTGTAGGCTGGTAAAAAACCTTATGACCACCCACGTGCATAATATGCTACCTAAGACCCACCTATTTATACCGTGAAATACCCACATCCCAACCTGAAATTAATTAATTAATTAATTAAGTGAATTCCTAATCAAAGAACTTATTCTAAACAGCAAATTAAACAAAAATTCTAATGATAAATCAACTAGGAAATAAACAATAAGAATAAACTAAACAATTTAAATTCTAAGATTTAACCAAAAAATGGGAAAATAGCTCCTGCAGTGAGTGATGTTGTTTCTGATGTTCTGCTGCCTCTTCTCCTCATCCTGATGTTGCACACTTAATAATTAATCAGTGTGGTTTTGCGCAGGTTCTTTTATTTTGATGAACGCTGTTGAGACATGAGAGCGACAGTGAACCAGCCGTTACTGCGCTGAGTCAGGAGCGGTCACTGTGCTCTATGTGCCCTCTGGTGGCGAACCGTTGTAACTGCAGCACAGCGCATCTCAGCAAGAGAAGAGCAGCTTAAGATCACAGCCAGCACGAGAAAAATGAAAGTAAATAAACAAAAAACGAAAAGGGAGGGGGTGTAATTATTTCTGATGTCCATTCTGTCACACTGAGAGAGGAAGTCTTGACTCGGTCTCGACCTCTCGGTTTTGGTCTCGGACCCTAAAAGTCTTGGTCTTGACCTGGTCTTGGGTTAGGTGGTCTTGACTACAACACTATCAGATGGAAACTTTTCCTCTTTCTTATTAAGTTTTTTTAAAACGTTTATTTGATCAAATAAATAAATTAGATTTAAATCACTTAGTGACTTAAATCTGGAGAAAAAAAGCATACCCACTGCTTCACATCTGAAATGTTTCTCTTTGTCCACATGGTGGCGCTCTAAGCTCTGACTAAAAGCTGCTCAGCAGTCAAAGTTAGTTTTTCTCCTCATTTCTGTCTTTATTCAGTTCTGATGTGAAAACACAGATTTTCAAGACTTTGATGTTTTTCAGAGAACTGGTGTTTAAATTAAATAGCTTCCTGTTAAATATTTATATCTAAAATCTGGTAAAAATATTCCCTCTAACAATCTGATACATCATCCAAACATTTATTTAAAATAAATGATCAACATTCAGATCAGACCTTTGTTCACAGATGATGATAAAATCTTCCTCCTTAACCTGATAGAGTCTCTGAGTCATTTGGGTCCCAAAAGGTGAGTTAATATTAATTAGTGATTCCATTTGATGGCTGATATTTAATGTGTTTTAATGTGTCTTGGTAATGTAAGACCAAGACCGAGAGGTCGAGACCGAGTCGAGACTTCCTCTCTCAGGATGACGAGAAGAGGCAGCAGGACATCAGAAACAACATCACTCACAATACAAGGAACAAAGTCTTTATTATTATTACAATATCATGTATCATGTGCAACGTGCAGAGCATCCAAACGTCCAAAGCTCCAGTCAGAAGTTAAGTTAGCAAAACAATGTCTCAGTAAAGGACTTATCCTTCAGGGAGGGAGAAAAGAGGAAGAATAGAAAAAAAGCCAAGAGAAAAGGTTTGTTTTAATCTGCCTTGGTAATGTAATGCTTATGAAAAGATTTGTAAAGCTGCTAATAGAAAATTAGCTTGCTAGCGACCTGGAACGGTCCAGTTCAACAGCCAAACATTTATGCTACACAGTATGTATTTATGTGAAACTGAGTTTAAACTTTAAATGAGTTGATTCTCATAGCTGACTCTGTATATTTCTGATGTATTTTTGGCTTCAAAACGCCGAGTTTGATAACGTTCGATAAGGATAATTAAAACTTCTCAATGTTTGACATTGTCTATCAAAATGTTTTTACGTCAGGCTACATAGCTGCTACATCGATGAGCTGCTCTTTGCTGTAGTTGGGATTTGTTGTTTGCTGCTGACCAGAATCATTTTGTGGCTAAAACAAACAATATTTTACATTAAGTTATGTGAAACTTCTGTTAAAGTCTTTTGAAGGCTCAGAATCAGTCCAGTACCAGTCCACATTCTCAGGGGAAACAACTCACCTGGTATACATTAAAGTTTTAGCTATTAACGCTTAGAGAAGTTAAATAATGTCATGAATATGTGTGTAGGGCTGCACCGATTGCAGTTTTCTGGCCGATTCCTGGTTACCGATCTTTAAAAAGCCTGACCTGCTGATTTTGATTTAGGCTGATATAATTTTATTTTTTTTGTCTGAAATGTTGCTAAATATAGCAAGAAAGTCACTGAGTTGGCAACCGTGGGGTGAATATTGTTAACTGTAAACATGCAGACCTGACCTGGTTGGTCTGTTAGTCAAACCTCTCACTGCAGAGCAGAAGAAGACAGAGGTTGATTTATAAACCTTTGCTGACGAAGATCAGATCAGGGGATAAGATGGGCTTCACATGTAAGTATCGTCCAATCACGATCCCCCAAAATTAAGGATATCAGTGCCCAGAAATGAACAGGTAAATCAGTTGGCCAATAAATGCATCTTATATTATACATGTACATAATGTGAACAGCAAGAGATTCAATATGTTCATAGCAGGTTTGTGAATGATCTAATGATCAGACTGCTGATTGCAGATGGTCCAAAACCAGATTTCGCATAGGACCTCATGGAGGGTTGGGCTGGTCCTGCTCGTTATTTATTATCACTGATTTTTACTTGTTGCAACTTGATGAACGTTTCTATGGCCCCTGCTGCCACCAGGGGGCGACAGCAGCACATTCCAGACAGTGATGTCTGAACCTGAAAATGAACAGAAGTTACCTTTACCTTTGACATTTAAATGATCTGACTCTGTACTTCTGAACCAATCAGAAATTGAGACCGAGTTCCCTTTCTTTTTTGTTTGTTTTTTTCTGACAAATAACAGGAAGTCAGGGTAGCATTTCAATCTCCAACCCACGTGTCAGACTTTGTTTAACCCATTAGATCATTGTTTACATACATTTTGAAAACATTTAAACATTTAGTAAATCCAGATCTAGTTAAATTATTCATCTCCTTCCTTAAAGTTTTCCTTCTCAGTTTTTCTCCTCCTTCTCTGACTTTATTAGCCTGTGAAAGCAGAGCGATGTTTCTGAGTTTAGCTTTATTATCTGGTTTCCATGCCGACCTCTGGGTCTGAAGGACTGTGAGGTTCAGCCTCTGCTGGTCTGAGAGCGTCTGCAGCATCAGGACCATCAGAGAAACTCCTGATCTGAAGGCTTCAGGATGCTGAGCTGATCAGAGATCAGCAGCTGAGCTTCAGGATGTTTCAGGAGGCTGAGAGCAGCAGCTGCTGCTTCCTGACCACAGGATCCAGAAACCAATGAGGAGACGACGGAGTCATGATGAGACATTAGAGAGAAACAAGCAACCAGAGAGAGATTCATTCAGGGAGAACAAGATGGAGACACAGCTGGTGGAAAAACAAACAGGTTTTAAGAAAAGTTCAGTTTCTATAGTTTAATTCATAACACTTTATTTATCCCAAAAGGCTCATTCAGCTCAGCAGCTCAAAGTAACACATTCACATAAAACTACATCTTATGAAACAACAACCAGTCACAGATTCACACAACGGAAATAAATAGCTAAAATACAAAAAACTACAGAAAAATACATTTTATCAAAAAACTTTGAATTGAAAATGTATGTTTAAAAGTAAAATGTTGGACATGTTAGAGAAATAAGTTATGAAAATTCAACATTCGTATTTATAACTAAAAGAAACAACGAATCAACACTGATGGAGATTTGAGCTTTGAGCAGAACATCAGAGAAACTCTGACATGATCAGAGTTCAGCGATGATGATCAGAACCAGATGGACCAGTTTAACCAGTTGATCTGAGTTCAAAGGTCGTCTGAAATATTAATTATCCTGAAAGAGTTTCAGATCAGAGCTGAAGTTAATCTGGGGTAAGTAACGGAGGTCAAAGGTTAGTTAATCACACTGATCAGCAGGTCAGTTATCTTAGAGCGCCACCATCTGGTCAGAAAAAGTCACTGCAGCTGGTGGTTGATGGTCCAAATCCCATGAACCATGGACTCTGCATGTTCTCCCTGTGGAAGCTGGGTTCTTTCTGGGTACTCCAGCTTCCTCCCGCAGCAAAAACAAAACAAAAAACACTGTTGGGTCCACTGAACACTTTGAATAGAGACAGACTGACGACCAGTCCAAGGTGAACTTTGCTTTTCGCACCCCCCAACCCCTGCAACCAAGCGAAGACAAGCAGGTAGAGACAACGGATACAGAGAAATCTAACAGTTTATAGACACCAGAACTTATTGACCAAATCTCCTCTGTGTTTTGATTTTCCTTTGTGTTCATCCTCTTTTGCACAAAAGGACCAACATTATGAGAAAAGCAGTCAGAGCTACTGTCAGTCCCAGAGTGATGAAGATGATGTTCCTTCCTCCTCTCTTTGATTCTGGAGTCAAAGTTGGTCTCTGAGTTTGGATCTGATCAGCAGCTGCTGGGAGAGAAATCAGAAATATTGATTAATATTTGACAAAAACTGAGATCCAGGAGGATTCATGATGAAGATGAAGATCAGAGCTGGCCAAAGCCTTCATGGGGCCCAAAGTGAAATGTGGTTTTGGGGCCCTCTAGTTCTGCTAATATTGTTGACTGGCTGCTGTAATCAACAGTCAGATTGTTAGATCATTCAAAAACTTGCTAAACTTATTGCATCTCTGACAGTGATGTTTACATTATATCCAATATGCACTTACAATATAGGATACATGTGTCGGCCCATTTATCGGTGCTGATTTCCTTAACTTTCAGGGATGGGTAATTGGCCAACGCTTGCATGTGAAGTTGATCTGATCTTCGTCAACAAAGGTTTATAAATCAGCCTCTGTTCTCTTCTGCTCTGCAGTGAGAGGTTTGACTGACAGACCAGGTCAGATCTGCATGTTTACAGTTAACAATATTCACTCCACTGTTGCCAACTCAGTGACTCTCTTGCTATATTTAGCCACATTTCAGAGAGAAAAAAATTGGTATAGAGAAAAATCTAAATTAACAGGTAAATGCTTTTTAAAGATTGGTAATCCATGATCGGCCAGAAAACTGAAATTGGTGCAGCCCTACACACATAGTCATGACACTCTATGATTAAATTAATTTCTGTTAGGCGTAACTACAATAATTTATACCAGGACAGACTTTCTCACCTGAGAATGTGGATTGGTACTAAGCTAATTCTGAGCCTTCAAACTATTTTAATTGGAGAAGTTTCACATAATTTATAAATTGATGTAAAAATACTGTTTGTTTTAGACATAAATTATCATGCCCAGCAGCAAACTAATATTTAAGTCTTTCTTTGAGACATTGTTTTGCTAACTTATCTTCCACCGGAGCTTCGGAGGTTTGGCTGCACTCTGCAGCTCATATTACTGTGCAGTGCGGTACCTACCGCGGCCACCAGGGGGCCCCCAAGAGCAATTTATTTTTAAATCTTTGTTTTTGTCCATGTAAGAAAGACTCCTACATACATGATCAAATATATATTATTGTAAAAAAAATACAACTTCATAATGAATGTGTTTTTATTAATATCACATAAAAATCATTACTAAAAATAAGTTCCACTTAGGGGACCCCCTAGCGGCCCTGGGGCCCTAAGCAGCCGCTTAATTTGATGAAGATGTTAGATTATTAACAGACATCTCTAGAATTTAACTAATAGCATAAATGTATCAGATGTTTTTCTGACCAGTAACTTTGAGTCGACATCTTCCAGAGTTGAATCCATCTTCAGTTCTCACGTCACACAGATACAGACCAGAGTCTTCAGTCCTCAGTCTGGACACATGGAGTCTGATTCGTCCTTCTCTGAGGACATCTTTGTCACTCTGGACTCGTCCTGAAAACTGATCATGCTGAGACTCTGGAAACTCAACACCTTTATATACATGATACAGAACTAGTTCTTTACGAGGAGTCAACAAGCTGCATATGACCGATACTTGTCTCCAGGATCCCTGAGTCCTGGAGGTGAAGGTCCACTCCAGAGTGATGTTCTGGTTCTCCTCGGCCTCATAGCTGCTCTGGGTCACATTCACTACAAATGTTGCTGCTGAGGAGACAGAGAGGGAAAGAGAGGAGCAGACACACTGAGAACTGGAACATGGGAGACTTTCAGCTCCATCTAGAGAGCTTTCTGTCACAAAGACAAGATGGAGACTGACCACAGAGACATGAGCTGAGGATGAGGAGCAGCAGGGAGATCATCTTCATCCTGAGAGAGGAAGAGGAGGAGGAGAGGCAGCAGGACATCAGGAACAACAGTCATTACAATGAACAACTGGAGTCCTGGTGACAAGAATAGATCACTACTGCCACCTTGTGGTTATAAACACAACAGCAGTAAGCAATTGAAGCAATTGAAAATGTAGACAAAAGCAGAGAATCGTACATAATCACTTGAACAGATCTCTAAATTAATTTGTAACTAACTACAAGAAATAATAAATTGTTTTTCATGTGCACAAGTGAGAGAGCATGATTTTTGAACAATGGAGTCAACAAGTGCGTTTGGTTTCAGGATATGTTAACCAAAGCCGGTTATGCTTAAATACCTGATGAACTTGTTTCTGGCAGTGTCACATGCTGCTTCATTCTTTCGCGCATATTTGTGTGTTTTCCTTATCGGATGTATTTTGTACAATAATGAACAAATCACACAAATGGCTCCTTAAAAACTCCATTGTGTTCTGCAGCAGATTACTTCAATAACTGGCATCAAATCTTTGTATCGACTCAGTGTCTCTGCTTCTGACTAATTTTCTCTCGACGAATGTCAGAACTGAAACACTTTGTCATTTTAAATTCAGTAAATGCATCAAACACCGGAATAAAGATTACCATTATAACAGGTTCTAACATGTTAACAGCAATTATTTTCAAATCGTTATTCATTTTTCGAATCCGCCGAAACAGGAGTCAGAACAAAAACTAAACAATAAAATTGAACTGACTCACCTGATCAGTTGTGGAGAGAACCGTCTGTTGGTGCTGAAGTAACGCAGGATAAGAACCGATGTAATGCTGAGAGCTTGGCATTATTTTTGAGCAACTTTGTGAATTCAGAGATTTCCTGCTGCACCGATCAAAGAAAATAAATAAATAAATCTCTCAGCTGGATGAGCAGCAAAGTAGGTATGGTTTAAACCACACCTACTCAGAAAAAAAACGTCTGTGATTTTTAAACCACACCTACTGACTAAACACCATCCTTCATTTTAGTGATTATCGGGGAGATCAGATCAATATTAAAGAACATCTTGTAAATGCATAAATATATTTTCTTTCTAAGGACATAAAACTTTCAGCTTCCAGAATAGTTCAGGTAGGAAAACAGGTTAATGAAAATAAAAAGGTATCATTATAAATATACTGCATTGACTTGTGATATAAGCTGGATACATAGAGATTTAGGATTTTTAACTGTTTCACATGAAAATCTACTTCAGTCAAAATTAACTCTGAGTCACAGTCAGTGGACCAGCAGCAACACACATATCCTACAAGTTTTTCCTCATTTCCTTCTTGACACCCAGCTTCACATGACCACTAACACACCTTCATCTCAGCAAAAACCTGCAGGGCAAGTTTGAGCAAGTCAAAACATTTAGGAGAACTGTTAGGAATTTCCGGAAACCTACATGGAAAAAGAGAACCACAGACAACGTATATGAGTTTTTAGCCGACTTCTGCAGAAGGAGAAAAACTCTGTCAACTGCTCCTCCGAGCCGTTCACAGAGCGTTCTGAAAACCTTCAGTTTGTTTGTCTCTTTTATTAGCAGGGGAGAGAAAGGTGTGAACAGGAATGGAGGGGGTGAAATCAACATTCTATCTTCACAGTAGGATGTGAATTCAGACAGACAGAGGGGAGACACAGAAACTAAATTAACACATAGATAGGTTTTACAGCTCAGGACTTTCCCAGGAAGATCTAAGTCACCATCTGTACAAACATGCTTGATTAAGGAAGATTTAATTTTGTCTCCCAAGTTTCAACAAATTTGAACACTAAACCTCTAAATAAAAACTAGTAACATAAAATTATAAATGTAAGAATGATAACAAACATAATAACTCTAACAAGAACCACTCTTGTCTGGGATTCTCCTAAAAGTTTTTTTCTGCATGAAAAGTGGAGAGACATGCATGTGTAAATTTTTCACTGTGGCCAGTCGGTGCTGATTGATTAAACTCTTGGCGCTCAGAGTTTTCTCAATTTGAATTTTGTCATTACATTTCCCAACATGCTTCTGGTTCGTTTTATTTGTTTATTTTTTTAACTGAGTTTTGGGCCTTTTCATACTTTTTCTCTGAATGGATTTGGTTGATAGAAAATCAGAGCAGAATAATCATCAGATTTTTCTTCTCTTTCTCCTTCTGCAAAAACATTTGAAACTTAGAAACTGTCTGATTTCCTCCAAACTGCTGATTATTAAAATGCTTCAAGTCCCATCAGATCCCTGTTGTTTGTCTGGGTGAATATTATCTGGACTGAGTTCATCCAACATCTTCAATGACAAAATAAAAACTTTCTCTGATTAGTTGTGATGTGAAGATTGAATCCTGACATTAAACCAGCTGGTTTTAGTGACAGCAGATCAACAATAACATGAAACCAAACTGGTATGAAATCCTGACAGAGGAGAGACTGAAGGGAGGAAAGACGGATCTTTTCTCCTGTCATCTAAAGTCCAACAGTCTGATAGAATCCGGTTCTGGTCTGATTCCTCCTCTAAGCTCTACTGGAACCACATTCAGAACCAGAGTCAGTTTGGAGAGGAAAAGAGTTTCAGTAACATTTGGACATCAGAGTTTCTTTCTTCTTTTTTTTTAAGGTTTTATCAGCTCTAGTGGCCTTTATTTGATAGTTAGTTGACAGGAAGGTGGGTAATGAGAGAGGGGGAAGACATGCAGCAAAGGTCACCAGGCCGGGAATCGAACCTGCGACGGCCACGTCAAGGACTGAGGCCTCCATATGTAGACTGTGCTTAACCCCCTCAGAGTCTCTTTGTCCCTGAATCTGGATGGAATCACTTTGATATTTAAACTCTATTGGTTCATTTAATTTAATTAATCCTCCCAGTTCCACCAGTTCAGTCTCTCTGTGTGAAACTGGGACGATCTGGATGTGAAGAAAATAAATGCTTCACTTTCTGGAAGGATCAGGACAAGCTGTGGAGGCCATCTGTTGACTGGAACATGACCTGCTGAAAACTGCGCAGTAATTCATAATTTTTTTTAAAACACTGAATTTCTTGCTGGCAGGTGGAAAAGTCTGTGGAAGCTAGTTAGTGTTTGGTTAAGAAACATAACCAAACACTTCGTAGTTTGTAATCCTTCACAACTTTCTGCTCAATTCATCAGTTGGACGGTTTGAAGCCACTTGTTGGCCCTAAAATGGCCCGAGGACCAGCAGTTGATTCGCTGCTAACAGAATAAGCCACTAAACTTTCAGTTAAAAACATTTCATTAAATTTTCTTGAAAGTTAAAGAGACAATAATATTTTTGCTTTTATATTTCAATAGAAAGAAAAACATATTTATTTGCAGAATGAGGTCAAATGAGAGAGACCTTTTTATATTTATGGAAACTAAAGCTGTGAATTTCGAAAAAAAAGACCATTTTTCAGGTTCATTACTTCTGGTTGTTCTTGTTTTTGCTACTAGATGTCCTCATTTCCCCACTTGCTCTGTGATAGTGAAGCTACATTCAGAAGCTGAAATGTATCCAGGAAGTTCCCTGGATTATCATAGGTTGACCTAAAGTGACTGGAGGTCAAAGTTTTCTAAGACCAGAAGCAGGAAGTGAACATGTGACCAGGCATGGTGATATTTAGATGTTTTTCAGTCCAACACGTTGAAAGCTCTGTCAGCAATATCCATATGAATTTAATTCCTAATCAGAATGTGTTTCTATTAATATGCACCATTTTTCCTAACTTTAGTTTGGTTTAGCTGACCAGTGCTGAATATTTGAAGCAAAAAACGAAGAATTATAGAGTTGTCATATATTTATGTTTTGTGAAACAATGTTAATTCATGTTGTTAAAAAAACACATCAGTTTGAGTTAAAGCAGATCCAGGATGAGGAAATAAAGAGTTAATAAATGTTGGATGTTCAGGTCAGCCTGTGACTAAATGTGACTGAATCCTCAGAGACGTTCAGTAAAGATGTTCAGAATAAACAACTAAAGAATCAGAAACTCTGACATTTGCTCCAAACTGATGGCATAAAGACATTTTTCCATCCAGACTCATTTCCACTCAGTGATTCTACTGATTTCAGAGTTTTCCTTGTTTCCAGGCAGATTGTGTCTCTTCACAGGTTTCAGGTTCAGCTGCAGAGGTTAAATCACTGAAACTGACTTTGTTCCTTTGAGCAAATTCAACTTTAAACAATTAAATTGAACTGGAAAAGATCAGATTCTGTTTACTGGTTCTGACATGTTTTACCATTTATATCTGATTAAACAATAAATGTGTTTATGTGCAGATTGTTGTTGCCCAAACTGTGGCTCAGGTTACATTTTATGATCTTGAAATAATTTTGTTTGGCTCTTTATTCAAGGATGGTTTAAATCTGCAGCAGTAACTCAGGTATTAGATGCTTTAAAAAATAAAAATAAAAAAATCTCTGAAAACTAGAATATCATAAAACTCTCTGAGAAAAGATGAAACTGTGAACTGGATTAATTTTAGAGTTCTGACAGTTTTTGCTTAAAATGACAACCTAAAAGTCTAAATAATATTTTTTATAAGTTTTTCATTTTCATGATTAAACTTAAAAATGTCAAAAAAAACTCTGAACCAAACAGTGACCGAATGCATATTAATTTATATTGTCTTATTTACAGTTTGTTAGCATTTATTTACCGTTTGTTCATCCACTACACATTTATCTACCACATTTACATTTTATAAAACATTAAGTGAATAAAAAAAAAGAAAGATAACAAGCAGCAGATTTCAGTGGAAAATTTTAACAGCTACATTCAAACTTAAAGCTTCTTTAAAATCAAAGAAAATGCCCTGTGACAGACTGGTGACCTGTCCAGGGTGACCCCGGGTGACCTGGAGAGGCACCAGCACCTCCTGACCCCACTGAGGGACAAGTAAGAAAATGGATGGATAGATAAAATCAAACATAACAGATCTGTTTACACAGAAGTATCATTTCTACATTATTGCTTTAACAATAATAAAATATTAATAAATAAAGTTTAATGGATATTTTTTCATTATTAGCCCTTCATATCAGTGTTTTCAGAGTCCAGCCATCATTTCTCAGAGAATCTCAACATGTTTGATTGTAAACAGATTTCCTTTTAGTTTGCTTTTTTAAAACACAATACTGACATAAAAAATAAATAACAGTGAGAACAAAAAGTCCCAGTGAAACATAAACTCCGATTCTTCCTCGACTGTCTGGTTGTAGATTCTCAGTCGGAGGTTGAAGCTGATCAGCAGCAGCTGGAGAGAAAAGGAGAAACTTCAGTTTAGACCTGGAATCAGATGAATGTCAGCAGAGAAACAGAAGCAGGACAACAGATTTTACCAGAAACGCTGAGTCGACATCTTCCAGAGTTGAATCCATCTTCAGTTTTCACGTCACACTGATACAGACCAGTCTTCAGTCCTCAGTCTGGACACATTGAGTCTGATTCGTCCTTTTCTGAGGACGTCTTTGTCCATCTGGACTCGTCCTGAAAACTGATCATGCTGAGAATCTGGAATCTCAACACCTTCATAGACCTGATAGAGAACTGATTCTTTTCCAGGAGCCAACAAGCTGCAGTAGATGAACAGTTCCCTGTAGGATCCCTGAGTCCTGGAGGTGAAGGTCCACTCCAGAGTGATGCTGTGGTTCTCCTCGGCCTCATAGCTGCTCTGGGTCACATTCACTACAAATGTTGCTGCTGAGGAGACAGAGAGGGAAAGAGAGGAGCAGACACACTGAGAACTGGAACATGGGAGTCTTTCAGCTCCATCTAGAGAGCTTTCTGTCACAAAGACAAGATGGAGACTGACCACAGAGACATGAGCTGAGGATGAGGAGCAGCAGGGAGATCATATTCATCCTGAGAGAGGAAGAGGAGGAGGAGAGGCAGCAGAACATCAGGAACAACATCACTAACAATATGAGGAACAACGATCTTAACAGCGTTAAAGTTGTTTAAAAAGATTAATACTGCCACCTTGTGGTTACATTTTTTATTCTGCTGAACCTTTTACAATAAAACTGTTTCTGAGTGAAATCAGTTTGTTATATTCAATAAAGAAAAAAATCATTAGTGAGTGAGTTTTACTTTTTTTACTGCTAAATAATGAAAAGCCTATTAAGTGTAATAGAAAATTTCATTTTCAGTCTTAATTCATTCTTGAAGGAACTGATGATACTTTTTACCATTTATTTACTGATAATATCTGCTTTGTTTTTGTATTTCTGCAAGATGTGTTTGTCCATTAAATAAGTTTGCAGATAATGTTTAGATGTATCCGCAGCCGTGAAAGCAGAAGCGACCTGAAGACATGTTGGGTAAAATGCTTGATCTAATGATTGTCTTAAAGGACTGATGTGTGGGATGTAGTTTGTACCCTGTTTGAGCTGAACCCATGAACTGACACAGAAGTGTTAGAAGTTCCTCCTGAAATCCTTATCAACTGTCTTTCCTGCCATAAAATCATCTACTCCAAGAGGTGAGAGATAGTTCATGAGGAGGGGGTCAGGGTGTCTCTGTGGCCATCTGGCAGTAGAGATAACATCAGACTTTGGGAGGGTCTTTGTCTTGCTGTGACTATATAACGATGTGATGTGTGTTGCTCAGGGCTCTTCTACTGACTGCGCTCAGTGAGAAGGGTCTTCGAACGCTTTTGCCTTCGAATAAAGAAACTTAAAGACAAAGATTAATCTTTCTCTTATTGAAACAGATTCTCATTCCTTGATAATGAAATTTCCTTAAGTCAATGACAAACAGTTTACAAGTTTAGCATTGCTCGTCATTGTTTAAATCAGTGGTGTCCAAAGTGGGTCCTGGAGGGTCGGCATCCTGCATGTTTTATTCTCTCTAGTGGTATTAACAACCTTCTCAGCAGGTCAATGTTCCTCTTAGGCCTCTAACGAGCCATCATTTGATCCAGGTGCGTTAAACCAGGGAGAGAACTAAAACATGCAGGATGAGGAGGAGCAGGGACATCATCTTCATCTTGAGATTCGAGCAAGAGAAAGATAAGAAAGATCATAATTTAATTGTAGATATCTGAAATGTGTATTTCAGTTAGTAATTCATTTTAGATATCTTGAATTGAAGTTTCCATACAAGTCAATGGTAAATCTGACGTCATTTCGACTAGTTAGAATGTAATTAGAGATATCTCAAACTGTTATTTTGTCTAGTTAAAATATAATTAGAGATATCTTAAATCGCTGAATCGTCTAGTCATAAAACAATTTGAGATATCTGGAATGTAGAGGCGGCAAAACCGAATTTATGTTAAAACGGCTTGCCATATTCTTTTTAGTTTAGCCCTGACCATCAAAGAAAACAGAAGGAGCAAAAGTGGAACCGAGAGATGTGGCTGAGTCTGGCTGATGTAGTTTTTTAATTAATTAATTTTTTTGGTTGCTTTTTTAAATGTACTACCACTACTACTACTTATAATAATAATAATAAAAATTATAGTTCACCAATATGTTGCAATATGTTTACAATATGCAATATGTTTTAACACAGTCCCTCCTCCAACTAAGTGTATTGTCTTATTGTCACTTGTGCACATCAAAAACAATTTATTATTTCTTGTAGTTAGTTACAAATTCATTTGGACATCCGTTCAAGTGATTATGTACGATTCTCTGCTTTTGTCTACATTTTCAATTGCTTCAATTGCTTACTGCTGTTGTATGTGTTTATAACCACAAGATGGCAGTAGTGATCTATTCTTGTCACCTCTTCCTTTGTCAGTGGATTCAGATTAAAAGCTGACCAACAATAAAGTAACAGACTCACCTGATCCGCTGGATCGGAGGAAACAACCGTCCGTTAAACCATGAGGTCCATAAAAGTGTTAAATGTCTCTCCGACTTCCTCTTAAATGGTGAAACGTGGGAAGAATAGTCTTGACTCACGGTAGATGTCTGAGTTGTCGCGGTTTTCTTAAGTGAACTCCAGCTGAAGTTTTCAGCTCTCTCAGCCACGACCTCCGATGGGCGGGCACTTCGATGTGCTCCGAGGTCATAGAAATGAATGCCCGCCCATGGGAGTGTATGTCCTCCAATAGGAGGTGGTCTTGCACCGGTGGGAGTGAGCTGTGTGAAGCTGACACCCCACCCACGTCAAAAAATCCAGCAAATAGTCTGAATGGTTAGTGCTCCGTTTGTGCAGGTTTGTGCCGAAAGATCACTGAGAGAGGAAGTCAAGGAATGGAATGTGGCGCACATTCATTTATTTATTTTTTTCTGAGAGGAAGTCTTGACTTCCTCTCTCAGTGTGCCATTCTGGCACACAGAGAGGAAGTCAAGGAATGGAATGTGGCGCACATTCATTTATTTATTTTTTTCTGAAAATGAGCCAACAAATGAGCCGAGAGAGGAAGTCTTGACTTCCTCTCTGTGTGCCAGAATGGCACACAGAGAGGTCTTGACTTCCTCTCTCAGTGTGACAGAATGGACATCAGAAATAATTACACCCCCTCCCTTTTCGTTTTTTGTTTATTTGCTTTCATTTTTCTCGTGCTGGCTGTGATCTTAAGCTGCTCTTCTCTTGCTGAGATGCGCTGTGCTGCAGTTACAACGGTTCGCCACCAGAGGGCACATAGAGCACAGTGACCGCTCCTGACTCAGCGCAGTAACGGCTGGTTCACTGTCGCTCTCATGTCTCAACAGCGTTCATCAAAATAAAAGAACCTGCGCAAAACCACACTGATTAATTATTAAGTGTGCAACATCAGGATGAGGAGAAGAGGCAGCAGAACATCAGAAACAACATCACTCACTGCAGGAGCTATTTTCCCATTTTTTGGTTAAATCTTAGAATTTAAATTGTTTAGTTTATTCTTATTGTTTATTTCCTAGTTGATTCATCATTAGAATTTTTGTTTAATTTGCTGTTTAGAATAAGTTATTTGATTAGGAATTCACTTAATTAATTAATTAATTTCAGGTTGGGATGTGGGCATTTCACGGTATAAATAGGTGGGTCTTAGGTAGCATATTAGGCACGTGGTGGTCATAAGGTTTTTTACCAGCCTACAGAATCAGCCAATAAGTCATATCGGTTTCTATTGTCAGTCAGAGAGCAGGTGCAGGAATAGGAGCAGAAGCCTATAACCTTTTGCCTGATCTGCAAATAAAACCAAATAACTATATTTTGACCTTTGATCCTTTTTTGCTGCGTAAACCAGAATCCACGGTGCATCAGGTGACCATTTGAGTTTGATTCACCTTTTCTTTAGATCACCTTCGAGTTTTGAGTTTTTTGATTTTTGAATTTAAGTTTAGAGACAAATGGTCACTACACTCACAATACAAGGAACAAACCCATTTGATTTAAATCTGAATGAACAAAAGCAGAGCTGCTGTTTCACAACTAAAATGTGTTGTTTTGTCCACATGGTGGCGCTCTAAGCTCTGACTAAAAGCTGCTCACCAGTGAAAGTTAGTATTTCTCCTCCTTTCTCAGAGTTTTCAACAATTCAATTAGGACAGAAAACCCAACCTGAACTGTGATTTGACAGAAATTATTTCTCACTAAACCTGAGTAAACAAAGTTTATCCTGTTTGGAAGGAATAAATTACAATTTAATGTGGAACTTACTGAAAATGAGCATATAGAAAGAGCGGATGAAATAAAATTTGCTTGATATCATTTAATTAGATCAAAGCTGGTCATATTTACTGCGGTTCTTGGAAGAATAAGCAATAATTTCAACCTGAAATTAAAAATATCCTGGCCGGGGTCTTTGGATCCCAAGAGAATCAAAACCCAAAACTTAGAATCTCAAAAAAAGTTTCTGACATGCGGAAATAAAAGTTTATGCTTTGCAAGTAAATTTTTCACTTCATGAGTTAAAAATGAGTGATTCTAATTAAAATAGGTTTTTAAACAACACTTTTTTAGTTTTAAAAAAATCACTACAATTCCATAAGTTTTGACGACAATTTTATTTTCATTAGATGAAACTAGTTTTTTGAATAATTATTCAAATTTGCAACAAATTTAACTCCACAAATCGGCTCTTCTTCTTCATTCGTGTTCTTCTGTTAATAAGATAAAGAACCAAACCAATAACCAGTGAAACCATCATGGCGGCTCCAACAATCAGTCCAACATGTTTGTTTCTGCCTCCATCTTCTTTTCTTCCCTCCTTGTTTTCTGTCAAACAGAATCAGAGCTGAAGGTCAGAATCCATTTCTCTTCACCTGCTGCTCTCAGACCAGCTGCTTTCTGCAGCAGCTTTACAAACACAAACATCTGGGCTGACAGGTTCACTGCAGAACCAGAACCACATCTGGCCTTAAAGGGATATTCCCCTTTAGATTAGCCACAGAGACTCTGGAGACATTTTACCTTTAAGAAGATTCACTGATTGAACATTAAACCACTTTATGCAGCTTCCTTCTTTCACTGGAACATAGAAACCATGAAAACTCACCAGTAGGAGGCGCCACATCCAGGAAGACGACCCCGATGGGGTCAGAGGTCAAAGTGCGTCTCTTCCTGCCGGTTGCTTCTCTCTGGACACCTCGACACTCGTATGTTCCCGTGTCGTTGGTCGTCACGTTGCTCAGAAGCAAAGACACGTCTCCGTCCTCCATCCGTCTGTCCTGCAGCTCCACCCGCTTCCTAAAAGATGGATGCTGGTTCTCTGGGTCCGGCTGCTGGTCTCTGAACAGGAGGACATATTCTGGTTCCATGTCCGGTCGGGTCCACTGCACAACCACAGCAGGTTTGTTGTTGGGGAGTCGGCATGGCAGAGAGACGGTCTGTCCAGGAACAGCTGAGATGTTTTTATGACCTACAGAGAAACAGAGCAGAAAGGTCAGAGGTCAGAGTGAACCGGTCCACTTCCAGCAGCAGCAGAGACCAAGGAGAGACACTGGACTCTGACCTGGACTGGATCAATGGATCTAACAAGGATTATTGGTTATTTATTGATAAATATATTTTATTCAGTTGCTTAAAGTTTTTATCTGTTGCTTTAATCAGTTTAATATTTTTAATATGTTCTAATATTGGTAAATATTTCTTTAGAAAATCTTTCCATTCATATTGAGATGCTGAGAGTTAATCTGCTTTTGGTTCTCAGTTTATCAGCAGGAGATCCTTCCTACAACATCTGAAGAACAGCTAAGAAAAAAAAAACAATCCTGACAAACAGACTGGTGTGAGACCAGTAAGAAACCAGTAAAAAAAACTAAAATCACCTCTAAAATGAGCAGGTAGTGCAGAGATTTTGGTTTCTTACGCAAGCAAATCCAACCAGAATCATATTATAGTCATCAGATAACACTTTAAAGTGTCATCAGATGACTACTATGCAAATAGCGTTATGCTATTTGCATAGTATAACGCTATGCAAATAGGAAACCATAGAGGAGGAAACGTGCGGCTGAATTCTCACTGAATTCTCAGAAACAAAGTGGAAGACAAAAAAGGAGCCAATCACAATTACTGAAAGAAAGTTTGTTGGTTTCTCAAAAACGTTTGTTGTGGTTTGAAGACAGCAGGAGGAGGTTAAACTTCAGTTCCAGTTTAACCTCCTTCAAAGGTTTTACAGTGCTCATGTTTTCATTATTTCAGCAACGTTTCCATTACCATCACCTTCCTCAGCCCAGTAATCTGTTGTCTCTCTTCTCTTGGTGTTGAGGAATCTGTCAGCAGTTTGATTTTTATTCTACATCTTATTCTACTTTTGATCAACTCTGGTTAATAATCTGACAAAAACTAAACTTAGTGATGTTAAAGAGAGATTCTTTAGTGCACATGTCATGTTAGACCTTAACTTTATGTGTAAATGTTTTCTTCATGACCATAAAACTATTTTTTATTTCTATAAATACAACAAAGATTTCAAATATCTTAGAGATTAAAAGCTGATCAAAGGAAGTCCTTATTTCTTAAAAGGAAATAAAACTATTAATGAGTCAAAGCCTCATCTGGATGCAAACTTCAATTTTGTCCACAAGACAAAAAACTGAAGAAATAAAAATTAGTGAACTATCTTCAAATCATTTGGAATGGTTTCTTAGTATGCAGCAAAAATTAAGCACAAAAATCTTCAAAAAATATCTTTATCATAAAAAAAATCCTGTTTTGATCAATTGGAGTCACATAGTAACTATTAACTCTGCTAGTTGTGTCCTACAAAGACAGTAAAGACTCAACTGTACCTGACAGTGAAGAACATCCAGAAAGAAAAGAAAGAAAGATCAAAAACTGGAGAACAGCCATGAAGTCAGAGGATCAGTCCGGCTGCCAAGTTAGTCAGGGGTAGTCAATGTGAGATGCCTACTTGAATGAAGTAAGGTGGCGGAAGGCGTCATCTGGTTCTATGGCAAGCCGATTTAACATCAATTCGGTTCCGCCTGACTATCCGTAATTACATTATAGATATCTAAAACTACATTTTGACTATCCGGAATTGTAATTTATGATATCTGCATTTACATTCTGATTAGTAAGAATAATAATTTGAGATATCTTTAATTATATTTTTACGAGTCAAAAGTTCTTCAAAATATCTCAAATATAGTCAAAATAAAATTTTAGATACCTGAATTAATAATTCCGTGGAAGCCCCTTTGTGATGTCCAAACAGTTGCCTGCAGAATTTTATGTTTCCTGCACAAAATTGTCAGGAAATGCCACAAATTAGAAAGAGCTCAACAATGTTGGAAATGGGGAGATAGTAAAACTTCATAAACTATAAGAGTGCTTCTGATATCTGCAAAGAATTTTCTGTTAATTAATTTCCAACGAACCGAATGGACTTAAAAACAGCTTTGAAAAGCTAAAATTGCTGATGTCAAACCATTTTCAACATGAAAGTTGCGCATTCTCAAACATCTTTTTTTTCATTTTCTCTATTTTTCATTGTTTTATTAAACTTTCAAATTGCTACGTAAGTCAGGAACGTTTTGACTGGACGGAATACTAATTCAAGATATCAGTAATGTCATTCTGACTAGTCGGAATGTCAGTTTAGGATATTTTAAATAGAAAACCTTTAATTCAAGATATCTCTAATTCATTTAGAGATTTCTGAAAATTAATTTTGACTAGACAAAATTACAATTCAAGATATCTTTAATTTAGTTTTGTCTAGTCATTATTTGCTTTTAAGATATCTATAATTTAGCTTTCACTAGTCAGAACTATATATCCTGTCAAAAAATACATTTAAGATATCTTGAATTATGGAGTCAGAATTATGACTAGTCAAAACTAAAATCGAGATATCTTGAATTTACTTTATGACTTGTCATAAATTAATTGTAGATATCTGAAATGTGTATTTCAGATAGTAATTCATTGTAGATATCTTGAATTGAAATCTCCATATAAGTTGATGGTAAATATGACGTCATTTCATCTAGTCAAAATATAATTAGAGATATCTTAAATTACTAAAATGTCTAGTCATAAAACAATTTCAGGTATATGTAATGTAATTGCGGTAAAACCGAATTTATGTTAAAACGGCTTGCCATAACTGTCATTTCCAGTTTCAAACTTTTTCTGCCTCTGATCCTTCGTCATTCTCCAGTGTTGAAAGGTATAATTTCAGAAACAGTTTTCTTATAAATTATAAACAAATTAAACTTTTTCTGATTGTGAAATATAAAACACATTTCATCATTATAAACATACTGACGTGAAGAATTTCAGGAAACTGCGTTGAATCTTCCTGCTTTAAAAGTTGTTATTGTTACATTAGCTGCCATAACAATATACAGAATGACTGGCTTTTATATTTCATTCGTCTGTTGAAAGAAAAGAAACAAAGCTGTGAACGTAAACAGGACTGATGGCGTCGTCACAGCTCCGCACTGAGCCTCCAAATGCGGAACCAGGCCAAATCCGTGGCAATGCGAACCTTGTCCGAGTTTTAGACGAATGAGGCAGATTGGAAAACTGCGTTTAATACCAATAATAGGAGACAGAAAACATTCAGCTACCAGAACGGTTCAGAAAGGAAAACAAGTTAAAGATTAAAAGTTATTTTTACAGATATGAACTGGGAGATACACAGCTTTAGGATTTCATTGTGTTTCACATTAATTCACAAGAAACGTGAAATGTTTTATCCAACTAAAATATAAAATATAATCAACTTACTTGGATATTTTGTCTTCTTTATAGGCGTCATCACTTTCTTGCTTCAAGAACCTGATGTGTCCTTCAGGTTTTCCTCTACAACGTTGCTGCTGATCTGTATAGTTCAGGTCTAAATTAAATATTTATCTTACTATCTCTGTGCCTAGATAGACAAGGTCAAGGTATAAAACGAAGACTGTTTGCTATTTTCACCACAATCTAGCGATATGTGTTCCAGCAGAGAGCTGCTGAAGCAAACCCCTGCCTGGTTTCAGTTTCGTATCTGTTTTGGTTGTGGAGGGAGAGGAGTTTAAAGTCAACCCAGTCATGTTGAAGAGCAGAGAGCACGACATAACATCAGATCCATCATCACTCACAATACAAGGAAAAACTACAGTCTGACTTTTAGATTCATCAGACAGAAACTCCTGAACTTTGTAGCTAATTTCTATGATAATTATTAAAATCTGTTATAACATGCAGAAGATTAAAAAAAATGCATCACTGCCTCCTAGCGGCCATAAATAAATACAGAAGCAGATCTCATATATGTGATGTATTCTGAACAAAGTACATTAGCCACCCCAGGGCCTCACGGCCCCTGCGTGTCACACCCTGTTACAACCCCACCATAAGATCCCTAAAGTAAATTGTGGCACTGGGCTTTAACATAAAACAAAAAGTAATCCGAACAGTTGAGTAACAAACATATAATTTATTTTACAATTCTGCTAAAACAAGAAGTACAGGAGGGGAAAAGAAAAAACACAGGGGAGCTTTAAGCTTCAGGGTCTCCAAGGCCAAAATAATAAGCAAACCCCCCTTTCACCTGCAGACCCGAACATGTTTTTTTTTTTTTGTTGAGTTTGCAAGAATTTATGCTGCATGTCTGTTACCGTGATTTACTTAATCGTTAAATTCTTAAGATCTGTGTTGATGAACCAACATCTTCATCTTCATCATGAATCCTCCTGGATCTCAGTTTTCATCAAATATTAATAAATATTTCTGATTTCTCTCCAGCAGCTGCTGATCAGATCAAAACTCAGAGACCAACTTTGACTCCAGAACCAGAGAGACGAGAAACGAGGACCAACATCATCACTCTGGGATCAATAGGAGCTCTGATGGTTCCAATTATAATGTTAATTATTTTTCTAAGGAAAAACTATACAAATCATTTGACAAGTGGATCTTAAAAATATAATATAGATAAAAGTTTGTTTACTTGAGTTTGGCTGAATCTAATTTTGTCACAACAAAAACATGAGAATCTATATGATGATCCACAATGTCTAAGATATTAATGAGATGAAACTGAACAGTTTGTTTTGGAGACGTTAATTTACCCAGAGAGAGAAAATTATTGTCCTGTTAGTTAAATTATTTATTATCACAAGAAATTGTTATTTATGGATTGTTAGAGGAAAACTGGACAAATAATGAACATTGGTGGCTGGTAGTTAATTATGCAAAATGTTTGCTATGAACAAATAGAAACATTTTAGCTTTCAGATTTTATTCATGGGCTGCACAGTGGCGCAGTTGGTAGAGCTGATGCCTTGCAGCACGACGGTTCGATTCCCGGTCTTTCTGCATGGAGTTTGCATGTTCTCCCTGTGCATGGTGGGTTTTCTCCAGGTACTCCGGTTTCCTCCCACAGTCCAAAAACATGACTGTCAGGTTAATTGGTCTCTCCAAATTGCCCCTAGGTGTGAGTGTGTGTGTGCATGGTTGTGTGTCCTGCGTGTCTCTGTGTTGCCCTGCGACAGACTGGCGACCTGTCCAGGGTGACCCCGCCTCTCGCCCTGTACGTTAGCTGGAGAGGAACCAGCACTTCCTGAACCCACTAAGGGACAAGGGTGTCAAGAAAATGGATGGATGGATTTTATTCATAATATGAACTGAAGAAATATAAGAAAATGTATCAATAATATTCAGCAGTAATAAAATGTAACTTAACTCTCCTCTTTGACTTTGATGTTTTCCATCTGGATGAAATGATTTCTGCTAAAGTTGAGTTTGTTAACATCTGGATGTTCATGAGGTTTGATCCTCACTGAGGTGAAACAGCTGGATGAAGATTTAATGGAGCAACAAAAACAGCAGCTGATGGGAGATCAGGAGGAAAAAACTAAATTTAATAAAACTGGAATTAAACATGAACATCTGATGAGACAGTAGATTTATTTACAATGAAATCACTGTGGAGTTACTTATTAGACATAAACACAACAGTAGTGACAAATATACAAGATTTCATACATTTAAAAACATTTTCTTGCACCAAGATCAGATTTAAAAGGTTTTAAAGTCTTTTATTTCTTTAAAACTGAAAATGAAGGCATTTGTATAAAAGTCCTTTCATAGTTCATTTGTTTCTCTGAAACGCTGAAAATCTGTTTAGATAATAGAAAATTTTCTTCTCTTATAAAAAACTATTAACACTGAAATTATAATAAATAAAATGATCCCAGCTGCTGCTGTGAACTTTATCCGTCTCTCTGGTTCTGGAGTCAAAGTTGGTCTCTGAGTTTGAAGCTGATCAACAGATGATGGAGAGAAATCAGAAATATTTACTGATGAAAACTGAGGATTCATGTAGAAGATGGAGATGTGGGTTCATCAACACAGTAATCAGGATTTTATCAAAGGAAAATTATTTATATATTTTCTTCTCACCAGTAACTTTGAGTCGACATCTTCCAGAGTTGAATCCATCTTCAGTTTTCACGTCACACAAATACAGACCAGAGTCTTCAGTCCTCAGTCTGGACACATGGAGTCTGATTCGTCCTTCTCTGAGGACGTCTTTGTCACTCTGGACTCGTCCTGAAAACTGATCATCCTGAGACTCTGGAAACTCAACACCATCATGATGAACATATATTACTTCAGTATGACAGATGACAGCGTTGTCATCAATAAATGTTAATTGCAAATCAGGGGCGGTGTAATCAGGCTTCAACTTCTGCTAATTGGTTTATTTGTTGTTTCTAAGTACATTTTCATTCAGAGGTTACCAACAATCTGACTGGTTCCAAGTTTCACATTTAAAGCTAAACCTGAAAAAAGACGTCAGGGATCAACTGAGTTCCGTAAGTTTTCTACAGCTCAATGAGACCAAGTTGGTTTATTGTTGAAGTTCTTTGACTTATTTCCTAATTAATTTCCCATTAACATTAATTTAATCAGCAAGTCTTAAGATCGATAAAATGATTGTAACAGAATATTTGACAACATTTGAACAATTTGACAGTGAATGAAAATCCTGAGAAGAAATTAAGGATTAATTTACAACATTAAAACATCATGGACATCATCTAACAGAGTGATTAATGCATCAATAATACATTTTGACATTTAGTTTCAGACAGACAATCTGTAGCTTTCTCTGCTTCTGGTAAAAAAAAAAAATAATATCAGTTGGTTGAATAAACCGAAAAATGTGGAAACAATTTTAGTGTTGACAGCATCCATTTTTATTTTATCAGAAACTGAGTAGCAACAAAAACAAAATTGTTAATTTAGTTCATTTTTGCATTGTCACACAAATGAGGATCCAACAAATGAATTAAGAAGGTGAGAATTAAATGTTTTATTAATCAAACTGACTTTAAACAATATTTGAATTACAGGAAGTCAGATTTCAGATCATCTCCACGGGAAAGAAGAACCATCAGATCTTCTTTAAGAGATTCCAAGAAGAAAAGTTAGAACATTTTCAGTATTTCTTGTTTATTGATTAAATCAATCACATTTCATTTCAATTTGCTTCAGAATAGCAGATACTGGCAGAACAGAAAAACACTAATATTCTGCTTTTAAACTCAATGTTTTTCTAAGTAAATAAACTCAAATATGTTACAATTAATCTCCATTTTTTTCTCCATCATACAGTAAAAAAAAGCCTCAGAGGCAAGGAAATGTATTTTTATTGTACGTTTCACGTACAGGATGATTCAAAGTGCATGTTTTTAAAACACAAACTGATAAGTTAGTGATAACTTTAGTCTTCAAACCAGAGTTTCAGCAGCTGCTGCACTTGGGGCGTTTATTGGTGAGAACCATTAAAACTAAATGCTGCCTCAATGCATCCATTTTTTTCATGCTCCTCCTGTGTTTGTTTGTTTCTGGGTGAAAAGAGGCACAGCTGGAGTCCAGGGAGGTGAGAGAGCGAATGATCAAACCTGAAAAACAAGTTCCAGTTATTTCTGGAAACGATGTGCACTGACTGCACATTCAGGAACTTTGCATGTATATAAACTTTTGGCTTTAAAATGTTAAAGTATCAGTGAAACATCACAATAGTTGGTTGTTCAGGTGCAGAAACTGGAATAAACATCATAACATCTTTAGTTTGTGGTTTCTGTTATTTGAGCATTCAGAATGAAACAAGTCAAGAAAACTAGCTTTGCTTTAAAGAGAAAAACCTGAATACTACAGCACATGGTGCTGCAGTAAAAATTACTTTCATTTTACAGAAACTGTTTTTCAGAAAGCCTCATCCTATCGTCGTGTCTCTTCAGAGATATGAGCAATAATAACAGTCCTGTAGATAAGGATGTTAAACAATAGTTCATAAGATAAAACTCTCCCACTCAACGTGTTTCAACTGGTGAATAAACCACAAAGCCTCACCTGAGATAAAAACCCTCTGCCTTATTGCATAAACCCTCAAACATAAACCATCAGCTTGGCTTCCTAATATATTTACGGCTTTTACAAGAAGAAACTTTGACTTTGCACACTAAAAAAATGAAACAGAAGATGTACCAAACTTTCTAGTAGTAGTAGTCTATATTTCATGTGTCATACACCCACATAGCCCACATGGGCTCATAAGACACAATAAACAAGCAGACATAAATATTCTTTAAACAACAAAGCATCCTCTTTCTAAGGTGCCAGGCCTTAAAAATAAACTGTGTTAACTGATCAAAAATACTTAAATGGATATATATTTTATCCCCATTCGTTAACATAAAGTATTTTTGTAAATAATTTCTCAACCTCAAGTACAAAGTAAAACAAAAAGTGGACTTCACTCCCTAGTTTCCCCAAATCACTCAGAGAATATCTACAGTCGTCCTCTGGGACTGAACAGAAACATCCCTTTTTGTGTAAATACACTGCTCAAAAAAATAAAGGGAACACTTAAACAACACAATATAACTCCAAGTAAATCAAACTTCTGTGAAATCAAACTAGGAAGCAACACTGATTGACCCGACGAGGGTCCCTGTTGTCAATCAGTGTTGCTTCCTAAGTGGACAGTTTGATTTCACAGAAGTTTGATTTACTTGGAGTTATATTGTGTTGTTTAAGTGTTCCTTTTATTTTTTTGAGCAGTGTATTTTGTTCATCTATGAGCTGGCATATTAATAAACCTGTTCTATAATCTGAATCATGTCTGCAATATTTCTAACTTCACAGGGTTCCTGTCATGATGTGTGATAGTGGAGGTGAGTGAGAACGCAGGCAGGACCCAGGATGTAGTGAGGATGATGACGTGACAAGGATCCGAAAAAAGATAACAGGTGGGTTTAAATACACAGGGGGAACTAGACACACCAGGAAACTATTTATTTATTTATTTCAAACAGACAGAAAAGACAATCAAGAAAAAAGAAAACAAAATAAAATAGCATGAAACAAACGTAAGAAATAAAAATGTTAAACAACTTATTCTGCCCATGTGACATGCAAATGTTATATTTTCTGTTCGAAAAGGAGCAGGTAGAAGATATAATATCTTGTAATGTCCTGCCCCTTTCCACCCACAATCAGGGAGCAAACAGGAAACGACACAGAGACTCACAGGAACACAAATCTAAATGAAACACAGAAAAAAAAACCAAATCCTTACAGATCCCAACTCATACCTCCATATAATGCAAATTTAGGAGTATTTCTTTGAACACCTAAAAAATATCACAGGGCTCTACATTGAACTTTTTCACTGTAAGGTTGTTGACAGTAACTCCAGACTCCGGCTTCATTATCTAATACAAGGCAAACACAAGATCCATTCAACTCACCCTGCACCCTTCATCCCAGGTCACAACAATATATGACTTTATTTATAACTGAACCTACTGCTCTACCAGCTGAGTCCGATTGGACTTTTATTCCTTCTTCAAATCCGAAATGGTCAGTAAATCCCAAATATTGATATGTTTTTGTAATAGACAGAGTAGTGGGCCTAAAACAAAATGTAAATGTTGTCCAAGCATGACTGCATTTCTGAAATGAATAACTTCAGTTTTAGCACAATTTATCCTTAACCTCAGTTTGTTATACCAGTCATAAGTAATATTTTACAGTTTCTAAAGATCTGGTTCACTTTCAGCAATAACTACAATATCATCTGAGTACAATAATATACTAAATGATTGACTCCAACAGATTTGTTAATCCAATAGCAAAGAAACTTTAACTTTAGTTCATAAGCAGAATCATTTATCTTGAATGACTTGAGGATGCAAACTTTTCCAAATATGTCCTGTAATTAATATATAAACACTATATACACTATAAAATAAGCTAAATGTTATTTTGCACCTTTGCTGTTAAATTTTTAAATAAATTATGCTTGAGCAGACAGTTTATGCAAATCAGAGTTTAGCTTCTGTCGTGTTTTCAGCAGGTGACGCTCATGGTAATGTGAGGTGCGGCTTTAAGCTATGAGAACCGAAAGTTGATTCAGATCTGCGTCAGGAGCTTCAGCTCAAAGCGAGGTGAGTTCTCCGCTTTTCCTCTGTAATATTTAAATAATACATCCGGCGTTATAGTTATTAATTATTGCCAGTTGTAATTTGTTGTTTTTTACATTTGGGATAAAATTTTCAGGTATTTTTTGCAAGAAGAAAAAAAAAAACAGCATGTCTCTAATCAGCCTGCTCTGTTCCAGTACATTAAAGAAATAAGGAATAAAATCTGATGGTAAATAACATCTTATTACCAGATTTCTCTAATTCACACATCGATATACAATGCAGTAAAGTCAACTAAACTGTGCGCAAAGTGTCACATATTTTTACTTCCCTTGTGTTAGTAAAGGGCATGAAGCCATCTGTTGCTGCTGTTGTAATGGCGTCCCTACCATGAAATGACTATTGAAAAAGGAAGTCACAAGACAGAGGGATGATCTAGGATGGGGTGTCAAACTCTAGTCCTCAAGGGCCTTTTAGATGCAACTTTTAGATGTGCCTCTGCTGCACCACACCTGAATAGAATAATCAGGTCATTAAGGCTCTGGAGAACCGAACTACACTAGGAGGAGGTAATTAAGCCATTTCATTCCAGCGTTTTGTACCTCTGGCACATCTAAAAACTGGAGGACAGCGGCCCTTGAGGACTGGAGTTTGACACCTGTGGTTCTAAGGCAGTGGTTCCCAAACTGTGGGCCGCGACCTCTCAGGGGGCACGACATGAAAACTAAGAAAAAAAGACGAAGACTGTGTGGGAGAGGCGTTAGGAAGACCATAACAGAGAGTCTGTAAGAGTCTCTCTACCCCCCATATTGTATAACAAGGGGCATCAAACAGGGAGTCTTGTGGCTCAGTTTTTAATCCTCCCCTGAAGACATGTGTCACTATGGCCGCTGTCATGTTTTTCACGGTTCTTTGCCTTACAAGGAGATTTACATTCACAGATGAAGGTTAGTCTCTATTTGCTTTAGATATATTGCTATTGCTAAGAAGTTAAATAAATTATACTTTAATTTACTGAATGAAACTAAAAAAGTAACAAGTAGTTGTTACATCCATTCAGCTGTTGAGGCTTTTAGTTATACAAAGTAACTCAACAAGAACTTGAGTGGAAATGAAATGAGTCGTGTATAAATGTTACAAATCTAAATACACAAACTCTGGATGTTTTTACATGAGACACAAGGCAACATCAATAATAACAAACTGGTTGTTTACATTTTCTATTTTAATGCAGTTGATGATCAGACTGCGATAAATTACGTTTTCTAATGAGTTTTTCTTCAGAAATATTTGTTTTCTTTTTGCTCTTCGAATTGTGTATTTTAATATGTTTATGAAATCAAATCTCAAAGTGGGAGTGAATTACAATGACTCACGGTTTTCTTTTAGTAAGTGTAACCACAGATTTCTGATTAATGGAGAATTCAGAACAGCTGATCTGAAAGTTGAGCCAGCACCTCATATTGTTAGTGACATTGTTCCTGATGTCCTGCTGCCTCTCCTCCTCCTCTTCCTCTCTCAGGATGAAGATGATCTCCCTGCTGCTCCTCATCCTCAGCTCATGTCTCTGTGGTCAGTCTCCATCTTGTCTTTGTGACAGAAAGCTCTCTTGATGGAGCTGAAAGACTCCCATGTTCCAGTTCTCAGTGTGTCTGCTCCTCTCTTTCCCTCTCTGTCTCCTCAGCAGCAACATTTGTAGTGAATGTGACCCAGAGCAGCTATGAGGCCGAGGAGAACCAGAACATCACTCTGGAGTGGACCTTCACCTGCAGACCCGACTCCTCTCCTTCCTCTGTGTTTATCTACTGTGAACTTCTAGCTCCCCCTGGAGGACAGCTTCTGTATCTGGTCCATGAAGGTGTTGAGGTTCCAGATTCTCAGGATGATCAGTTTTCAGGACGAGTCCAGATTGACAAAGACGTCCTCAGAGAAGGACAAATCCGACTCAATGTGTCCAGACTGAGGACTGAAGACTCTGGTCTGTATCGATGTGAAGTGAAAACTGCAGATGGTCTCAACTCTGCAACATGTCGACTTAACGTTACTGGTGAGAAGAAATATTTTTCTCTGCTTGTTCAAATCCTGATTCCTGTGTTGATGAACCAACATCTTCATCTTCATCATGAATCCTCCTGGATCTCAGTTTTCATTAATATATTTTTCTGGTTTCTCTCCAGCAGCTGCTGATCAGATCCGAACTCAGAGACCAACTTTGACTCCAGAACCAGAGAGAGGAAGAATAATCCTCCTCTTAATCACTGTGGGAGTCACAGCAGCAGCTCTGATTTCTCTAATTATAATATTTATTATTTTGTTCATGAAGAAAAAGACAAACGAAAATAATCATTTAACAAAGAATGAAAATTGCTAATATTTTCATCAAATTTTTTTAAGTACCTGCAATTACAGTCTATGACCAGAAGGTGGCACTTTAAAATTATTGACCTGCTGATCAGTGCGACTGTGATCAACCTTTGACCTCCATTACCGATCTCAGATCAGCTACTGATCTATCTGAATTAATCTTTGTTTCTGATGATCTTTGTTCTCCAGATCATCTTATTGAAAGTGTCATAATTGTTATTTCTTCAAAATGCCCAAAGTTTGATCCTTAAGCTTAAACGTTCATCTCAAAGCGTCATATAACTTTATATTTTGATCAAATGAAATGTTCTCTGTTTTTATTATTTATTGTTGTTGTGTGTCTGTGAATGGTTGTTGTTTAATACCAATGTGTGTGAATGTGTTACTGTGAACGGCTGAACTGAGTGGACATTTTGAGATCAAGTATTCAAAACTTGCAGAAACTGAATATTTCATTAAAACCTGTTTATTTTTCTACTAGCTGTGTCTCCATCTTGTTCTCCCTGAATGAATCTCTCTGTTTACTTGTTTCCACTTCATTGTCTAATTTAGCGGATCTCAACGTGGGCGGTACCGCCCGTTCAGAGGACGGCAGGGGGCGCTGGCGGACATTTTTACAAAAGGGGGGCGCTGGGATGCCTTTGGGGGGCGTTTGGTCGAAGGTAAACTTTACACCTTAAATCCACAACAATACCAGTTTAGACTTTGAGCAACTTGGTAAAACTGTATTGTGTAACATTAAACCATGTTTAGCTGCAACTGTATTGATGGCAGCTCTTCTTCTATTCAGTGTTTGTAGCTTCATGGCGCAGCTCCGCTCCGCATCAGTTCAGCGTTAAACTGGCCGATGACGCTGCTGTGATTCACTTTGTCTGGTATTTATGTAGCTACATATGTTTAGGCAGTTCTGTGATCATGTCAAAGCAGCAATTTATATTAAAAAGTGTTTTATTTTCGTTTGAAAGCTGCCCGCTACCATGGAAGGACAACAGAAAATCGCTCTTATAAACATGTAATTACTAAAATCACGATACCTTCACTTTGTATCCCTCTGAAAAATGAACCCATTTAAATAAAGAAATCCTCATGGGTGATACCACGATAGAGAGCGTTCATTTTATATCGTTAACACGGTGCTGTAAGTGGTCAGACATGAAACGGGTGTGATTGAACAACGGTACCACAGCACTTTTACATTTCAATAATCAGAATGCCGAAATTGTTTCCGTTGTTTTAAAAGGTTTATGTCAGCCTGCCTTTTCACCAAAGATGTTTCCCGACCGCCCTGCACCTTAGGGAGTTAAAAAAAACAAAAACAAAAAAAACGCCGCGCACATCGCGTAAAATTCTGAAACATGAGAAGCGGGCAAAACGGAGCGACGAACTAGATGTGAATTATGGCATAAAAACAGAGAATCCGACGCTGAACAGTGAAAAATCAACACATGATGTGAAACACATGACGATTAGGCGGCGCAGCAGGTGATGAGTGAAGATTACTGATGGTCAATAAACGATAAAATAAATCTAACAACAGGAAAGAAACTAAAGTGGACATAGCAATAAAACAACAGAGGATAAAACTAATCAAATAAAACTAAATGGAATTGAATGAAGAACAAAATGCAAGAATAAACTAAGAAACTAAAGTAAATACGGAGGAATAAACTGGTATGGCAAGACCTTTCGAGCAATAATTAATACAGAGACTGTATGGCAAGAATAAACAGACACTATTTCCAGATAAAAGGTAAAATAATATTGTTGAAGTGTCATGGGCAGGTGCGCAACTACACATTATTCAGGTGGATGCGAAAACATAAATCGACACAACCCCACAAAGGAGCGTAGAAACATACGCCCCCCCCAAAAAAACATCTACAATAATGATAGTAACATTAATAATAAAATAATTGTCAGTGCAAGTAGTCTACAAATTCTTTGGTGGGGGGCGGTGAAGGACCTGGATAAGGGCTAGGGGGGCGCTGGCCCGAAAAAGGTTGAGAAACACTGATCTAATTCAATCTGATCTTTATTGGGTGTTTGGAGGAACCAAACTGAGAAGGAAAATTTTAAAGAAGGAAACAAAATAATTGGTAGTTCTGGATTAATTAAATGCCAAAATGTTTTAAAAATGTGTCTAACCAATGATTTAATGGGTTAAACAAAGTCTGCCAGATGTCATTCTTGTTATTTATCAGAAGGAGATAAATAACAAGGAAACTTTGCCTCAGTGGTTCAGAAGTGTGGAGTCAGTCTGACGACATGATGTCAAAGGCAAAAGTGATTTTTGTTTTCAGGTTCAGACACGACAGGAATGAGCTGCTGTTGCCATGGAAACGTTCATCACGATGCAACGCGTAGAGATCAGGGATGAGTGGACATAAATAAACCACATGAAGTGGTTTAAGCCACGTAACCCAAACCAGCAGATGACAAGCTTTGGGTCACCTTGTCATCTGCTGGTTCTGGTCCACCGGGTTCTGAAGTCCAAAGTCATTGCAGCTTTTTACCAGGAAACTCTAGAGCTGCTGGTTCTGCTGACAAATTGTATGGAGAAGCGGATTTTATTTCCCAGTAGGACTTTGTACTGACCCACCGTCCCAAAATAAGAGGGATGTGGGCAACAAAAGCAACAAAATTTGGTTCAATGTACCATCAATGTGTTCCTGTTCTTGATTGTCCACCTATGACCTTTAACCTCAAAGAAAATCTTTGAGCTGTTCTCAAGAGGAAGATGGGACCCAGAGAGGCAGATGGATGGAAGAAATGTTGCACTTTTATGCAAAATCCTAGTTTTTTAAATGCACAAGTATTAAATCAATATTAAATAAACTGTGGATGAATTGATTCCTGTTAAGCTTTGAAGGTTCAGTAAAACACTGACTTGATATTTATGTTTCTTGATCCCCACACAGTAATTCAAGAATGAAACTATTTAGTAATAAATTATATAAATTAACCTTTATATCAAAAAGTTCTTCTTTATATAAAATGGAAATTTAATGTAAATATTTTGGTATCAATATAATTAATGTGATTTTCCAGGATAACATTATTTATCATTAAAACATGTCAGAAAACATGTTCGTTTATAACATGTCAGCTTATTTACAGAGATCTGCTGAACTAGAACAGATCTGTGCTGTTATTGATTACTACACATACAGTTTGACTTCCTGTAACCTGAGTTAAAGGAAGTCAAACTGTCTGATAACAGAGGAAGCAGCAGGTCAGTTTCTGTTAGTGAGGTGGATCAGCGTCAGTTCTAGTTCTGAGCAATAAGGAAGTTTGTACAGAAAACGGTTCTGCCGACATGAACAGTCACTGTAGGTGAGGATCTACTCTGAAGTTAAGGCTGGTGGGATATTTACACTCGCCACTGTGTGTCGATCAGGACAAACTGTAGATGGGATTTCTTTGCAATCTCTCTTTATTGAGTTGGTACAGCAGTGGTACAGATGTGCAGCAAAGGATGGGCTTGGAGTTGGAGATGTGGTCTAGATCATAACAGAAATAAGCCCACATTAATTCACCTTGCACATTTATCCAGTACAAGTGGCAGCAGTGACACCTGCTGGCCACAAACTGACCACATGTTCATCAAATGCTACGACTGATAGCTAAAGAGGTTTACCCACGTGAAGTAACTTAAAATTCACAATAAACAGGCACATCAACATGTACGGATACTAACGAGCACACGAACAGTAATAAGCCAAAATACTTGAAATACTATGCAACATAGTATTTCAATGTGCAGCATGCTAACAATGTGCATGCTGCACATGCTAACGTTGTTAGCATGTGCAGCATGCTAACAACGGCCCGACGAACACAACGTCATCATACCGCACAGATGGAACTACTAAATAATAACTACCTTAACACATTTAACAACAAAACACTTACAACAAGTCAGGAACGCACGTCCACCCCAACCGAAACCGTCGGCACCAGCTGCACGCCTCCACGCTCAGAGACACGGTGTTTCTGCAGCTGCTGAAAGTGCCATGGAGAGAACTCACCACTGGGTGGCGCACCTCCCCGTCCCAGACCAAACCAACCAACACCTGGCCCAATCTCAATAACAAACAGTAATGTCCACTCGAGCCTTTGTAACAGTCACATTAATAAATTGCCCCGAGAAAAGGGAGAAGATTTTGTTTGTGAGCCAACTTGACCTGCGTTGCATCAACAGTGTGGACAGCAGAGCTGTTATTTCTCTAAAAATAGAGGAACAGTGTTTACTGATGTAGCAGCAGCTATTCGACCACTTCAGTAAAAAACACTTTAGTGGTTTCTTATATTTTCTTTATTTAGTTTTAATTGAGCTAATTTAGTATTATACTCTCTAGTGCTCTACAGCATAAGTTCATAGTCCTTTATTAAAAAAAAATTCTACATTTCGTCACTATTTATCTTTTCATATTTCAGTTCTGAAGTTAAATCAAAATTCAAAATCAATAGTGTTGTTGAAGGTTTGAGCTAAAATAATTTCAGAAATACTGACTATAATTTAGGAATATAATTTGAGACCACAGTAAATGTTTTATTTTTTCCATTGAGGAAAGCGTTACATATGTTTAACTTCTTGATGTGCGATAACTCAATGTGGAACCTCCGTTCAGGTTATTGAATATTATTTTAATCAGAAGGAAATAAAATGCATCTGAATATGTCATTAATATTACTTAAAAACTTACTGCTAAGAATAGATTATGGCGAGAATCCAGGGCTGGAAGAGTTCAAGCAGAAACGACTGACCGGTTTTGAAGCTCGGCTAACCGGGTGGGTCAGGCTGTAGAGTAAGAGGCTCTAGTGTCACAGATTCATCACCTCCATTAATGCTTTCACGCTGTAATTCAAACAAGAGGCCCAATCAAGTATTGAGTTCATATAAATGTTCAAACCTTCCAGAAGCCGACATTTGTGCTTAAAACATCTGTTTATGATCAAATTAAATATTCTCATTTCTTCAGACACTGAATTCTGTGGTTTCTTTGTCTGAAAGACAGAATCATAAAAATGTCCAAAAACAAAAACTAAATGTTTTTTCTCTGAGTAACAAATCTCTATAAATTACTGTTTACTTTCTGATTACTGACAGAAAACATTGAACTTTTATTCAGTATTCTAGTTTTTGAGTTTGTTAAATTAATATTAAATACATTGTGGATGAATTGATTCATGTTAAAGTTTGTTGGTTAAAATCTTCTTTATTAATTAAAAGACTGAGTTGATAGTTATGTTTCTAAATTTCCATTAAATCTCCAGTAAATCATGAATGAATCAATGAACAATAAACAATGAAAAATGACTTTTCAGCCAAAACGTTTTTCTTTAAATGAAATACTGAATTAATATTAATGTTTAATGTTACATGTTTAAATTATCAGTAAAACGAGAATCACTGAGATCTTCATCGGTTGGATCTTTACTGTACCCCAAGTGTCAAAGAATAGAAACATCTTCTGAGTGAAGGTGTGTGTGAAGGTGTGTATGTGTGTGTTAGTATCCAGATCAGAGAAGGACAGTTTTCCTCTGTCCCAGTCCAGATTCACGCTGATCCTCTGGAGATTCTTCTGGACTGAGACACGAGTGGAAGGAGCTGGAGGAGAATATGCAAAGTATTCACCTCCACAGAACCAAATATAAAACTATCCAGATTCTATGTCACCCTTCCTCTTAAGAGACTTTTCCATCACACCAAGTCTCCAGTAAGAACTGTCTCCAGCATCAACATCCCAGCTGTGGTTTCCGGAGTTAAAACCCTCAGAACTCAGAACAGAACCACAGTAGTCAAACCTCTCTGGATTATCAGGAAGCTGCTTTTTCTCTCCTCTAGTCAAACTGGTCAGATCGTCAGAAAGGTACAGGTATGGACTTGCCGTGTTTGGGTCCAGAACCAGAGGAGTGTAGGTCACCATGGTCTCCATGTTGCTCCAGATGTTGAAGGCCAGGTTGCCCAGATGTTTGGCCTGGTCTATCAGAGCTCTTGAGGGCAGCTGTGGATCCTCCAGCAGGGGGCAGCGCTGGACTCTTTTCCACTGCAGCCTTGTAGTTGTGCAGGAATGAGACGTCTGCAGCTCTCAGCTCCTCCTCTGTGGCTCTGACTGTGTCTGAAAGAGCTGCTATCTCTCTGCTCAGAGCCTCCATCTTCTCCTTCATCATCCCTCTCTTCTGCTCCTCTTTCTCCCTCAGTGCAGCCAGCCTGGCCTCCTCTTCCTCTGCTAGAAACTGATGAAGCTGCTTAAACTGATCCCTAATCTGCCTCTGTGTGTGTCGGGCCTGGACCTCCAGGTGTTCTGCTGTCTGATCAAACTCCTCCTGAACTTTCTTCCTGAGCTCCAGCTTCTCCTCTAAAGGCTCCAGAGTTTCCTGAAGGTTCTTCTTGAGCAGCTTCATCGATGGGTCTGAATCTGTGGTTGGTGTGTAAATCTGAATCTCTGCAGACGAGACAAACTGGCTGCTGATGGTCCAGACAGAAGAGTTTGAGTTTCTCAGAGTGCAGAGAGCAGAGACCCTCTGAAGCTTTTTGGTTTCTCTGCTGTAACAAAGACTCACACAGATTCTTCAGAAGCAGACTTAAAGGTGGTTCCTCTCTAGATCTCTTCTTACAAACTGGACACTCTTTTACTGGTTTCTCTTTCCACCAGTTCTGCAGACATTCCTTACAGAAGCTGTGGCTACATGACAGAAGAACCAGATCCTTAAATATTTCCAGACAGATCGGACAGCAGAGATCCTCCTCTAACTTGGAAGCCATTTTATCTCCTCAGAGTGAAGCTGAAACCACAGCAGACAGAAAGTTAAACCAGGAAGTCAGTTTCCCTTCTGTAGAAACTTTATTCTCTTACTTTAACTGTGATTTCCTTGTTCAGTCTGTGTTCCAGTCTGTGTGGACCGAGTTTTGCATGGCACTCAGCAACTTCATTTAAATACGAAAACCTCTGCTAGGCACAAGGGGATGGGGGGTGACAGGGGAACACAGACACACAGCATTTTTGACCATTTTTGGCAGTGCTCGACTCTGACTAAAACCTCTTGCCGAAAGCCCTCAATCTCCATGCGCACGGCAGAACAAGGTGTCAATAGCTGAAGAAAATCCCATTTTTCGTCCTGTGCCGTGATTACGTTTGATCGACATCCAAATGAAACTCCAAAAGACGTCCGCGGGACGTTCACCGGACTCAAAATCAACCACCATTAGACTTTCGGCGGACTTTCATTTGAATGTCCGCTGATTGCATTTTATTCAAAAATCAAAAGCTATATAATGGTTATGCTAGGTCCGTGGGAATGCTAACATAGCAGCCATTTTATTGGAATGCAAGGTTTTCATGAGGAACAGTTGTCTTCCATTACCATGGGATATTAATCCAACGTTTTAACAAATTGTAGAAAAGGAAAGCTGGCCCCGCACTTTACTGTTTTCACATGGAACAGTTGTCTTCTGTTTCCACGACATATTAATCTAATGTAATAAATTGTAAAATCGATGACAACCACTTAACACTTGGCAAAGAATTTCTTAATTTTATAGTATTAACATTAAAGACTACCCACAACAAAATATGATAATCACATTTATTTATACATATGTACCAAAAAGAGGGCTGCACAGTGGCGCAGTTGGTAGAGCTGTTGCCTTGCAGCAAGAAGGTTCTGGGTTCGATTCCCAGCCCGGGTCTTTCTGCATGGAGTTCGCATGTTCTCCCTGTGCATGGTGGGTTTTCTCCAGGTACTCTGGTTTCCTCCCACAGTCCAAAAACATGACTGTCAGGTTAATTGGCCTCTCCAAATTGTCCCTAGGTGTGAGTGTGTGTGTGCATGGTTGTGTGTCCTGTGTGTCTCTGTGTTGCCCTGCGACAGACTGGTGACCTGTTCAGGGTGTATCCCGCCTCTCGCCCGGAACGTTAGCTGGAGATGGGCACCAGCAACCCTCCCGACCCCACTGAGAGACAAGGGTGAAAGAAAATGGATGGATGGATGGTACCAAAAAGACATGAAACCTTCTTAGAACAAAGTAAAACAGCACAGTATACATTTTAGTACAATGGGTTTTTAGAGAAGACATTCACAATAACAAAAAAATTAAAGCAAAGTCAGCAAAGTAACCCGGTGCTTAAAAATAGGATTTTAAAAGAAATATTTACACCAGAACTTATTTTATGAGCGTTGACACATGCACAAAATAATAATAACAACAAAAAAAACAAACCAGACAATCTTGAGCCTTAAAACTTTTGGTGTTCTGAATCAGACGCTTGGTTCTTTGGTACAGCCTCTGAAAAACAGACCCTGCCTCTTGCCCAGAACGTTAGCTGGAGAGGCACCAGCAACCCTCCTGACCCCACTGAGGGACAAAGGTGTATAGAAAATGGATGGATGGATGAGATTATACTTACTAAATATTTCAGTCATCAAGAGCTGGTGAGCAGAAAGACTTCTCTCTCCACCCAGTCTGAAAAGATCTCTGCTGTTCTGCTTGGTGGTTTGAAAGGATCTTGGATAAAATGTTGCAGACAGCAGATCAGGTCCTTCTGAGATCCCGCTGTGATTTTAGGCCTGATTTCTAGTTTCCAGCTGTAATAACTGAAGCTCTGCATTGACTCTAGATCCAAAAATAACAACTTCAGAAAAATGAATAAAGTTATTCCACATCCACGCTTTCATTTGTTCTATTGACCTACTCAAGGTTAAATGGGTTCATAGTGACCTGGTGACATTGTAATGTAGTTGTTCATCATCTGCATTATTTATTAGAACTGGTGGAAAAATGAGGGGCTTCAAACTGACAGATTTTTAGGCGTGGAGTTCGTTTATAAACTGTACTGGTCAACTGTACCGGTTATGGTGATGTTGACCTCATTGCTTCGCTCCCGTGTCCGACTCGCACCAGTACACCCCAGTGTCCGTGGGGTAGGTGTTACCGATGGTGCAGGTGGAGGCAGCAGCCGGAGTAGCATGGCCTGACCCTGCTGTCTGAAGTTCTCCTCTTCACCTTCCAGCCGGTGGAGTTGATCGGATCCTCGCAGCTCAGGGAGATGGAGTCGTAGCGGAAGAACTGGGACCGGTCAGGGCTGACCTGAAGGCAGGCTGAGGGGGTTCAGACGGCTCACATCGGCAATAAATTTAGGGGAAATATTACTTTAAACACAATGAAAATAATTGATCAAAAATAGAGTACGGATGGAGGTGATTAGAGGATGAAGTGGAATTCAAAAACTCGCAATGTTGCATTAGGAACAAAAAACAGAGGAAAGCACGTTAAAGGAAAGACAAAAATGAAGAAATCAACAAATAAAAACTGAAAAATAACAGACGAAGTTGCACAGAAAGTGTGAAACTGCTCTGGAAAATCAACACAAACATTGAGAGAAAAAACAGCATGTGCTGGAAAATATTTCTACAGTTTGATCAGAAAAACAAGCAATTGTTTTAGAACATAATTAGAGATTAATTACAAACAGGCGACAGTAAAGCAGTGGAAAGTTCACGGTGTTTTTACTCACTCAGCATCAGGCAGGACGGTGTTACCAGCATCCTGTCTGACCGTCGACTGACTGAAAAACACGTTTCTCACTTCTTTTGTGAGAAGCAAAGATCCTGCAGGCGCCGCAGAGGCTCCTGAAGGGCGTCAGACTCGTGTTTCCTTTCTGACAATGAAGGTTCACAGAACAAACTGCTTTTTTAACAGAAAACCTGCTACTGTTTGATATTTGTGAGCAGCAGCACAACCACCTTTTAAAATCATTAAGCAGTAAAATGGATCTTGGATTTTTGAACACTGAAAGCAGCGTTTATGAAACCTGAATAATGGGACTTTAACAGACAACATATTGAAATGGACGCCAGTCTGTTGGGTTTCTGAGTTCATTACACAAGGGGTGTGGTGGCCATTTGTAATGTTTGCAACTTGTAAGTTCTATTAATTTAGTTTTTTATTTTTGGAAAGTTAGAATTAAGTCTGTGATTAATTTGTAAATTAGAATTGATTATGTTGGTAATTGGTTAGCCCCTCCCATTAATTTAGGTAATTAAAAACACACCGGGTGCTTGGTGGAGGCATTGTTTTGCAAATGTCTGGTGTGTACGGGAGGGTTGGTAAATGATTTTTTGACCATTTCATTTCACTTGCATTTCACTTTCAATTTGACTTTTTATTTTGCACCTTTTTACTTGAAACGCCATGTTAAGTTCACTTTCGTTTTCGATTAAGATGTAGGACATTTTTTGATATTTTGTTACTAATTTTATAAGAAATAAACAATCTATTTTCGCAAACAAATGAAGAGGAAGTGCGTTCAATCTAAAACCCACCTGTTAACACACACGGCCTTAGTTGGAGTATTGGAAGCTAGAAGGCCGCGACATTTAAGTCAAAAAATCATTTTTTGGAACATTTTTGGAAGGTTTGGATATTGGAAAAGCTTGGAAGATTGGATGATCGCACTTGGCGACTGAAACTTCATGGAATGGACTTGGAGAAGACGCACAAAGTTCGTGAGTAAATGCGATACTTTGTTGGAGAAAGCAGACGCTGAGCTGCAAATTGAAAAGTTTGTTTTGGACAATTATCTTTTGGATTTAGAGAATCGAAGTTTGTGTTGAAAATGGATGAACAAGATGAAGGATTTGAGAAGGAAAGAGAACTCTTTAATTTAATTAAAAGACGCAGAGCCAAACTCGGCGTTCTGACAAGAAAAAGAAATGACATTCATGCTTTAATTGATGCTGGAGAGTTAAAACCCTCCATAGATGAGCATATGAAAACTTTCAATAATTATTTAGCAGAGTTTATGGACTTGCAATCTTCAGTTCAAAGACTTCTGAACGTTGATGAAAAAGAAACCGATCACTGCGATTGGTATGAACCAAAGTTGATCAGTTTTAAAGAGTTCCTGGATGAGGTAGAAGTTTGGATGAATGGCGACCCTGATGCGCAGAAGAGCGAAGTATGTTCAGCATTTGAAGTTGAATCAAAAGCGGCATCTCATGACCGTGACGTTGAGCCGGATGACAGCGTCTCACAGACGGTGCAACAGACGATCAGCAAAGACTTTGAAAGGCTATCTGGGTCCGCAGCTAAACCAGCGAGCAAGACAACCAGCACGACGCCCAGTATAGTGAGTAAAACCTCTAGTGCTCGGAGTTCGAGCTCTCGTGCGGCTTCAATGGCGCTGATGGAAGCCGAGGTGGAAAGAGCCGCTCTGAAAGCGGAGGCGGATGCGCTGCAAGAAAAACACGCGCTCGAGCTGGAAGAACTCCAGTTAAAATCAAGAAAAGAAGCATTGGCTTTGAGGACCAAGCTGGTGAAGGCGGATGCAAAGATGAAAATCTACAACTCTGCGCAAGAACAGAAAAGTTCCAGCGCTGACGTCGCAAGTCGGGAAACATCAGGTTCCGCAGCATCTGAGTTCATACCCGCTGCTACAGCTCAAAAGGCTCCAAGAACACAGAAGCGATCAGCAACTCTTGCACCTTCGCAAATGCCCCAAGAGACATCTATTAATGAAACATTAAAAGTGAAACCGGAAGGGGAAAGCCCAAGACAAATATCTCAGGTTGATGTTCACAGTAGTGCTTTAACAGAGATCATGAAGAAACAGAATGAAATCACTGAAATGCTTGTAAAACAGCAAAGACTGTCACTCCTGCCATCTGTAGAAATCCCTGTTTTTAGTGGAGACTCTTTACATTTTAGGTCCTTTCTTAAGGCTTTTGAGCAAGGAATAGAAACCAAGACGGATAACATGCAGGACAGGCTTTACTACTTAGAACAGTTTACCTCAGGACAGCCAAGAACTTTAGTGAGAAGTTGTATGCACATGAGTCCACAAACTGCTTATGTAGAGGCTAAAAAACAGCTTGAGTGGAACTTTGGTAACAGAGCAAAAATAACATCTGCATTTATAGACAAAGCTCTGAATTGGTCAGTTTTAAAGTCTGATGATGCCACTGCTTTAAGAGCTTATACATTATTTCTAAGAAGTTGTTTCAACACAATGGATGAAGCTGGGTTTATTGATGAGCTTGAAAACTCAACCAATATGAGGATTCTTGTTTCAAAGTTACCTTTTAGACTTCGTGATAAATGGCGACTTATTGTGGTTGACATAGCAGAAAAGTACGATCGTAGAATAAAGTTTAAAGATCTTCTTGACTTTTTGGAAAAACAAACAAAAGCTGCATTAGATCCTGTTTTTGGAGAAGGTCAAACTACAAAAGAAAAGATGGCTTTAAAACCATCAAAGGTTCCTTTTAAAACTAGAAGCAGCAGTTTTGCCACTTCTGTTGCTGTAGTTTCTAAACAGAACAATGACAGACAGGTCCAGTTTAATCATGAAGATGTAAAGTTGACTAAAACTTTGTGCTTATTCTGTCTTAGAAGTCATTGCTTAGAAAAATGTGACTCCTTTAAGAGGAAAACCAACAAAGAAAAGGTGATTTTCATTAAAAGTAAAGGTATATGCTTTGGATGCTTACAGAAGGGGCATATGAGTAAAAACTGTCCACAGCGTCTAACATGCCTCACCTGTAGTAAAAGTCACCCTACGGTTCTGCACATTGAACCGGCAGAGCAGCAACGTCAAATAGTTGAGGCCGAGGGTGAAGAGTCACCAGTCTCAAGTGCTCTTGTATCTTTAAATGTTGGTAGCTACACTGGGGCCGGGTCTAAAGTGTGTGCTCTGTCAGTTGTCCCAGTAAAAGTAAAGTTGGAAAAGGGGACAAAGATTGTAGAGACTTATGCCTTTCTAGATCCAGGCAGCTCTGCAACATTTTGTACAGAGGCTTTGATGATGCAGTTAAATGCGTCTGGAAAGAAAGTGGAAATCATGCTAAAAACCATGGGTCAGGAAAAGCAAGTAAGTAGCTATAGATTATCTGGTTTGGAAGTAGCTGCTTTAAAAGAAAATGAGTACTTGAAGTTGCCTGATGTATATACTCAACAATCCATTCCTGTCACTAAAGAAAATATCCCTAAAGAGGAAGACCTAAGAAAATGGTCTTATCTAAGAGGTGTTGAGTTGACACCAATAGATGCTGGCATTGGGCTGCTCATTGGTGTAAATTCTCCCAAAGCATTGGAACCTTGGAAAATAGTTAACAGTGAAGGTAGTGGGCCTTATGCTGTGCTAACACGCCTTGGTTGGGTTGTTAATGGTCCTCTCAGCCAGGTTAGTGAAGAAAATGGACATGTTGCTGGTTCTATTCAGGTGAACCGTATTTCTATAAGTAATTTGGAAGAAATGCTGGTCAGTCAGTATAACCAAGATTTTGTAGAGCACCAGTGCAATGAGCATGCTGAAATGTCTGTAGAAGACAAACAGTTCATGGACATTATGTCAAAGTCAGCGGTGCTTAAAGACGGTCATTATTACCTAAAGTTACCCTTTCGTAATCCTGAAGTAAAAATGCCCAACAACAAACAGGTGGCCCAGCAGAGGGCGCAATGTCTGTTAAAACGATTTCAGAAGGATAAACTATTTTTTGAAGAGTACAAAGAATTTATGCATAATGTTAGTGTGGAAGGGCATTCAGAAATCGTTCCGCAAGATCAAGTGGAACAGGAGGAAGGAAAGGTGTGGTACGTACCTCATCATGGGGTCTACCACCCCCGCAAGAAAACACTGCGGGTTGTCTATGATTGTGCTGCAACATTTGCTGGAACATCTCTGAACAAAGAGCTGTTACAAGGACCAGATTTGACTAGCACCTTATTAGGTGTACTCATTCGTTTTCGGCAAGATCCAATAGCACTTATGACAGACATTAAAGGGATGTTCCACCAAGTCAGAGTTGCTGAAGAACATGTAAATTACCTACGTTTTCTCTGGTGGCCCAACGGTGACATCACAAAAGAGCTTGTTGAGCATAGAATGTTGGTCCATATTTTTGGTGCAGTCTCTTCCCCTAGTTGTGCCACATATGCACTTTTAAAGACTGCTGAGGACAACAAACATCTGTACCCAGAAGAGATTATTAATACAATCAGACACAGTTTTTATGTAGATGACTGTCTCAGGTCTGTCCAGACTATTGAGCAGGCCATTTTTCTTTATCAACAGCTCACTGATGTGTGTACCAAGGGGGGATTTAGGCTCAATAAATGGGTGTGTAGTGAGCGCTCTGTCCTCTCTCAGATCCCTGAGGAAAATAGAGCAACATGTGTAAAGTTGCTAGATCTTAGCCGGGACCAGCTTCCCACTGAAAGAACCCTGGGGGTGCAATGGGATGTTGAACAGGATGTTTTCACCTTTAGCATTGAAAACAAGCACAAACCACTAACGAGGCGTGGTATTCTGTCCATTGTCAGCTCTGTTTATGACCCTTTGGGTTTCTTGGCTCCAGTTATTCTCCCTGCTAAACAAATTCTTCAACATTTATGTAAACTGAAGCTTGGCTGGGATGAGAGAATTCCACCAGAAAAAGCCCAACTTTGGAAAAAATGGGTTGAAGATTTAGTTCTTCTTGACAACTTTAGTGTCAGAAGATGCATCACACCCAAAGAGTTTGGAGAGATAAGAAGTGCACAGCTGCATCACTTTTGTGATGCCAGTGAAACTGGATTTGGTGTTGTGTCTTATCTTAGGGTATCTAATGACAAACAGGAAGTGTGTGTTTCCTTTGTTTTTGGCAAAGCAAGAGTGGCACCATTAAAACAAGTCACCATACCACGACTTGAACTTGCTGCCGCAGTGTTAGCTGTACGTCTGGACAAAATGCTGTCAGTGCAACTTGGACTCAATCTGAGCGAATCAGTCTTCTGGTGTGACAGCACAACCGTCCTGCAGTACATTGCAAACACAACGATAAGGTTTAAAACATATGTAGCTAATGGAGTGTCCATCATTCATGATCTTACAAAGGTTACTCAATGGAGATATATCAGCTCAAAGTTAAATCCAGCTGATGCAGCATCTCGAGGCATGAAAATTGGCTCTTTTTTAAAGTCTTCCACCTGGATCAGTGGGCCGGAATTCCTCACAAAACCTGAGATCCAATGGCCAGCAGTAATTAAGGAAAGACCTGTCCATTTGGAAACTGATCCAGAGGTTAAAGACAAGATCCTGACATGTGCAACCTTGTTGGAAAAAGTGTGTCCGACTACTAAGCTGCTAATGTACTTTTCCAGTTGGACAAAGCTAAAAAGAAGTGTAGCATGGATCCTGAAACTAAAAGAGAGGATGCAAACAAAGAAGTTGCTAGCTGCACACTGTGGAAATAAAATGTGTAATGAACAGGACAATAAGATGAATGTTCAGCTCACAACTGATGATCTCTTCAAGGCTGAGGAAGCCATAGTGAGCTTTGTGCAGAAAAAACATTATGGCGAGGAAATAGCTGCCCTGAGCTCTGGTACAGTGAAAAAGTCAAGTCATCTGTACAAGCTTGATCCTGTTGTTACTGATGGTGTGTTGAGAGTGGGTGGCCGATTGAGCAAAGCAGCATTACCTGAAGAAACAAAACATCCTGCAATACTGCCTAAAGAAAGCCATGTTTCAAAGCTCATTCTTCAACACATCCATGAAAAAGTTGGACACGGAGGAAGAAATCATATGCTTTCTACTCTTCGACGACAGTACTGGATCCCTCATGCTAATTCAGCAGCTAGAAAGATCATAAGAGATTGTATGGTGTGTCGAAGACAACGACAAAAGCCAGGTGAGCAAAAAATGTCAGATCTTCCTGTTGACAGACTCTCAACTGATCTTCCACCATTTACTTATGTTGGTGTTGATTACTTTGGACCGATAGAAGTGAAGAGAGGGAGAACTATTGTTAAAAGATATGGAGTTCTCTTCACATGTCTAACCTGTCGTGCAGTTCACCTGGAGGTAGCACATTCTCTTGACACAGATTCCTGCATAAACGCCATCAGAAGATTCATCTGTCGCAGAGGACAAGTCAAGGAAATCAGGTCGGACAACGGAACCAACTTTGTCAGCTCAAACCGTGAGTTAAAGCAAGCTCTGCTGGAGCTAAAACAAAGTAAAATCCAAAAATGCTTTGCAGAAGATGGCATAAAGTGGATTTTCAACCCACCTTATGGAGCCCATCATGGTGGTGTATGGGAGCGCCTGGTGCAGGAAATAAAGAGAGTGCTGTGCTCCATCACAAACCTACAAGTACTAGATGATGAAGGCTTGCACACAGTTTTTTGTGAAGTGGAGGCTATATTAAATGATCGCCCGATTACACCTTCTTCTGAAGATCCTAATGATTTAGAGGCTCTAACTCCAAATCATTTGCTCCAGTTAAAAGGTAAGCCTGTGCTCCCACCAGGTTTGTTCAAAAAGGAGGACCTGTACAGTTGGAGACGTTGGAAGCAGGCCCAGTACATTGTGGACCTTTTCTGGAAACGGTGGGTGAAAGAATATCTCCCTATGTTGCAAGAGCGACGGAAATGGAACAAGACTCGCAGGAACTTTGCCATTGATGATGTGGTGCTTGTTGTCGACGAGGCTGCACCAAGAAATTCATGGCCTATTGGACGCATCACAGAAACCATGGCAGATGCAAGTGGATTGGTTCGACGTGTTCGAGTGAAGACGAGAACAAATGTGCTGGAGAAACCGATCAACAAGATATGTCTCCTGCTGGAGGCTGTGTAGAGACAACAATGAATGTTTGTCTCCAACTGAGCTAAGTTCTGGAACCTCTGGCTCTACATTTACACTGATGCTCATTTACTGACCTGCTAAACATCTCATTCTGCTACATAGACCTTTTTTATACATACACAGACCATGCACATGGACAAGAGAAGAACTTGGAAGTCATGAAATATTGACTGTTTTTGCTTTTTGATTTTTCTAAGAAGATGAATAGACCACAAAAAAGAATTGTAATATGGACTACTGCATAAATTGATGTTTAAACAAATGTTGTTAATATTGATTTTGTATTTGGTAATGGCCACGTGTGCAGATATTATAATTCATTTAGATGAATTAGGGGCCGGGATGTGGTGGCCATTTGTAATGTTTGCAACTTGTAAGTTCTATTAATTTAGTTTTTTATTTTTGGAAAGTTAGAATTAAGTCTGTGATTAATTTGTAAATTAGAATTGATTATGTTGGTAATTGGTTAGCCCCTCCCATTAATTTAGGTAATTAAAAACACACCGGGTGCTTGGTGGAGGCATTGTTTTGCAAATGTCTGGTGTGTACGGGAGGGTTGGTAAATGATTTTTTGACCATTTCATTTCACTTGCATTTCACTTTCAATTTGACTTTTTATTTTGCACCTTTTTACTTGAAACGCCATGTTAAGTTCACTTTCGTTTTCGATTAAGATGTAGGACATTTTTTGATATTTTGTTACTAATTTTATAAGAAATAAACAATCTATTTTCGCAAACAAATGAAGAGGAAGTGCGTTCAATCTAAAACCCACCTGTTAACACACACGGCCTTAGTTGGAGTATTGGAAGCTAGAAGGCCGCGACAAGGGGCAATCCATACTGAGATAAACATGGCAAATCTTTGTAAATGATTAAGATGTGGGTCCATGACAGGATCCTGAGCAGCATGCCGGGCCAATCGGTGGGGCCATAACACTGCTACTAAACCTCACAAAAAACATCCAATAACACAGAAAGTTGCAGCTCTTATCTGTGAGGGTGAGGTGCAGTTTTCATTGTTACATCACTTTCAAAAAGCTTGGAGGATTTTTTTTCTACCCTGGAGCCCTTTTACTTCAAAGACCTAAACGCCAGGTCTGCCTGAATGCACAACCTAAACGACAACATCATTTTGCAGAAGCACTGAATCTCATCTGTGTGTATGGGGCCCCAGTGGTTTGATGTAGGTCAACTGTTGGCTGTAAATGGGCCCCAAGAGAGAAAGGAGACCATCTCTGCCCTGTCTGGGTCGCTTTTTTCTAGATAAATCAGGAAATATATATTTAATCTAGATAAATCTAGATTAAATATAAATTGGACTCTAAGAGTGATATTGTTATGTTTCTATGCAAATTGTAACATTTTCATGTAAACATGTTTAATTTATTAATATTTGGCTCAAAATTGTCTCAGTGCTGCCCTCTCTGCTACTGCAGCCAGATTTTCTGATTGAAAGCCTGGTTGATGTTTACATCACAGGTATTAGGTATGAAATTGGTATTTATTTTAATTGTTGGAGTTCCTCAGTTTGTGATACTTAACCCATTATCTTTAATTAGTTTATTCACTTGATTTAACAAATTTCATCATTAATTCAAAAATACAAAGTCTTACAACACTTTTATAGAAGTGAAAAAGGAGCAGGAGGTAGGAAAGAAACGTGTAATCTTGTAAATTGTGAAATCTGGTGGGAATCTAATCCCACCATCTTGGAATGTTCTCAACATTAAAACACATTAAGCATATATATAACCAATTAGTTGTTGTTGGTATTAAAGAGACAGTAGCTAAAACCAAGAGTTTCATAAGTGACCAGGAGTATTGCATGAAAAAACGTTTTTATTATTAGTAGTATTATTATTACTTTTTTTATTATCATCCAACATGACTGCTGAAAGAAGGCAGTGGGATAATGAGATGTGCAGGTATAAGTAGCTATAAGAAAAATGCATTTATCCAAACATTGTTACTCTGTCATATCAGCCAGAGGAGAATAACGGTTAGAAGACTCTAAAGGATTTAAAGGCCATGAAAAATGTCTGCGGTGAACCACTGTGTCACTATAATCACGATTAATTAAGTGATCATTTGTGGGACGGACAAGAAACCTGAGGCCAGCTGCAGAACCTGAGGCACCCAAAGCTGACATGTTGCTTTGATCTAATTTTCTTTTCGATGATCGACCAGGACTCAGTTTGCTGTTTGGCTTTTCATGACCAGATTTGACATGTTTTGAAGACTTTTTCTGGATCTTTTTGGTGTCTATGTTGAGGTCTGGAGTTTGGGTGAAGTATCTCAGAATATTCTGCTGGGATTCAGAAAAACTTTGGAAATTTGTTGTCTTGCCATGCTGGTAGACGTCACCCATAGATCGGATGTCCTCCTGTAGTTGACGGATAGTCTCATCTTTGTGTCTGCTCTCTAATTTCAGATCGTAAATCTGTTTCTCTAGATCCTCAATCTTGATTTTTCCTGTGTTTTCAGCTATGTTATTCAAAAGATTATTCATTACACAGTTCACACTTTTCAAATCAGAGTCGGATGATTTTCTTTGGTTGATTTTCTTCCTCGCTGCAGTGAAAACAAGAAAACAAGAGTTAACACTCATGAAACCTTTACAAGAAACCTAAACTCCATCTGAGGAAATAATCTATTTTTTGTAGCTTTAGGTATATTATTCTTAATGTTGAGTTATTGTGACAATTTATTCTCTTATGTATTATTATTACACTGATTAGACATTGTAAGTTTGTTCACAAATTCAATTTCAGCAACTTTTTTACAAGTAACAATAATTGTTACGTTTGCGTCTTCAAACATCTGTTTGAAGGTGCTAGTTTTAGTCTACTGCACCCATTTACCATTCCAAAACCGGATGAGACGTAGTTTTGTGATCATTTTCTTAATGGTACAAATTTGTTCTTGTCCTTTAGCAATTGATTATCAAAAAACAGCTCTTACTTACCATTTTTGCAAGAGGTCTGCCACATGCAAATTGAGATTCCAGACAAAAGCAAGACAACAGAAATCACTCCAACCATGCAGCAAATTTCAAACTTGAACCTCGTACAGGAAACTAAAAGGAAAAGAAGTGTTAATAAATCAACTTATGATTGTAATTTTTTTATTTATTTATTTTTTTTTACCTGAAAGGAAGATCTCTGCAGTCCTGTTCTGATCCATTTGTGGTTGGTTCATTCTCCAGACAATCCTGCGGTCACGTGGTCATCAGTTTATTTTAAAGTAATTAAACCATTTTAGGCAAACAACTCATGTAAAAATGTTTACACACATCAATGCTGAACAACTCCACCCTGGATACATGGTAGATAATGGTGGATGGAATCAAAAGATTAATTAAATTAAATTCCTGACCACATTAACTCATGGGCTCCCTCTAGTGGCATAAAATAATTGTGATTTTTGACATCACAATTATAAATCTGAAGAGGCAGATTTATGATGGTGGGTTTGCATAATAATCCATAATTTCATGCTGATTTCAACTCACTGCAGCAAACTTTGTAAAGCTGCTTCATGAGGTAGTGAGAGCTGCTTGCTCTGCTGGTTTCCCTAAAAACAGATAGAATCAAATATGCTTTTCTCTAGTTTACTAACTTTATTTGTACTGACTACATTCCTAGCAAAAAAGAGCACTTGCAATCTAAAAGTGACAAATAGCTATTATTTTAAAGAAGGAAATAAAGACAGAATCTGATCATGAAGATATTTTACATAAATTGGAGGAACTATTTTATCAGCCACTCATTGGCAGAATTAGACAAACCACATCAATGAATACAAGCCTGTATACCAATGACCCTCAGTCATCTGGATTATGTGTATGGGTGCAGGAGTGGATGTGTGCTGAGAGGGTGGGTTTGTGAGTCTGCGTGGATTGAGTGTATGCAACTTGGAGGTGGGTGCGCTTTTGAATAGTCAACACCCAGGAGTGGCACAGATCTGGTTGCCCCAGACCTTAAAGGTTGTACCAGCCCCAGGTGGGAAGACAACAATCAACCCCTCAGGCCATTTGCCCAACACAGAAACAAAAGTCCAAAGCAAACAGCAGGAGCAACAATCCCCTCACACAAACAATACCGCACCAGTGCACTCAAACCCATCTCCACATCAGATGCAACAGCATCTGAACTGATGGCTCCCATACCCAGCATTCTCATCCCTGGTGTATGCACAGTTCTGTTAATGTGAAATATTGCAATGGATGAAGGTGTAAATGTCTGAAGTGCTTTAAGAAGGGAAATGCAAGCCAACCCTGAAGCCCTACATTTCTGGACAGAGCAAAATCAGAGACATGGCTGGTGCTTTACTAAGGACCATCATACTGATGGGTTGTTCTAAGAACATTGAACTTATTTCCAACAATATACTGGATAAGGGAATAAGTCCAATTGCCTTAGGATTATCATGTGCTGGATGACAGAGAATCCACAACAGAACACAATAATTATTGTAATCTTTTATTGTTTATTGTCTTTGATTTTTGATTTTCCTATTAGTAAAATATATGTGGTAAGTACTATTAAATCCTTTATATATGGGATAAAAAAGTGCTTTTTTTTATATGGTCCAGACATTTCTATATTATATTACATATGGAAAAAAAGAAGGTTAAAAAAAATGAAAACTGTGAGCTCCTGTTACCTTCTTGTGGAATCCTGCATAGAGAAAGTTTGCCTAGAGGTGAAGCATCTTCTGGAATCTTGTTCCTGGTTCGGCCCCTCATCAGTGATGTCATTTCCTTCATCATCCAAAGACGGCCAGCAGCTTGTTTCATATGCCACAGTCGCTCCTTCACTTTCAATAAAAACCACTGCGACTTCCGGCTCAGACGCTGCAGCTGTGGAAACGTTATGATCAAACATGGAGATGAGCATTCAGCTTCTATGCACCGCAAATCTGGAACAAATCCCCAGAAAACTACAAAACAGCTGAAACACTGAGTTCCTTTAAATCAAAACTGAAACCCACCTGTTTAGAGATGCTTATGAAACATTATAAATGAAACATTGGCCAACATATTTTATATCTATAGATGATTGTGATGAAGGCACTCAACAAAAAGTAATGTTAGTCTACTGGTGACTGTTGTTTTTATCCCTTTCATTTTTATGTTTTTATGATGTAAAGCACTTTGACTTGATTGATTTACTTGTGTCTGCCTCCATTTTGTAGTCACACAGGTCTGTCCAGTCAAAGGCCTGGACTCCACTGGAGCCCTAAGTCATGGTATGTTGGCACCATGACGTTAGCAGCAGATCCTTCAGCTCCTGTGTGTTGTAAAGTAGGATCCCTATGGATCAGACTTGCTTTCCCAGCACATCCCAAAGACAATTGGTTGGATTGAGAAAACGGGGACAACATTGTGCAAAACAAAGTTGCCTTGCAGGTAAGCGGCACCCACACATCTGGTCATCTACAGCGTATAATGTAACCAAAAATGGTAGCTGTTTGCATGTGGCTCCATGATTCAGTTCTGGTGCTCACATTCCCTTAAGTTTCTCATTTAACAGTGGACAGCTTATTTAACAATATGCTATATTAAGTGCTTTATATAGCATATATATCTATTTTTGGTTGAAGTACTAACATTTATTTTACAAAGTTACAGTTGCTATGCACATCTACTCCAGAAGAGGGCACAATAGTCCCAAAATGGGTATAGAGGGACATCACCGGTGCACAACCAGGAAGTAAAAGCAGCTGTGGCCTAATAACTACATGCCTTTATTGTCTTGTCTACATCCATAGATTCACATTGAGACAACAGAGTCTATGCCAGGTGTGTGCCACTTACCACCTGCCCAGCTTTTCCCCCAGGGCAGGCGGTCCTTGGATCAGCAAACAAGAATCACAGTTTTGGAGTTGCTCTGACCCAGTTGTCCAGTCATCACAGTTGGGTCTTATCAAAGTCACTGAAATGCTTACCATTCTCATTTTATCCCCAAGTCCCAATACAAAAACTTTAAAGAACAAAATGTTCACAATTTGCATCGGATATTACATTGTTTACTTCACCTGTCAGTGGTCAATATTTATGAACCTTCAGGTATGTCAGCAATCTAAAAGTCCCGGATTTGTCAAGTTTAGGGAAAGTGAAATGCGCAGGGAAAATACAATGAAGACATAAGATTTTTATTATAAAACATAACATTGCAGTGGTGGCCTTGATGATGAAAAAAAAAAAATATAATAATAATAATGGTGCACATATAAACGAAACATTTAAATCTTGCCCAGTTCAATTAAGTATATTAAACAAAATAAATCCTACATACCAACCGCCAGCTCTACTTTTGTCGCCTCTCTGCTTCCGTTCCTTTGGATGATCAAACACTGATAGATCCCGGCGTCTGACGGCTTCAGGTTGGAGATCCTCAGCGAGACGTTCCCTTTCTTCACCTCTCTCATGAAGAGACTCGTCCTGAACTCAAAGTCCAAATTCTTCATCTCAAAGGTCTCAAAGCCATCACGGTACAAGAAGACGATGTCTGAGTCCAGGCCTTCCTTGGACCACTCCACTGTCGGAACGTGATCACTCACAGGGATTTTCAACTTGCAGGGGAGGATGGCGTTTCCACCAGCAAAGGCTACGACCTTCTCAGGGTGAACATTTGCAGAATAACCACCTGGAAGTTACAGTGTAGTAAATATAATTGGTTTCAAAAAGAAAAAAAGCAGATCACAATTTAAAAAATGCACAGAAAAACCATCTGGTGAGCAACTCCTCAGAGACTCCAAGCTCTATGTGCGAATTAGTGCCGAAAAAGGTGCTAAGAAAGCAACATTAGCAACAAATTCCAAGTTCTTCTGGTGGATTGTTAGAGATTTTTTGGTATTATCATTTTGTTGTTACTTTAGTTCATATTCAGTCTAATGTTCAATTTAAAGTGTTCTCTTCATTCTGTGTGTATAAACTGACCTGGAGGCCCCATCTGCCTGTGTCTTCATGTGAAACAGTTAACTGTGTTTCCCAGACCTTAAATTACATTTCCACAGGTGCCTTCTTATCAACCGGATTACTCCCTATTTTAGAAACTGCCTGTGTGCAGTAATAAATTATCTCTTACCTATCCTCCCTGTTTCTGCTTGATAATAAAAGACAAGCTGTAACCAAACGCTCAGTGAACGGCTTGGAGGAGCAGTTTGCTGAGTCTTCTCCTTTTGCAAAAGCTTGGTCATAAAATTAATATACGTTGTCTGTGGTTCTTTTATTGAAGGTTCGAGAAAAATACCTATCATGGACTGTGTTATTTAACATCTTTAGTTTCTGAGAGATGTCTCGAGTAGCCAAAATCTTACTGGTTTCATACAGAATTGGTGACACAGCTGCCCTTCGTTGGACTGTACCTTGAGAAAAAAGGTCAAAGCAAACACCAAAGTCTAAACAAAAGAAACAGTAACTTTTGTAAATTAGATCATGAATCTAATTTACAAAAGATTTAGCACAGGACAACTCAAAGGGTTACTTTAAAGAAAACAAACAAAATACAAAAACAGAAAACCCTCCATTTGGTAGAACCTGGCGATGCAACGAGTGACATCATCATACAGCCATATAAACAGGAAGTACTGGGCTGACCCCTCCCATTCACCTGTTCTGGCAGTAGCATCTAAAGGTGTCAGAGTCCGTTTCATTTTGGGCCATATGAAAAATCTTAATGCTCTTAAAGGGCCGGTTTGCCAGAATGTATTGATAAAACCTGTTAAACATATTACTAACCAGCTGTGGTTGGATTTTGTGGTTTTTCTAATCAAAATCACAAATTTTCTGAAGCTAATTTTGAAATATTTGTAAGAAAATTTTATATGTGTGCTAATGTATGATGTTAAATGTGACATTTTATTAATAGTCGAATTGATCACCAACTATAACTTGGCATCAAACAAGACTGAGGCAGTAGTCGATTAAACCCAATGTTTTTGGCAAATTTTGAGAAGAATTTATAATAAAATCTGAAAAAATGTGGGGATTTTGAGGATTTGTAAAAAAAAAATGGAGGGACTCATTTAAATAATTTGGAGTCTAGGGGCCACATAAAAAGCTATAGCGGGCCAGATTTGGCCCCCGGGCCTTGAGTTTGACACATGTGATCTAAAGGGACAAACAATGGTGAGTATGACATAAACAATTTACCAGAAATACCTCTCATTATAAAATAAGCATTCATAATGCTGATGGGTAGATGAGGCATCGTGAAGCGTTTTGACACATTGATACGTCTTGTTGGAAACTCGTTAATGAGATTCCAGGAGAGCCAATCAACCAAAAACCGACCAAACTTTAATAAAGATACTGGATATATCTTGGAGATCCACTTAGACATCAAAATGCACATGACGTTGCTCCTGTGGTAATTCCAGTGAAATCTTTTGTCTTTTGTAAGTACAAAACCGTCATCGTTAAAAAAGCAAACTCTCCCTCTTTGTCCTGCTGCGTTTCCCGCTCCCTCCACCATGTGATCATATCTGGTTTATTTCATGATTGTCTGATTTGTTCGACGACATTCCGTAGTTGAATCCTTATTCCTTGTATGGTAATGGGATGTGGATCGATCTCAGAGGCAATCAGAGCCGGATACAGCAAGAGGAGGGACGAAACACTGAAACACAGCAGGACCCCAGTCATGCTCTACATGCAATGGATATAATTCCCTGTATTTTAAGTGGTTGGGGTGCAGCAGCAGGAGGGTTTTTCCCAGGGCATTATTCCTGCAGGAACCATAACTGCATGCACATTTATATTTAAAACTCATAAAGTTAGGCTTAGTGATTAATCATGATTAATCACGGCACTGGAATATGATTAATCTGATTTAGTTTTTTTGAATTGCCAACACTTGGAATAAGATAGTTTGGATAAGCTGAGAACAATATATATACATGCGCTAGATTGTATAACTAATATATGTTGAATTTTTGTGTTTCTGATTGGAGACATTATAAAACACAACTTGAGCCACATCTCTATGAAACATCTTTGCAGACACTTTAGATTATTATATTCTCTTGAACTTCCCTCACCTGAGCTAAGTGCTGTGTAATCATGAGCGATACACACGGTTTGCATGCCAGGACGGCTGCAGTAAGCTGCTGCGGGGTTCCTCTTATGACTCACAAACTAAGAATGCTAAGAATGGAAAAACTCCATCCATCCATTTTCTGGACACCTTTGTCCCTTAGTGGGGTCAGGAGGGTTGCTGGTGCCTCTCCAGCTAACGTTCCGGGTGAGAGGCGGGGTCACAGGTTGCCAGTCTGTCGCAGGGCAACACAGAGACACACAGGACAAACCACCATGCACACACACACTCACACCTAGGGACAATTTGGAGAGACCAATTAACCTGACAGTCATGTTTTTGGACTGTGGGAGGAAACCGGAGTACCCGGAGAAAACCCACCATGCACAGGGAGAACATGCAAACTCCATGCAGAAAGACCGGGAATCGAACCCAGAACCGTCTTGCTGCAAGGTAACAGCTCTACCAACTGCGCCACTGTGCAGCCCATGGAAAAACTCATGTGACTCATTTTTTTATCATTACGTCATCGAGAGGACATAAACATTATTACTGTAAATGTATAGATTTCCTGGAACTCGTAGCTCTAAGTTGAACAAGTTGAATGCTAGTAGTTTTAGTGCATTAGAGCATTTTTAATACAGCTCAGAAAGTCTCTCCTGGGAAACAGATTTCCTTCAATATTCATCTTTCCTAAACATGCAGGTTTCACAACCAATGGAGGCACAATATGCAAACTCCACACACTTCTTTTCTGAATTCTCCTGTATGCAAAAAGAATATAATAAAAAAAAGACAAAATGTGCTTAGATGGGATGGGAAAAGAAACCAGATAGAATCAAAAGCTTAAGGGTGAGGAATGATCAGGAACGATGTTGTTGTTTGTTATAAAAAGATTTTTAGTATCAAAAGCCCCACTGTAACCATTTACACCACATTTATAGTAGCACTTCGACTCTGTTTCTTTAAAGCCACTTACAAAACATGTCCAATAAATCAGTCATCTTACTAAAAATCTGTCTCCAAGTAAAAATGAAATCTCTAAACTTGGCCTTTTATTCAAAAAAGCTCTGCTTTAGTGTCTTTGATCCTGTTTTGTTAAATACGTTTGAATGATTAAATCTCAGGCTAATGTTATTCTGAAAAGGAGCAGTTTTGTTGCTTATTATTTGCCAACCTAAGTCTACACATATACACATTTATAGATAAATCTTTCATGTAAAACCACATCTCCCTTTTTAATACATACCCTTGAAGAAGATCACTCCAAGTACGAGGTAAAGCCAAAAATACATCGCCAGGTGGTCTGAAGAAAATTCCCTCTGTTTCATGAGAAAAATAATCGTTTTGTTTAAAAAACAAAAAATCACATTTATGAACAGCCCTTTTTAAATCCTGTCAGCAGAAGAGCTGGTCTGATTCTGATTCAACTTCATTCATAAATCCTCTTTTCCTTTGTGGGCGTGTCGCGCTGCACTGTTTGGTCTGGCCACTCAGCTACGTCATGCAGACGTACACGCACAGCTCCTCTCCTATGACAAACTACAAACCTGTCTGTCAGAGGAGTGTTTTACTGTTCTGAAAACTGGAAAAAGGACCACAGCCTAACATCAGAACTGAAACGACACAAAGTGGGTAAAATCCCAACCTGTTTGTCTTCTGCTTTGCTACCTAAAGGCATGTAATAATGTTCAACTGTCTTAGGGATGGAGGAAAAACAGCAATATACATGCAACTAATGCATTTCTTTTAAGACTTTAAACACGACTTCATTACTTCATTACCAAGAAAACAATTGGAAATTCGCTCTGAATGCATAAATTATTCCATTTTGTTTGAAGAGCACCAACTTTTTTTTCTGCAAGTGTTTTTCTTGTCAGGAAACATGTTTTATTTTGCATGAAATTATCACAGAAAAAAACCAAAAGAAATTAAACATTAAGATTAAAATAATGAAAATACTATCAGGTCACTTTTTAATATTCAACAGATTTTGTGTAGCTTCATGCCAGGTCACTTTTTATTCATTATAATAAACACATTTCTTCTTTCCAGTGTGTCTTATAAGATTATTAACTGAACAAAAAATTTAATTCTTATTTAATCCCACACAGATCTCAGTTTAATCTCAAAAATGTATTTCACGTATCACTTCCACCTCTTCCTGACGGCAATAAAGAGCTTGTTACTGCTGATGCAAGTCTTTCTACAATACTTCACTTCCGTTCCCACTGACGCAAAACCACCGTCGAACTAAAATACAACATAAACTTAAATGAGACGGTGTCACGATGACATAAAAAAAAATGATACATGACATAAACATACCTCGCTGGCTAACCGTTCCGTTTGAGGTAGAAATGAGAGTAAAAAGTAAATAATTCTTTAATTCCTTGGAACAACTACTTCTAATGTGCCTCCTTCTTGTCATGTGCTTCTTCTTTTTCCGTTGCCTCTGCCTAACATTCTGGATTGCACGTCCTACTTAAACTTTTCAAAATAAGAGTCATAACAAAAGATGTGCATAATACAAAATAAAACGTAAACTAAAATTATGGCAGTAAAATCATATCCTTTAATTCTCACAATCTTTTTAATAATCTAACTTAGTCTAAAGCTAACTCAGGACTAAACATTTCAGAATATTTACAATACCTTGGAAAAGTTTTACCCTAAACCTTTAACACTTTTTAATGTTATAACACAACCTTGAGGCTCCGCTCACACAGAAATGTTTTTCTCTAAAACAGGTAAGTTTTTGAACATGCATCCATGTCAATTACATTTACTTGAGTAACTTTATTGAACAATGTACTTTTATGAGTATTTTTACTATGCTGTACTTTTTAACTTTTACCTGAGTAATTTTATTCTGAAGTATTTCTACTCTTATTTGATTAAAACTTCTGTATTCTTAACCCACTGAACAAAAACAAAACCTTCAGTTCTTGTTAGTTTCTTAAGTTTCATGTTGAAAGAAATTGATTTGGAAAAATGTAATTTTGCTATTTATTTGCCTGGTTATGTAATTTTTTGGATGCCTACTTTCTAATTTTACTTGAAAATAAAATGTCACCTAACCTCTGCGCATGTCCCAATGTAAACAACATTTTTGGTATGAAAATGTAAAACAAAATAACAGAATGCAGTTTATAAATTCTGCCCTGACATTTTTGTGTGGTGAGTGAGAGCAAATCTTTCGTGAAGACATATTAGTCTGACCTTTAACCTCACCTATTACATCTCCGTGGACGTGGTTGCAGAACCTTTAATAAGGTTCGAGCCAGCGCTCTAAAAGATGACTGCACAAGACTCTACTTGTGATTTCTTGTTCACCTTTCTTGTTTTCTTGTTGCATTTACTACGAATCTTGTGAGGAGCCATTATGTGAAAGTCCTGTGTGCTTAACTAGAGTCACTTACAGGTCTGGAAGAATAAAAATTATGTTTTGGGACAGTTTATTGTTGATAAAATCTTTTCTGAAAAGTGTTTTGAAAACTACAACCCATTGTAGAAATAAAAGGTTCTAGTGAGGACGAGGTTGAGGGTTCCTTTATAAATTCACTTTATCATCAATAAATGAATAATAAACACTGGAAGCTAAAATTTATTTAGTCCAGTTTAAACTTTTAATCTGATCTTCATGGAGTTTAGCCATCAAAAGCTTCAATTAAAAACAGCAACAAGTTTATGGCAGCATGCCATCAGTCATTCAGTTTCTTAGAAACATCCAGGAACAGGCTTTTATTTTGTTGAAGAAAATCATTATTTTTAGTGTTTAATACAGTTTCATCTTTTTTAACAGATTTCTTAAGTTTGAACAGGTTTCTATTAGTGATTTAAAATTAAACTACTGCTGGGTAAGTATTCAAAGTACCAAGGAAAAGAAAGATTTGCAGAGCTTCTCCTCGGACCCCTGTGGTCTTATAACAGATTAGTGTGAAAAGCTGGAACTTCTACTGATTGTTTCCCAGACAGACAAAGGGCAGATCAAAGATCTTAGCAAATGATCTGCTGTAACTACAAGTAAAATAAAGGTCAATAGGGCAGAATAAGTTCTTAATTTTAAAGCTATAATTATGCTATTTCAATCAAGACATGTTAAGTTTTAAAACTAGCTTATTTTAAATTTATTTTCGTAACACTATCTATTTATCTATCTCCTATCAAGCTATAAGAATTATAGAAAACTTGCTAACAAAAAGCCTCAGACCTGCAGCCCACAGGCTGTTCTAGACACAGGCCAACAGAAGTGGCTCTTTGGCTCACTTATACTTAATGATCAAATATTGCCCTGTTTTTTGTTTCATTCTTTTTATTTGCCCTGAAGGCAGCAATTTATTCACATATACGTAAATTTATTATAATTGATACTTTAAAGATGAATTGTCCAAGTTTATGTCATTGTGCTTGTTCTAAATAATCAACACTTTCTTCTTTGATTTCCAATTTTGACTTCCAATGATTCACTTCCTGCTAAAGAGCCCCCTGGTGGTTGAAGAAAAATCCACAGAAAAGCCTCATGGTTCAAAGTGGAGGTAAAAAAAAAAAATTAAAAAATAGCGGCTTGTAGTTGGAAAAATACGGTAAATGTGCTAAGTTATTCCTTCCCAGTTATTCCTTTGTTATATTTTAAAAGCTCCCTCTTTTAGTTTTTGTTGTTTGTATTGTTTGAGTTTCTCTGTATTCCTAAACTGGATATCAAATCTTTCTATTTCCAAATCTGTTAGAACAGAACTAATGATTTAAATCCAGGGTGAGTTAAAGCAGCTCTGCCATGTGCAGGCGCTGCCTTTCCTCATACCGTCGCCCTGATTCAGTCATTTGCTTCACTTTACCACAGAGGCTCCAAAGCCGTTTAAAATAATCAAAATATTAAAAAATCCTTCCAGTTTTGATCATCGCTCTATTGATGCTTGTCTCAATTTAAAATGGTCCTAATTTAAACACAAAGTAAACACTATTTTACTCTATTTTCACACATAGGGTAAAGATGTAGCTATAATTTTAGTGAATGATTATTCTATCAGCTGTTCTGATGAATAATTGGATAAAAAAAAAAAATCGGCACATTCTGCTGACTTTTCACTTAACCACCTCAGCTTATTTTATACAATATCACATAAAAAATCTAAATAAATAATTAAATTCCATTTATTAATAAAACAGTACACAATTTAATGAATACATATGAAAAATGCATGTCAATAAAAAAAATATATAGATTACTGTTTCAAAATTAGGCAAATACATTTATTCAATAATTTAACATGCGTTTGTACAATTCTTCAGCACATTTGACATCTCTATGTACACTAGAGTAAAAACTGACGTAAAAAGTATAAACATTGGATAGTTCATACAGAAACAAGGCAAGAACATCCTTAAAACTGTGTTTTAACATTAAAACAGTTGCTGAAACAATACAAAGAAAATATGGCGGTTTCTCTGAGTTTACTCGCCGTCCTCCACGACGTGTTCTCCGGGCATCGAAGGATCGCTGAGAAGTACAATCATTTTCATCCGCATTTCCCCAATTCCTTCCTTTTACAGAAAGAAACATCAAGTAGGTAAGCCTTTCCATGTTTAAATTTCAAAGTTGGAAATCAAACATATATTTATATATTTTATGTACAACAAAATGGAAGTTTGGTTGTGAATTCTACCAGCTGTTAGAAACGCTGTAATTTTACTCACTGGTTTTAGGGCTGCGTACACGCTGCAGCCTGAAGTGACCCAATTCTGATTTTTTTATCAAATCTGTTTGTTTTTTTTTTGGAGTGGTCGTTCACTCATATGTTTTCTCCAGTCTGAACTGCAAATTACCTGAAATTGTCCTGGATGCGCAGTAGAGGGCGCAATAACGTCACACATAGAGAGCGAGCCAACAGCCATGAAGAAGAAGAAGAAGAAGAAGAAGAAATAGTAGTAGTAGTAGTAGTAGTAGTAGTAGTAGTGCTCGGAAGTAAACATGGATGCTAACGGCGGAGCGAAGTTGTTGTCTGGCCGGAGCCGACATATTGACTTAATCCCCGTTATAGTCCGTCATGGTTGTTGTTTTTCTTCCTGTTTGCGCGTATTAGGACGCAGAATGGTGACATTTGTTGAGTATCAGAGACGTCCAGGTCGGATGAATGCGACCTGGACGTTAGGTCACATTTGAATCGCATTCGAAAAGACTCTGACCTGTGCTGTTCAGTCTGTCATTAAAAGATCAGATACAGGTCACATTACGTCAAAATAAAAAAATGAAAAATATAGTTGGAATTGGGCCACTTCAGGCTGCAGTGTGAACGCAGCCTAGGAGTCAGACTCAGTCACTTGGTTCTAGTGAAACAAACTAGAACACTTAGGATAATTTATGCTCTCGGATCTGTAGGAACAGTTTGGTTTGCCCCGTTCCTGTTCTGACATGGAGATACACCAGTGCACAGACAGATCCATGAAGACATGCATGAGTGGGTTTGCTGTGGAGCAACTTGACCTCAACCGACAGAATATCTTTAGGATGATTTAGATTGAAGATTACAAGCCTGGGCTTCTTTTCCAACATCAGTGTTGGAAAACTCTGATGAAAAAAACTCTTAGACAGTCGATGTGCGTATGCCACTTTTCATCGACGACACGTTGTTTTAGCGCCAAAACCACAAATCAACACGGAGAACACAATTTAGAATGCAAACTGTTGTTCCCATTACCATCTACAATCACTCCAATACGAGGTACAACTACGTTTCATTTTCCTTTGGGATCAATAAAGTATTTTTGAATATATTTTTTTAAAATTTGAACATCAAATTATATAAATAGGAAGGCCAAAATAACCTGACTGTACAAAAAAATGGAAGAGTAGTTAAAAGTTCCCCTAAATACATTCTTAAACATTCCAGAAAGAATCCCCAGTACAGTTGAAGCTGTGGGCCGACATCTTATTAAGCCTTAATAATCCAGAATCATAAAGGTTTAATAACCTACAAAAAGCACTAGTTTCAGTGGCAGATCATTTCACTTCTAACAAGTTATTCCCATGTTATAAGTGAAATAATCTGCTAGTTGACCTAGTTCTTTTTGATCAGTATTAAAAAGTTTTGTCTTATTTCAAGTGATGAGATATTTGCAATATAAACTAGATCAAAAATACTTAATAGGATTTTGTGTTTTTTTTTTTTTTGCAGTGTACCTTTGTTCATGCATGAGAGGGTCAGGCACACGTGGGTCTATTAAATGGACAAAGGGCCTAAGCATAGCCTCAGATCAGTTACAGTTTGTTTGTTCACAATTGGCAACTTTACCTTCCTGCTGTCATCCAGCGCCTGCATGATTACTGCCACCACCAAGTTCACGAGAACAAACTGGACCGTGATGACGAAGGAGGTGAAGAAGATGGGAGAAGCATAGGTCAGGTAGGGGTTACACGTTTCGTCATTAGGCAAGCACTGTACCATCGTGTCCTGCAAGGCAGAGATGGCGACTTTATTTTGTATTTTCTAGGGTTATAAATAGCAAAATTCAATAAATGCAGAAACATTACACAAATTAATAATTCAATAGTGGGAATGTTCTACTCCCACTGTGTGTGTCCATTTGGCAGTTGTGCAGACAGATAAAAAACTCTTAGACAGTCGATGTGCGTATGCCACTTTTCATCGACGACACTTTGTTTTAGCGCCAAAACCACAAATCAACACGGAGAACACAATTTAGAATGCAAACTGTTGTTCCCATTACCATCTACAATCACTCCAATACGAGGTACAACTACGTTTCATTTTTCTTTGGGATCAATAAAGTATTTTTGAATATATATTTTTTTTAATTTGAACATCAAATCATATAAATAGGAAGGCCAAAATAACCTGACTGTACAAAAAAACAAAAACAAAGACTTTATAGACTCTTGTTTTCAACATAAATGTCCATAAATATAGTTTAACAATGTCTCAAATATGCGACAAAAGGGAATGGAGGATACTGACGAGCTGCCTGCGTCAAACATTACTCATGTGCTGCTGATCTCATCCTAGTTGAGTGACCCAATTATCTGAAATGTATCGATAGATTTCCTCGATCGTCATCTGGAGAAAGGCTCCTTCTTGCCGTGAGAAGCCAGTTTTTCTCACGTTATTATTCAATAAGTCACGGTGTTCATGCGTACCTTCAGGATGCCGCTCCAGTTATCTCCTGTGCTGACTTTGTACAGCGTCAGTAAGGCCAGCATGAAGTTGTTGAAGTCGCTGAGGCGGTGCAGGCCGAGGCAAGGGAAGTCTATGGAGCATGCTGATCAACACAGAGACAAACAAAATTCCTCAAAAAAAAATCCCGTCTAATCTATTGTGAGCATTTACACAGTAATGATCAGTTTGAAGAGTTTCAGTCAGGTTGAGTCCAGAGTCATACGTTTTAGTCCACAAGGCAGACATCCTGTCTACTTTCAAGACTAGGCTTAAAGCTTTCCTTTTTAATACAATTTAAAGTTAAGAGTGGCTTAGCCTACCCTCAGCGAACCCTGTAGTTTAGCTACTAAATGCTTTTTGTCAAGTACAGCAATAAAACTAAACTTGACTTATAATTAGGATGGAATTGGACTGTATGTAATTAAATCTGCCTGTACAAGCGGCTTGTGAAACGGACTGCATGTTTCTCTATAGAAACTGGATGTGTTTTGTCTTGTAAAGTGCAAAGAGGTAATATCTGTTGTGAATTGGCGCAATATAAATGAACTGAAGTGATATAAACTGAACAAAATGACAATTCCAACAATCTACGCAAGGTTCATTCTTTGGTTCTTCCGTTTCAAAACAAGACAAAAATGTGCGTGTTCTGTTTTGTTTCTTTTGTCTATTTTAATGGTCCAACCAAATTTGAGATTTAAATTTTATAAGTGCATATATCTACAGGAGGATTCCAGGTTTTACAAACAGCTTTGGTAATTTCAACACCCACACATAGCTTTGTGACATCTGCTGCAGATATCAGCCGTTTTATTTTTTACTGGGGCTTCCTGTGGACAACCAAACCAAGCAAATCACAAACGGAACGGCGTCATCTGAACAGGGTGCAAACATTGGAAGGTGAGGAAATCCTGGGAACTTTGTTTCAATATTTGTCGATACAGAAGCACAGTGTGGAGAAACTTAAACAAAGAAGACTCAAAGTATGGGGAAAGAGGGCAGCGTTGGTTGAAAGGTAGGCTTTTCTTTTCTCTGGCTTCAAACAGTGTGGTAGCTAGCACTTGCTAGCACTAAGTAATCTGTGCCTACCTTGCAGAGTTCCTCCTTGGCAATCGGTGTAGATAAAAATATCGACTCATCGATGCTTTGTGGTCCATTTTTTCAATTACATATCAATTTGGAACAGCCTGTGAATCAATTAGATCTCCTATCACACCATGGTGAGCAAAATCTGAGGTGTCATAAAAGTTCTTCATCTTGAGCTTAGCAAGTAACTGTTGATGGAGATTAAATTGTACATATCAATACCCAAGCAAATAAATCTTTTAACTTTATTTTTTGTCAGTTTCCAAATCTAAAAATCAGAAAAGCGAGTTTGTAGTTGAGCAGACCACCAGGATGAAGGAGGACCCACAAGATGATTATACATATATATATAAAAAAATTTTAAAAATTCCCCTTCTCACCCTCCGCGGGTGGTTTCTTACATCCTCTGAGCTCAGGTCCTCTACCAGAGGCCTGGAAGCTTGAGGGTTCCTCCAGTATCTTGGCTGTGCCTAGAACTGCACATTTCTGGACTGAGATGTCTGATGTTGTTCCTGGGATCTGTTTGAGCCACTGCTCCAGTTTGGGGGTGACTGCCCCGAGGGCCCCGATGACCACAGGCACCACTGTGGTCTTCACCTTCCAGGTCTTTTCCAGTTCCTCCCTGAGGCCCTGGTATTTCTCCAGTTTCTCATGCTCCTTTTTCCTGATGTTGTAGTCACTTGGTATTGCTACATCCACCACAACGGCTTTCCTCTGTTCTTTATCCACCACCACAATGTCCGGTTGGTTCTCCATTACCATCTTGTCTGTCTGGATCTGGAAGTCCCACAGGATCTTAGCTCGGTCATTCTCCACCACCTTTGGGGGTGTTCCCCACTTTGATCTCGGTGCTTCCAGTCCATATTCTGCACAGATGTTCCTGTACACTATGCCCGCCACCTGGTTATGTCGTTCCATGTACCCTTTCCCTGCCAGCATCTTGCACCCTGCTGTTATGTGCTGGACTGTCTCAGGGGCCTCCTTGCACAACCTACACCTTGGGTCTTGTCTGGTGTGGTAGATCTGAGCCTCTATTGCTCTGGTGTTTAGGGCCTGTTCCTGGGCGGCCAGGATGAGAGCCTCTGTGCTGTCCTTGAGTCCAGCTTTCTCCAGCCATTGGTAGGTTTTCCTGACATCAGCCACTTCAGTTATTTGTCGGTGGTACATCCCATGTAGGGGCTTGTCCTCCCATGATGGTACTTCCAGCACCTTGTCTTCTGTTCCCCATTGCCTGAGACATTCGCTGAGCACATCGTCTGTTGAGGCTTTGTCCTTGATGTATTTATGGATCTTGGATGTTTCATCCTGGACAGTGGCTCTCACACTCACTAGTCCTCTGCCTCCTTCCTTACGGCTCGTGTACAGTCTCAGGGTGCTGGATTTGGGGTGGAATCCTCCATGCATGGTTAGTAGCTTCCTAGTCTTAACATCCGTGGCCTTCATCTCTTCCATTGGCCAGCTAATTATTCCGGCAGGGTATCTGATTACTGGTGAGGCATAGCTGTTTATTGCACGGATCTTGTTTTTGCCATTGAGCTGGCTTCTCAGGACTTGCCTTATTCATTGGAGGTATTTGTCTGTGGCTCCTTTCCTTGTGACCTCATCGAGGTTGCCATTTGCTTGTGGTATTCCCAGGTACTTGTAGTTGTGCTCTATGTCTGCTATTGTTCCTTCTGGGAGTGAGACCCCTTCTGTGTGGGCGACCTTCCCTCTCTTTGTAACCATCCGACCACACTTCTCTAGTCCGAATGACATCCCAATGTCAGTGCTGTAGATCCTGGTGGTGTGGATCAGTGAGTCGATGTCTCGCTCGCTCTTGGTGTACAACTTGATGTCATCCATGTAGAGGAGGTGACTGATTGTGGCCCCATTCTTGAGTCGGTATCCGTAGCCAGTCTTGTTGATGATTTGGCTGAGAGGGTTCAGGCCTATGCAGAACAGCAGTGGGAACATCTCCGTGGTATATGCCACATTTGATGGACACTTGTGCAAGTGGTTTGTAGTTGGCTTCAAGGGTGGTTTTCCACAGCCCCATCGAGTTTGAAATGAAGGTTCTTAGAGTCCTATTGATGTTGTACATCTCTAAGCATTCAATGATCCAAGTGTGTGGCATTGAGTCATAGGCTTTCTTGTAATCAATCCAAGCGGTGCACAGGTTGGTGTGTCAGGTTTTGCAGTCTCGGGCGACTGTGTGGTCTACAAGGAGTTGGTGTTTGGCTCCTCTGCTATTTATGCCTATGCCCTTCTGTGCCTTGCTCATGTATTTATCCATGTGCTTATCTTAGCCGCTATGATGCCTGACATGAGCTTCCATGTTGTAGAGAGACAGCTTATTGGCCGATAGTTGGATGGGACTGAACCATTTGAGGGATCCTTCTGGATATATATATATATCCAGAAGGATATATATATATATCCTCCAACCCTCCTCCACCTTCAGCGCTTAATTTTTTCCATTATCCCTACAGTCCATTGGCATCCTCTCCCCCACCAGTGCCCGAGCCCTGGGGAAAGACATCTCTAATCCTTATCCTGAGCAGTTCATCCTCAGGATAAACCGCAGCACATCTTCTGCCGGGGTCCAAGCGCCAAAGAATTTTTAGTTGTCAGATAAACTTTCTAATAGGTACTTTCTCTCTGTGTGAGTCTTTCACAGTTGTATTTCAACTGTGGAACATTTCACATTTTCATTTAGGTTTTAAAGACCTAGATGAAGGGTCTTTAAAACCTTTCATTCACATTTTTTTCATTTAGGTTTTAAAGACAGAAACAAACATTTCCATTATCTAATAATAATTTTTCGTTTTGCGATTCTGTTTCGAAACGGAACAACCAAAGAAAGAACCGCACACCGATTACAAACCTCCAGGGCAGCCCATTTTTTTGTGTTTAGTGGATTGGTAGAGGGACTAACCGATGTTGCCAAAGAGCTCTACTCCAAGCGCAGCATAGATGAAGAAGAAAAACATGAACAAGAGACTGATGTTTCCGACCTGAAATCAAAGAGCAGGTTAAATGTGCAGGTCATGAAATTTGCACAGTGCAGAAAGCAGGACATTTAAAACACAGTGTTTGGTGCCTTTTTGGTGCCATATGTTGGGCTTCACCCTGAGTGGCGAAGTCTATTGCCTGTCGCTGTCGTTCATCGCTTATGTTAAGAGTCATAACCAAAGGTGAGCAAATTATGAAACGTTCCTGAAAGCCTTTTGTTTTGGTTTCCCTGTCTTAAATTTTTTTTTGGCTCAAATTCTTAAGGTTTGAAACTACTTTGTGTAGGGAATTAAAAAATATTTATTTTGGAACATTTCAAATTAGAAGGATTTTTTTTTTGCCTTTGTTCAAATCCAAGATACCACAGTGTGTGTTTCACCTGCGATAGAGTGCTGATGATGGTTTTGAGCAAAACTTTGATCTTTGTGGTCTTGAGAACTAAACAGAAACAACAGAAACGGTCAGGAGACGCAGTCCAAGACTAACCACAACACATTTCACCTCGGTGTTTGGTTTTGTACCTTGTGCAAGCCTGAGGACTCTCACCACACGGAAGATGCCCATATTGATTGGGATCTTCTCGTGGAACTTCACCTGGCCCACAATAACGCTGATCATAGAAATCAGGACGACAAAAATGTCCAGCATGTTCCAGCTAAACACGTACAATAAGACACATTAGGTACCTTCAAGGGCTTGGGAAAAACTAGAGCAGAAAAGAGAAGCAGTGAGAGAGAAGGTCTCTTACCTGTCTTTCAGGTACCTCACAATGCCAAATGCGACGACCTTCAGCATGATTTCAACGATCAGCAAGAGGGTTAAGATGTAGAAGACCCACTCTAAAAGAACTGATATATACTGAACAAAGAGACAACTTGCTCAATCTCTTGCCCGAGAGCTGAAACGAGCTAATCTTTCGGTCTGTTTCAGCCTGTGTGAGGGTGTCTACCTTAGGCTGCTGGAAGTGTTCTGCTCCCATCACAAACATGCTGAGGAAGATGCAGGTCGTAATGGAGTACTCCAGAGCAGGACTGGTACACACGGTGTGTATTCTTCGACGTGTAGTGGAATACTGAAGGAAAAACGCGTCCTCTTCGATCACTGGAATACATTTAAAAGATACGTGCGTCACGACACCTGCGGTGCCTTACAAAAGCATACACATTTGCTAATTTTACAGCTGCAAACTCCAGTGTATGTCTGAATCAACATAAAGAAGAGTAGAATTGCAATGTGGAAGGAAAATCATACATGGTTTTCGCTTGATTTCTTACAAGTAATGGCGCTTGTCTTTAGCTATAGTCGACTCAATACTTTTTGGAGCCCTGCACTGCTGCTTTCAGCTTGTAGAGATGTTTGCTTTCACTGTAGACAAGCCAGATCATAACCAGTCTTACCAGAGGGCGCCCTTGACTTGGGTCTATGAGCTATCCGCTGCTCCCGTTGGCATTTGTGGAACGTCTCCACCATCACCCCAATGAACATGTCGAGCAATATAAAGCTCATCAGGATGAACGAGATGAAGTAGAGAAGCATCCACAGGTTGTAGTTGGGAATAGGCTGAGAACAAACACATACACAGAAAACATCTATGTTCCTTCCACTGGAGTCTCTGTGCCTGCATGCTTGATGTTGGTGCAAAACATTTTCTCTCTCAAAAACACCACAAACTGTAGGAATACTGCTTTGCTCTAAAACAAACCTATTCAGGCTGAGGATGACTTAACCTATTTAACAAACACTCACAGACCACCTAACCTGAAATTGCCTCGCGATAAAACGTCTTAATATATACGACCTGAAATGAATATATTGGTCTCTTAATGCGCTTATTGTTGTTGTTTTCTTTGTTCACCCATGCTGTTTGGTAAATGTAACAGGCCACGACAAAGCCATGAACATGTCCACTCAGGGCATTTTGAGTTATTTACAGGTCCTGAAAGTGAGGGATTCAACGCTTTCCACTTATGTCAAACACATGGAACTCAAAAAACAAGTTGTTCCTTACTACCAAGTGCTGTGTGTATTAATAACACTTATTAATACACACTTATTCTTTATTATTCTAGTTGCTTTGCCAGAAACAAAAACAAATCCCCTTCTGCACCATTAAGCATAAAATTACCCGCCGATTTCTATCAATTGTATTTAATTAATTCAGTTTAATAACATTTCAATTTATTTAATTAATAATTTTTAATTAAGTAAAAACAACAACAGCTGCTGACATGTGAGCAGCAAGCAAAGTGGTAAAAAAACAAAGAACAGTTCTCACCCACTGAGACTCGTTCTTGCCACAGAGCCGTTCAAAAGAACTGAATTGCTCGAGAACGGCATCAATGCTCTCAGCAGGTATGACGTGTAAGTAGTCCTTGTTTTCTTTCCACCTGCATCTTCAGTTTTTCTTCATAGTGACCCGGTTTTAAGCCACTTATCCTTTATTAGTCTGCAACACAATTCTTTGGTAAGCTAGCTGTACGCGGCGCACTTTGACCTCACGTCACGGCAAATAAACGGTTGTTTACAGGCAGGACCAGTAGGGGGCGCCCAAGGAACACCAGTGCTCTGAGAACCACAGTATGTGAAAGACTGCTCTAATAGTAGAACACAAGTTATTGGTCTCTGTCTCATTTTTTTTAACCACATGGAAGCAACCAATCGGTATCAGTATGTGTCCCCATCTAGAAAATTTGAACCACTTCTATAGTTGCTGTGTTTGCCACTATTTTCTGTTTAGACACAGCAAACGTAGGGAGATAGGCTAAGCCAGATCTAAAAAGTCCCCATTCGCAACTAAACTAATCATCTTTGCAAAGTTACCAGCAGGCGCTTTTACAAAAGGACCTGGGAAATCTTCAGGAGCCGTGTTTCTTCCACAATTAAATCTTTTCTCTTTTCCATTCTGTCAAGCTTTAGTTGCATGCAGGAGTGAAACCAAATACCTGCTGGTCCACTCCAACAGCATCAAGCCCGTCATACATCAGTTCGACCCAGCCGTCCTTGGAGTACATGACAAACACTGATATCAGAGCCTGAAAGAGATGCACAATGCTAAGCAACAAACACATTTCCTCAAAGGCCATAATCAAAAATCATCAAGCAAGTATAATTCGAATATATTATGTATATATAATATATTATGTATATATAATATATATAATATGCAAAGAAATTCCAGTCTTGATTTGACACACTGGAATTTCTTTTTTTTTTTTTCTTTAGATTGCATTACAAGTAGCTTAAACTATTGGTCTAAAACTGAAACCTCCATTGAACAAATCATATGATCAGCTGTTAAATAAAGCTAAAGGAAAGAAAACCACACGGTAAACAATTCCTACCGAAACCAGGTTGTCAAAGTTGTACTCCTTAAGCAACCATTCGTAATTGGACGAGAGACAGTCCGACTTGTTGACGATCATCGATACATTGGAACCATGGCAGTAAAAGAACTTTCCCTTGAACAGCTGCAGTTGGAGGGAAAGACAAAAATACAGTGTTTCCTTTACTACCTCAAATCATGCAGGCTTTTACACACAAAAAAAGAAAGTACTCAGTGGCCTATCACTGAACCTTTTGATGTTCTGTCACTTTACTACAAAAAATGTAAAGTATTCACTGAGTAATAATAGTGATAGACCAACAAAAAGTAGGGAATTATTATAGATGTGAAAGGAAAATCCTACATGGTAGTCAGTGGCACCCCCTGAAAACTGTCCAAACCGGTCAGTGAAAATGTTAAACTTTTGCCTGACAGAAAAGTCCCACGAGAGTATATAGTTGGGCCACATCAAAATGTAAGACCTACGATTAACATGTTTAAAGCTAATTACATTATTTTATGAAATTAAGATATCTGAAGGCCTTAATATTAGACACAAAAATTCAATACTTTTTAAGAGTTTTAAAAGATGGGCATCCTGTTCTAGGTCCTGGACACTTGCAACGGAGATGTTTTTGCCAAAAAGTGTACTGAGAAAAAAAAAACTCCTAGTCATTTGTAGATGACTATAGGACATCTCCTTCTATGTTCTCTATATGGTTACTGTGGGGGAGGGCCTGTACAGACCTTTATAGACCATTTGAAAATGTTTCTGGTCCATCTTTGATCTGTTAACTTTCATCGAAAGTGTTAATAAAAGTTAAACCTGCTGCGCGTACTCTCCAACCAACCTGCACTCCAAGGATACCGTAAAAGAAAAAGAAAATGCCGCAAATGATGATTATGTTTCCCATGGGCTTAACAGAAGCTAACAGCGCCTCCACGGCCAGTCTCAGTTGGGGGGTCCGTTCAATCATCCTAGATTACACAAACACAACATATCGGCATCTGTCGGTCGGTCGGCGCATGCTTCTAGAGACGCGTCAAAACGCCAGTCTTCATAAGCCAAACCACGATGAAGGATGCACCTGAGGGGACGGAGCGCACGTAGCAGACGCAGTATTTTAAGGATGGCCAGAGGTCTGGAGGATTCCTCCTTCGTCCCCAGCAGGATGGCGATGTCTATTACAGATATGACTACCAAAAAGCCGTCCAAGTTGTTCCAGGGACTGTGGCAATAGGTGGTTTTCCCAATGATCAGTCCTTGTGCCATCATCTGATTTAAAAAAAAAAAAAGAAAAGAAACATCTGATACGTTTGAAATACAAGTTAGTTGTTTAAGATATCATAGTATTGCTAAAAAGCCAAATTGACCTTCAGTAGCATTTCCATGAGAAAGATGGCGGAGAAGGCGTCATTGGCTTTATCCAAGTAAAATCGTTCCTGAAAAACACGTGCACTTCACATGATACAACTTCTACAGCACAGCTCATTTCTCTCAGTGTCTTGTCAGTGGGTTGGGTGTGTCGATGCATCTCTCACACACCACTGTGCGACAAGGCCGCAGAACGTGTAGCTCGCCTCCCGTTGTCGGGATGCGTTTGTCTGTGAATGTGTGTGTGAAAAGCGGGCTGGGGGAGATCTGCTGTGTGTGAAGTGTCTCTCACCTTGCTGTCAGGCAGGATGGTAGGCCTCTCAAAAGCAATAGTAATGCAGTTCAGCAAAATGACGAGCTGGATCGCCGTGTTGAAATGCCTGTGGGACACCAGTTTGTCGCAAAATATACGCCACCTGCGAACGCACAGATGCAGTTATTAAGCATTTGGAGATGACGAAATAGATGATTATATTAAAGAAGATGATAATTTTTTTTCTGAACATACAAATCATGTTACATTCTCCCTTTCTTCAGTTTGTGAGAGATATAGATACCAATTTAGTTGTTAAGAATTTGATAGTCTCAGCAATAATTCAAATTGCAACATTAAATCAAACTAAATCTAATTTATTGACCTCAATCAGCTTTACACATCTTTATGCACCGACAGTGGATTTCTGTTTCTGAGCGTGTGTGTGTGTGTGTGTGTGTATGTGTGTGTGTGACTCGCCTATTCTGTGGAGAAAACACATAGAAGGACCAATCTTCATGCTCTTTGAACCAGCGCTTCCAGCCTAGAGCTCGCTATGGGGTAAATCAGTCACAAGTCAGTTGTCCCTCCTTTCTAACAGGATGAATGAAATAATTTGAAAGTTTTCAAGAAGTTTCACTGGTTGAACTCGACTGACGCTGTGCTTAATGGCTACAGGCACAGCGTCCAGGAACTCATGAGTATTTAAAGTGTAACTAACCTGTGACACCATAAGCCAACAGCTGACATCATTTGAAAAATTTCAGCAAAGAGGGTGGAACCAAAACACAGAGGAGGGCGGCGAAGTGTGGGAATGAGCTGAGGGTTAGGAGAATGCAATGCAACTCGATTCCAAGTAAATTTGGGGCCAGTATTTTTTTTTTCCAATATGTCACCAAGCTTCTGACCTTTCAGTGTTCACACTGCAGCCTGAAGGCTCACTGCAGCTCTGCGTGCTTGCATAACAGGGTTGCAGTGGTGCTGCAGAGTGTTGTCACCATAAAAATCTCCAACAATATAGAAAAAGTGGCAATATTTGTCTTTTTTTTTTTATCTCTAGAGGAGTCAACAAATCGACAAATTTTATATGTAAGCAACAATGCTTCTTTTGTCCTGACCACAGCCCTGCATACCTCACCAGCTGGAGGGAGCGAATTGATCCAAAATGCTTATGATATTGATAACAAGCCTGTATCAATATCGGATTGATACTAGAGTGATAAGATCCATACTTTAAGTTCAGATTTCCTCTTAAAATGATGTTTTATTTTTGTGTTTCAGTTTCTCAAATCTGCCTCAAAACAGAGTTTGTTTTGATTTGCTCGGAATTGCCCAAAATCGGAATTGCCCAATTCCGATTTTTTGGCAATTCCGATTTTTTTGCCGGGGCCGTTCACACTGCCAGTAAATGCGACCTGTATGTGTTCTGCAGTCTGAACGGGGAAACGACCTGAAAGTGTCCCGCATGTGCAGTAGAGGGCGCACTAGCGTCAACGTTCTCAGTGTTCTGCCAACCGCCATAAAAAGAAGAAGAAGAGCTCAGTGTTTGCGGAAGTAAACATGGAGGCTAACGGTGGAGCTTAGCTTATATATTTGAAGTTGTTGTCCAACCGGAGCAGCAAATTAACAACTTAATCCTCATATAATCCGTCATGGTTGTTGTTTTTCTTCCAGCTTGCGTGTATCAGGACACAGAATAGTGAGATTTGTTGAATCAGTGACGAATCTGTTACGTTCATTTTGGATGAATGCGACCTGGACATTAGGTCGCATTTAAATCGGATACGTATCGGATATGGGTCACGTTCGAAAAAGAATCTGACCCGTGCTGTTCACACTGCCATGAAAAGATCGGATACAGGTCGCATTACGTCAAAAAAATCGGAATTGGGTCACTTCAGGCTGCAGTGTAAACACACCCTTAGTTGTTTTTCCTCCAAGTTATCTTGCTAAAATCTAAGACAGATTTTTAAAAAGGTTATTGACAACTACAAATTACTTTTAATGCCATACTGATTTACGTGCAGGTTTTCCAAAAATAAAGTGCAAAAACATTTATTTGAGAGCAAATCAAAACTAACTCTGTTTTGAGGCAGATTTGAGAAACTGAAACACAAAAATAAAATATAATTTTAAGAGGAAATCTGAAATTAAAGTACGGATCTTATCACTCTAGTATCAATCCGATATCGATACAGGCTTGTTATCAATATCATAAGTATTTTGGATCAATCCGCTCCCTCCTGCTGGTGAGGTATGCAGGGCTGTGGTCAGGACAAAAGCAGCATTGTTGCTTACATATAAAATGTGTCGATTTGTTGACTCCTCTAGAGATTGAAAAAAAAAAGACAAATCTTGCAACTTTTTCTAAATTGTTGGAGATTTTTATGGTGAAGAAAACATTCTGAAGTTTGGGGCTGATGAATTGATTGAAAGCAGGGATGTCCAAAGTCAGTCTTCAGTCCTGCATGTTTTTAGATGTGCTCCTGTTTCAACACAGCTCATTCAAATGGCTTTGTTCGCTACTCAGCATGTTACGGAGACCTCCAGAAAGACGTCAGGAAACCTTTAAAACATGCAGGACATTGGCCCCAAATGACTTTGGACACCACTGGTTTGAGGAGTATGAACACTTTTACAAACCTCTGTATTGGTTTAAATACAAGGTAAATAAAAAATTACTACAAATGTAAAAAAAAATAATAATAATTGAATGGTATTCAATATCCTTTTCTAAAAATTAAGTAGCTTCCACAGCTTTCACATGAAAAATCATTTAAAAATGAAACTAATTTCAAGATTAGCCTCTTGCTAAAGCGAGTCTTTCACACAGACTCACCAGCTCCTGGTCAGTCGGGACAGCTCCGGCTTCCTCCACTTGAAGTTGCTGCACCTGATCAAAGCTGGACTCAGCGTTCAGTTGGTCAGGTTCGGAAATTACAGTCAGCTGACAAAAAAAAAAAAAAAAAGTCTGAAATATTTATGAATGAGAAATTATGTCTGTTTGATGACAACTCATGACATGTACAGAGAAGTTTCAACTATCTAATGCTTTCTTTCTACTTTACAGTTATGTATCATTTTGAGTTAATCTATGTCCATAAAATCTCAGGAAAATCTGAGTTCCTTTAAATCCTTTAGATCCAGGCCATAAAACCCTCCTGCTTACTTAGAGTTGCTTCTGAACCATAGTAAATGGAACTAATATATTCGACGTGCATTGATGATTTTGATAATAGCACTTGTCAAATTGTGATGTTTATCAACGGTTTCTCAATTGTTGACTGGTTTTATGGCTTTTTCTTTTTTTTTGCTTTTATGACGTAAAGCGCGTCAAGCTGCCTTGTTGCTGAAATGTGCTATACAAGTAAACTTGACTGGTTGATTGATAAATTGGCTGGTAATGAGCTGCTAATTTGCCCTCGGGGGCAGGACCTCAGCAGATCAAAGCATAGTCATGGAACTGGGTGATAAATCGATATCATTTGTTTATCAAAAGTTTGGATTGTGATTCGTTTTTGGAAAATCTGCGTCTTTTTGCAATTCACTTCTCTGTTTCCGTAGTTCAGAGTGATGCCAGTACGCCCAATGCCAACCATCTACCATCTTGACAAGCGTGTTATGAGAAAATAACAAAAAAATTAAATAAGGAATGTTGAGAATTTTATTAAGCTATACTTTGGTACAAGTTTTACAGATGTTACTTAGTAGAAATACTTAATATGCATCAAATTATTATCAGTAGCAGCAGTATTTGAAATGATTGTGTTTATTTCAAAGAAGCAACAACACAGACTAAAGATAGTCATGTCATATTTAAATAACTTTATCAAAGTTTATTTCTCAAAGTTTGTGGTTTCTGGTAAAACTGAACCAACATTCAGCTAATATCATAACAACTATATTCTCGTAAATGAACAGAAAACCCTAACACTCCATCACAGCAGGGGGTGATTGAAATAAATAATGAGAGGAAGTTGAGGACTTACGCGACGTTCAGGGCTTAGAGGAATTCCTGAAAGCGTTGCGTGATCTTCGGGCTTTTAGATAAAAGAACAACAACAAAAGAGACAATGCATTTTTATTACTGTAGACGCTCTGTGAAAATGGATGGCGGTGCGGGTAGCAGATTTTGATTCTGACCTGGTTCTGGAAGTTCTGAACAACAATCCCCACCAAGATGTTGAGAATCACGTTCTTCCCCACAATAATAATCAACACGAAAAACGCGGCAGTCCATGGTGAGGTGGAGGCCATGCAGTTGTAAAGGACAAAGTTCCAATCTTCTAACGTCAGAACCTGCATGAATATCAAAATAAATAAACTAAACAACAGTGCAAAAAACTTTAAAAAAAGTTATTCTGACCTGGAACACTGTGACCATAGCCCAAAGGAGGTCGTCAAAGTTTTTCCGCGGGTCAATCTTGTCGAAGCTTTTGCTGCCGGAGTCACGTATGTCTCCCTTAATTAGGCAGCCGAACATGTGCATTCCCACGACGCTGCAGGGACAAAACCGGACGGAAGTGAAAGTTGCTCATCTGTCCTCTGCTAGACTTGGGATTCGGTGCGAGAATGTACCTGAAGAGGAAGATGATGAAGAACAGCAGCCAGCAGAGCATGGCTGCCTCCTCAATGGTCCTCTTCAGCACCATCAGTTGTCTGTACAGGTAGGGGAGGAAATGCACAAGCCTCCCGAACCGCAGGGCTCGAAACGCACGCATGACCGACAGCCTGCTGTCACTTTCAGCTTGCAATTCCCACAGACTGAAAGGCACAAACAGTTTAGTTTGCTTTCCTGTTAGTGTCTCATTTGGGGCAAAGCAATAAATTAATAACAATACATATTGCGATTGACGCATGATCAGTATCGATAGATTATATGTTCGACAGAATTTCCAATAGCTTATCCAGAACAGCGTAGAGTTCTGGGGGCTGTAGGCAGAGGAAAGGATTTAGCTGCTCAATCTCTCGTGGGCATCTTAAGTAAGACGGGTGGCGTCAACCAACTCACTTTCTCTTTGGTTGCCAAGCAACAACCTGTTGAGTAAGTTGTATAGCCGCAGTTTAAGGTTTTGCCGCCATACCTCTTAGATAGGCCTGTCGCAATAAGCAATAAATCAATCAATCACGTCATAAACAAACTCAATAATTTTGACTTGCATGATTTATTGTTTTCTTTTCTCTCTCTCTCTCTCTCTCTCTCTCTCTCTCTCTCTCTCTCTCTCTCTCTCTCTCTCTCTCTCTCTTCCAAAAGCTGGACAACAAAAGTCTTCAGTCTGGTGCACTGGTCTCAGCTAACTATTTATTGTAAGGGAAATTCTGTTTACAGAGACTTTATAATTTATATTATTTGTTGTTTCTATTGGATATTTAACACATTTTTCAGTTCCAGGGTTAAATGTCTGATAGAAATAAAGTTCATTCATCTTTAAGAATATGTTCTTATTATATAACTTGAAAAGGGTCTTAAAACAACAATATTGTCATTTAACGCAATAGCTTCTGAGACAATTTATCGCCCAGAAAAATGTGTTATTGTGACAGGCCTGGTCGTAACTGCTTCAAAATAATAAAAGAAAACTGCACAGAGTGAAAACTGTGGATCAAACATGAAAGGTCCACGCCCCTTGTTTGACGGGTATTCCAGATATTTAAAACAAAAAATCTGACCAATAACTATCAATATCGACCAATATGAAATGCTTTTGTCGTGATACGTTTTTCAGCCCAGCTCTACATCTTATGTGTAACTCTGAAACAGAGAACCATTTGAAATTTAAATCCGATGCACAGTTGCCACAAGCCTGAACCGAAAGAGATCCGCGCCTTCTTAGCAGGCAGGCGCACGCATCCGATCTCATATTGCGATATAGTTGACTACTTAGTGAACACAAAGAACATATCCGTCTTAGCTTGGAGATAAAAGCTACATTAACTAAGCTAGTTTCACAACTTCGACAGTAAGAACAGCAAATATCACTGATATTTATTTTAGTGTTATGGGGAGGTCGGCAGAGTACTCAAAAATTGCAGTTGAGTAACTACTGTACGGCACTTATGTTGTTTATAAGTTAGGAATGAGGCAAGAGCTAGTTCAGTGCTTGCAGATTGTTATTGTTGTCATAGCAACGCCACAGCAACCGCCTGCCAAAATGGCCGTCAATTACAAAGTTCACGAAAGTGTGACGTCACATGAGAACTACGTATTGACCCTTTTGCACGTGAGGTCACGCTCTTCAGATCTCTGCCCGCGCCGCCATGATGGATGTCAAAACAAGCCGTGCGTCTCTTCAGAGCCTGTCAAGAAACAGACATCTGCAACCTAATATTGGTATTATTTAGTTGATTTCCCTTTAAAAATGGACACAGGATGATGCGCGGTCGGCTGCACAAACAGACAAAACTGGTTTGTGTCTAGTCTTATGTACATTTTTAATGTCGCTCAAGTGTAGGAGGAAATGCTGTTTTTGATACAGTGATAAAAAAAATAAATTGGTTTGAATTCAGGTAAAGTCAGTAATTTGATCAACAAGTCGGGAGGGAGGACGTATGGGTCGGTTTCTAAGGCCAGGAATTTCCAACTTTTGTAAATGCGCCACGTCTCTGAACCCCAACCAGGTGCGTTACGTTCACAGGCAAATTAGCCCGACTCAAACAACTTGGAAAAACAATTTCAGCTGCCGTGTTCGACACCCCCGTCCCCCACTTCCGACGTCCATCATGGCGCCTCAAACGATTAAGTGACATAGCTGCAAAAGGTCAACACGGTGTCTATTTGAATTTCGTTGGATACTGACTTAAACCTATGAGTCAAGGTGAGACCATACCTAATGATAACTATGAGACAGTCGAAGTTGTTGCTCCAGTCCTGAAAGTAGTCAAGCCCCAAGGCCACCAGTTTCAGGATCATCTCCAGGCCAAACAGACCCGTGAAGACAAAGTTAGAGATCTTTAACACATCCGTCAACATCTCAGGCTGCAGGAAGAAGAGAAACACAGGGTTCATGCGCTTTTCCCACAGAAAACGTCAAGCATTTTCAAGGTACATTTTTAAGCTTTTCCAGCACCATTCTTTGGAGATGCAAAGCAATGCAAATGAACTAAAAAAATACATTTAAATTCACTACAGTGATCCCTCGTTTTTTGCAGGGGTTGCGTTCAGAAAGTAACCCGCAATAAGTGAAATCCGTGAAGTAGTTACCTTTATTTATTTTTTCACAACTATTACACAGCATAATTAAATACTCTACATTGAAACCAAAGAACTAAAACCTGTTTTCAGGTCAGCGGATGTGCATGTGCATCAGTAACGGCATCCGGAGTCGTGTCATTAAATTTTCTCCTCCAACCTGCTTTTCGAGATTCACAGCTGTATCTAGGGCAGAGCCTACAGGCCACAGTGTTTTTCTCAGCAGGCCTTCAAAGTTTCAGTTTCCGTCTCCTGAATGGCAAATCTGTAATACGTATATTTTAGCCAATCAGGACGCAGAACACAATGCAATGTGACCGCGAAGTCACTACTTCTCGAAGTAGTGAGACCGCGATAGATGAACCGCGTTATAGCGAGAGATCACTGTATATGGTATCATTTGTTACTGTTACCAAGAATGTATCGTGTACATTAGGTGTACGGAAATATCTGCTTTAAACTGTAAACAATGTTTTCCAAATTTAAGCTTTTAACAAAACTTTATGTTGAATTTAATTACAGAATTGCAGAGTTTAAATATCAATTCAAGCATTTTTCAAGGATTTCAAGCACCCGTACGAACCCTGGACACAGCGAGTGTGGAGATTAGAGTTGCACCAATCTGATATTAATATCTGCATCAGCCCTAATATAGAAAAAGATTATAGATTTGATGACAATGTGTGTGATTCATAAGGCCATGGCTGGCACTGTTGTCTGCTGTGATGCAGACCAGTTTGTGCTCATCCAGTCCCCAGTTTTTCAGGTTTTCTTAGCGTCATGGAAATATCAGGTTTCTAAATATTTGCAGGGTCCAGTCAGCAGCTATACGCTGTCTGGTCAAGCTCATATGGGGTCATATTTGAACTTGACCACATGTCCAACAGGGCAGAGTAAAATGGGATATCTTTGATTTCCGCATGTATGTCCTCTTTAACACTGTTGTGCAGTTGTGGAATCGCCATTTGTGATACTTTCCCAGGCATTTCGTACTGGCTGCCAAACGTTTGCAACCTTTATCAAAATGCCGGCTTTTCAACAACATTAAAGGGGCAGCATCTCTTTAGCGATTAAGTGAACTACACCATCAGTGTGTGAGCGCTATGCACTTTTCACCGTCCTTTTTGTACGCCGTTTGTTGAGCAGCTGCAGCTGCGTTCGGCTTTGAAACCAATTCCATTTTGGGTTTTTTCCCCCAATGTCAAATAGTGTTTATTTGGCTGTTTTCTTAGCCACCCAGTGTCTTCAGTAGAAAGAGAGAAAAGGCACAAAGAAACAATAAGCTGAAAAACAAAAATTATTGACTTAATTTTAATTTACTGTCCGATTAATTGACTAACTGTTTAACTGTTTATTGCAAAAGCATAAAGAGCAGATCTATTCAGTCTAATTCTATGCCTTGTGAACTGAGCAATGTCATGTGTTTGGAATAAATGATTCTGTTTCCCTCTCTCTCTCTCTTTTAGATGCTTTCATCTAAAACGCACACACACACGTATGGTTAAGGAAATGACACATCAGGGAACGCCCTCTTTATGGCGTAGCTCAGATAGAGGCCTAGAAAATGAATCAAACTGTTGTCAGGCGCCATTTGCTGTGTTTTCCCACAAGGAAACATGGCGATGGACCAGCGCTGCATTTTGGCCTTAATAAACGGGATTGATGATTTCAACTTGCTGATTCTTCTTGAGGGGCTGCACAGTGGCGCAGTTGGTAGAGCTGTTGCCTTGCAGCAAGAAGGTTCTGGGTTTGATTCCCGGCCTGGGGTCTTTCTGCATGGAGTTTGCATGTTCTCCCTGTGTATGCGTGGGTTTTCTCCGGGTACTCCGGTTTCCTCCCACAGTCCAAAAACATGACTGTCAGGTTAATTGGCCTCACCAAATTGCCCCTCGGTATGAGTGTGTGTGTGCATGGTTGTTTGTCCTGTGTGTCTCTGTGTTGCCCTGCGACAGACTGGCGACCTGTCCAGGGTGTACCCCGCCTCTCGCCCGAAACGTTGGCTGGAGATGGGCACCAGCACCCCTCCCGACCCCACTGAGGGAAAAAGGGTGCAAGAAAATGGATGGATGGATGGATGGATTCTTCTTGAACCTCATACATTACGAAGTAAGCTGAAGAAGGGAAAATCTCCAACACATGCTTTATTTATTTTACATTATATTTAGAATTCCTAATTGCACTTTTCGAAAAATTTGAAAGCGGGTTTGTTGCAGTTTATTCTTTTAATCTTTGGCCAAGGTAGTCAGTCAACCTACTATTTTTGTAGGTGTCAGTTTCTTTATTATTTATTTCACATTGGCTGTGTTGTACTCCTAATTCCATTGACTGAACAAGTTAAAGTTATGTTGTTTTTACATGTTTGACCAAGCCTGTGAAGCAATTGGTATATTTAAATGTGCTGTACTGGTGCAGAGTTACCAAATAAATTTGTAACTCAGTACATTTATATCTGTGCTTAAAAAGCACAACTTTTTAAGTCAATGGACCTTACCAAGCTCCGCCCAGAAACGCCCCTCGAAAATCCCACGTGGCTGCATGTCTCACAAACAAAGCCTCGCGGTGCTTAGTTTCTATGTGTAATTTTATTTCGACTGACTCTCTGCAGAGTATTACTGAGTCGATTAGCCTTTCTGCCGGATTTTCACAAAATATCAGCCACGACAATGGACAAGGGAACCAACAAGTTCATGTCATCTTTTTTGGACGACATCAAGATGTTTGAGTCACGGGATGCCTCCAACATTGTGCGCGTCACAGCTAAATCCTACCGGTCGATGAGAAAAAGAGCAGATCCTCACACGTTCAGCATTAATGTAGCTGTGGACAAGATCACTGATACCTATTGTTCTTGCAAGGCTTCATGCTTTTGAGGGTTACTTTTGAAATCAGTGATTTATGTGTTTGGCAAATGTTCGAATGTGCCTAGGCCTGATACACTGTACTCGGTGCTAGCGTGGCTAACACAATTACAGTTTAGTAAAAAGCCTTTTCAGGTAAAATAAAAACTTTAATGTATGTCAGATACGGTACACATTGCATATTGATCTGTTCAGCTAACATAAGGCTGTGTAACAGACAGGCTTCAAGGTGTAGAAGTTGTATCGGTACTGCCATTATGCTGTACTTGGCTAAAAGGTTATCATGGATGGATGTGTTTATTATTGACTTTATTTTTTTCAGACTTGGGGGTCATTGTTCACACATTATAGGCCTCCTTAAAATATTTCAAACTTCAAAATTATTACAATATATCTTATTGATCCTACGACGGTTGAGCTGTAAATGCGGTCGTGCACAAGCTTTGATCCAAGCAAGGCTTTCCATTTCAGATTTTGGAAATCTGTGAATTTTAGTTCCACAAATATGATCAGGATACCTGACATCGCCTGTACAGATACCCCACTGACAGTGGAGAACCATTTTTTTTCCGAGTCCTGATGCTAAAACCTTCTGCCGGTCTGCTAGTCCACAATGTACATTAGCATGTGTTTACTACTGTAGCTTGTGTTTGTGAGACGGTCACGCACATGGTAGCTGCGCTGTGACGTAAAATGGGTATTAGCCAATGAAACGGGGCCCCTGTGGTAAGGTCCATACAACGAAGTGTTTTTTTGTTTTTTTGTATCAGATCAGTGTCGGCCGAAACTAAATCTCAGATATCTGCGTCAGTACAGGAAGTGAATAAAGTGAATTGGTGCATCCCTAGTGGAGAAACAAGGCAGCTTGAAACGCCTTTGAAGAAGTGTGAGAGGCAGAGCTTAAAATACTCCTTTTCAAAAAATAATAAAGCAAACAAACAAATGTGACTCAGAATCACAATTCATATTAAATATTGCATATGTAGCCAAAAACATTTCGAAATATGTACAAATGCCAACATTTTACCTGGTCATGGTGCTCGATGGCCATGGTTAGGATGTTGAGCAGAATAGCAATTGTGATAAACCTGTTGAAGTATGTCCCTGTCACGAGCATCTCTAGCTTCCTACGGATAGGCAGCCAGCACCGGCCCTGGTGGAAAACAGAGTCAGGCCCTGGTTAGTAGTAGATCAAAAAAAAAAAAAAAGAAGAAGAAACTTTGTTGGTGTGAATTTATTTACCAGCAGTGATGATTCCTCTATGTGGTGATGATGATGGGAGCTCCGCAAGCTACTCAATCTGACAATTAAAGGGAACAATAAGAGCAACATGAATTCCCTAAGAACCAGGAAGTGCTTGTTTTCAAGCTGAACTCATTCTACATATTGAGTGCTCCTGAAATTCCTTCCTTTACGAAAACTAGTTTTAATTTAAATAGTCCAAATAGTTTGGATGTATCTTTTTCTTTCTTTCCTACTTATGTAAAGGTTCTGCTCATATCATAGGTTTCTGGTGCATTTCTATCCTAAAGAAAAATATATAAAACTTCAGATCAAAACGAGATATTAAGATACATGGAAAAACCTCACGAAAGCCTTATGTTATAGCAGAAAGTATGATGGCCACGTGAGAAAGGCTAACAGTATTCAGCTATGCGGCACGAACTGATTAGCACAACATTGCAAGGTAAAGCAAAAGGGAAAAAAAATTGCCCATCTCCCCTAGAGGGCTCCGCAGCTGAGTGCACATTAATGAGAAATAAAATAAACTTTTTTTGATTTTAGCAAATGGCTGCGGTGAATCACAGAGTGAACAAAATTAACGGGGTCTGAATGCTTCTCCTACCCGCCGTAAGCATCAGCCGATCACTGATCTCCCAAAAGTAAGGAAATTGGTTGGCGGATAAATATGTGCGCCTCCAGTAGTAACGTCCACATAGGCTACATGTCCATCTTAGCTTGCAAATAAAAGCTAAAATAGCTAAGCTAATTTTGCTACATCAGTACTAAAGTAAGTATCAGTTGCTACTGCCAAGATGGCTGTCAGTTACAAAGTTTATAAATTTTTATTTATTTATTTATTTTATATTTTTGACAGGAACCAATAAACTATTAAATAAATATTGAAAGAATGATGTTTTATTTACAAAATATTAATTTATACTACAGCAAATATTGAGTTTAAATGACAATTATTATTTATTAGATTATTTATCTACTTATTCCTCAACTCTTGGGGTTGTGGATTGCAATGCATGACCTTTGTTCATTTATTTACAAACGATTGTATTTCTAAGGTGATAAGTTCCCATTTTTTTTGTGTGAGTTTTTCAGGTGGTTGTAGATTTTTGGCCCTTAAAACACATCCTCGACGTTTGTTACAATTAAAGGAAGATTTATGTGGCTATTTATGTAACTCTAACCTTGAGATGAGTTTTGAAATCCTTGCCTTTACACCATTCCAAACTTCACGGAAGCTCACAGTTCCAGGAAACTTCTTTCCAGGCTTATGTTTCATGGCATCTGAGTAGTGGGTGGCAATAACAACGGCACATGTGTTCATTATGACGTAGGAGCCGAGCTGCATCAAGACATAAACAACAAGTAATTAGGTTGTAGCTTGTATGCGATATTAACTGTGCCATTCCATTCAGTTTGCTCTTGTGGGGGCCAATTCACAGTAATTGTACTGTGAAAAAGGTACTACAAAAGACAAACAGAGACATTATGATGCGATTTACAAATATACTGTACCCAGCTAGGTAATAGCAGCCATCGCTTTTAGTTGTGGTACACGTACATTTGAACTTCCGATGGCAAAAGTTTAAATGACTGTGGACGTTAAGGTTAAGAAAAACCTCACAAAAGTGATGCATTCTCTAGCAAAACAAAGTATTGCATTCCCATGCAATACTTCTGCGTTCCCTTGCAATGTGTTTTGAATTCCCTTGCAATAATGTATTTACTGGTCTGTTCATGCAGCATCTTGAATACTGAAAGTACTTCTGCTACAGAACAAGGTTTTGAAAAGCTCTTATTTTTTTGTTATTTTCATGGGGTAATAAATCCATCTGACAGTTTTGATTGTGTCTTTTTTGTGTTTATTTGCCCGAATAGTTAACAATGGGCTGTTGTCACGTGCAGTTCTATGAATACGCAGTTAACACGTTCATTTTAACCAAAGAGTTAAGAATGTACAAGCGTGCTCTTTAAAGGTGTACCATTTTAAATTAGCATTTGTTAGTACTGACTGTATACAAAATAGGGTGTATTTGCTAATTTATTGCAATGGAACATAAAACTTATTGCAATACTAATGTGAGGTAGCGCGCAAAAAAAAAACAAACCCTATGATCTAAAAAAAAACGACTTAACGAATCATTTACAGACGGGAAAATCTCAGTTGTTGAGCATCGCATACGAAATGTCCATTTTTCTCTACAACCTTTTGCCCTGAGGCTTTTTTGAGACTCCATAGATTGCCAGCTCATACAGACAGAAACTTACAATTGTGAGGACGACGAAATACGCAAAACTCCACCAGGAGTGTGCGTCCATCACATAGTACATTATGTCAGACCAGCCTTCCAGTGTGACAGACTGAAGAGAAAAAGACACAGAAAAAAACAAAGGGGAAAATGTAGCACAAAACAATAAAAAAGTCTGAAATGTGAATTGACTCTCTGGTAAGACAGAACGAAAACAAGATCTCGTGGGTCAGAGTTATAAAAACAATTGGATGAACACACAGAAGTCCAGTCACAAGACAGGACAGATTAGGTAGCTGTGAAGTTCAGATCATCCTTTGGTAAAGTTTACAGTAATTATAATTTAAACCTTGCATGTCTGCAGATAAATGCAAATCTTGAAGTGGTCCACTCTGAGCTAGACATTAAAAAGCAAACAGTTACAAGTACCAAAGTCCTCTTGTCTAATTTGGCTCATGGTGTACACTCTATATTGCTCAAAATATTCACTCACCCATCCAAATCATTAAATTCAGAGACCAGCAACTAGACATTGAGACTGCTTCTACAAACATTGGTAAAAGAATGCATCTCTATCAGGAGCTCAGTGAACTCTGTCCTTGGACAATGATTGGATGTCGTCTGTGGAACCAGACCATAGTGTCAACCTTATGCAGAGTGCTTCAGCACACCAAGATATTTTGCAGAATTTGATGCATCCAAATCTTCAGGAAAGCTCTGGGGATGAACCCTCTGGTTTCAATATGACCCGAATACAATGCAAGGTCAATAGAGACACAGAGGACTGCATTTAGTGTGCAAGAGGTTGACTGGCCTGAGTAAAACGCTGTTGTCTTCCAAAATCATAAACAGACTCCTGGAACAACAGTCAAACATTACAATAAACAAACCCTCAAACCCTGAAGCTGTTAAAACGGCAGGGGGTTGGCAGACAGCATTTTGACCTCTACGGATTAAGAAAGTTTCGTCACTCAGGTTGATACGTGTGTGAATTCAGAGCGTTTAATACTTCTGACAACATGGTGTAGATGGACAAAGTGACAGAGGGAAAATCTGGAACTCACCTGGAAAACGGCGATCCAGGAGTAGCCGATGTTGTCAAAGTTTATAGAGTTCAAGTTTGGGTTTTGTCCACTAATACGACATATGTTGTAGTATGCGTTCCAGTTAACACACTGACTACCGTTACGGGTCGAAGCAAGTGGATCCAGGTGGGGAGCGGGTAACGTGCAGATGAGATTGCCCTCACGCCTGGCAGGTATGTCTTTACAGAACCGCATGCCTTCGACGAGGGTACAGATGAAGGGAAATCTTTCGCCAGGGACGGACCCGTAGCTCGGAGGTAAGTTTCTGTACATGCTGTGTTAATAGAAGCACATGAAAGATTCAAATTATATATATATATATATATAAAAAAGAATCATATTTCTGAAAATGATTGGTGTGGTAATGAAAGATCAACCAGCAGGATGTTGGGGTCTAATTAAAGTCGCAACTATTTTATGGTGTTGCAGCTAGCAACTATCGTAGCAATCGATTATTCCATCAATTATCGGACAACTAATCGAGTAATCAGATTTTTAAAAAATTGGTACACGCTGCAGATTTTTCATTCAACCACTTAAGCAGAGATTATTAGAGTACAGTATTTTTAAATAAGAAAATAAAGATTATATTGCCTAAAATGCATTAACATATCAGTCTTTTAGTGGGAATATGATCATTTGTTCCATCTACAGCTGACAAAATATATCTGAGATCAACATGCGTGAAGCTCAGTCCTTTCTTCTTGACCTAATATCCTAATATTAGGAATTGTATTTATTTATTTTTACAGAATTTTAACCTTAAAGTTAAAACTATGACACCTGAGGTGTCCTTGGTTGTATATGTTCTTTTATAGTTAGTCTTTGTACAGTTTTGGCTCAATGAGGGTGCTGCTTTTTCAGCAATTGGCATGTTTTACAATCTGTAAACCAAAGATAATGATTAATCGATTACTAAATTAGTTGACAATTATTTCGGTAATTGATTCACCACAATTAACCCAACTGTTTAAGCTCTAGCTTCAATTCACAGTTTTCACAATTTAAATTTAGGTCTTTGCCTTTCATTTAATAGTATTATTTGTCGTTTTATTCACATTATGACATGTTATAATAATTATTATTTTCTTTTTTTTAATATCGGATTGATACTCTTTTGGTCCTATGAGCAATCTTCATTTAGCTCTTCCGATGATCTGTGAGAGACGTCATGGACAAATCAAAAAGTTTTAAACTGGTGAATTATCTCACTGACTGAATATTTCCCAAAGAGTTTAATGAAGGCAGGAGAGAACAGGAAGGTGTCTTACGCAAGCATCTCATCTGGCAAAAAGCAGCGGTAAAGCAGGTCCCCCGCCCACAGCTGGACTCCCACAATGGCAAAGATGTATATGACGAGTATATAGAGTAAGATTACATTTCCCAGCATGGGCAGGATCCCCACGAGCATGGTCACCAACTTGCGCATCTCTGTAGAGGTAAAGACAACTGGATAAGCTTCAGGATTTTTGTCTCACCATAGATATCTATGGTTCCATGTTCAGCTTTAAAGGGGCAGCAACATGTGTGTTTTTCCATCTACGTAGTTATCATCTTAGATCACATCCAAGTGTCTATGTAACCTTCAGTTGTTATGAAAATCCCGTATAAGTCAAACATGACCTAATCTGACATCGTAGTTTGTCGCCCTGAAATTGGGCCCTCGTCATTTTTTAAGAACCGATAGACTGGCATCAGTTAAATTTTATTTTACTACAATCTAATAAAAAAAAAAAACTGGCATATTTCATGTGAAAATCCCATATAAATGTAGTTCTTTCACTTTAAATGTGAAATCTGACGGATTCCAGGAAAATATTATATAAAATCCATCTATTCATCCGTTCGTACTGTATAGAATGCTGACCAGTTTGCTTTGCATCCACGTAAAGTGTGCAGACTGCGGTAAATGTCCAGAGGCTGTCAAGATTAAGCCTGCTCTTTCCAGCGCTCCGCCTTTACGAAGTCTCAACACTGCTCCTCTATTAATCCCTTAACGTTTTTTTTTTGTTTTGTTTTTTTTTGACCAGCGCTTCACTGAGAAGTTGCTCGTATAGCGAGACGCGCAGTTTCACCAGGTGTTTGGTAATTGCTGCTGAAGGAGCTGAGTGGGGAAGTCACAGGGGAGGCCTTGCTCTGTGCGGCAGAAGCTCGGAAGCTCGGAAACTGCAGCTCGAGCTCGAAGGCGGCGCCGGGTCCACTCAGGTGTTTTGCACAGCTGAATGGTTGCCACAAGAGATTAAGGGATTTCTCAAACATGCATGAAAGAATCAGAGCAAGGTCATAAAAGTTGATTTTACATAATGCTGCCCCTTTAAGATGTGAACTGACCCCCTGAAAGCAATTTTTAACCGATAGACTGGCATCAGTTACATTTTATTTTATTTTACTACAATCTAATAAATAAAAAAACTGGCATATTTCATGTGAAAATCCCATATAAATGTAGTTCTTTCACTTTAAATGTGAAATCTGACGGATTCCAGGAAAATATTATATAAAATCCATCTATTCATCCGTCCGTACTGTATAGGAATGCTGACCAGTATTGCTTTGCATCGACGCGGTAAAGTGTGCAGACTGCGGTAAATGTCCAAGAGGCTGTCAAGATTACCTTCAATTCTGCTTAACAGTCGCAATGGGGAAACTGAATAGGAGAGTGACAGGTGTATCTCACAAAGTTCAAGAATTAAGTCTACAAGCCTGAGGAGAAAGTAGCAAACACAAAAAATATATATATATTATGGAGGATTTTTATGTTCTGTCATCAACACTATATTTCATTTACTTTGTTTCAGACATGGTTGACATTGTGACACAAAATTGACCTGAGTCTTATAGGGTTACTAACTCTACACAAATAACAAAGATGTCGAATCTGTGCCAGTTGTATGAAAGGTATCCTGAGAAGCCCAGCGCCTCCACTCTGATTACCAGCTCCCCAAAGAAGTAGCAGAGCATCATGCGGGACGCGACCTGATTGGAAACAAGTGGAATTCATGCATTACTGGCAGACAGTGACTACAGTTCATGGTTGCAAGCGACTGAATGAGTTCCGCTGTAACGCTCACCTTTTGCGGGTGATAATTTTCCTCGCAAGGCTGGTAAATTCCATGAATAACACAGCCGATCCCTATGACCAAAAGAGCCAGGTAGCCTGGCCAAGTGTGCAAAGTTAAGGACAAAACCTAATAAAACTATTCAAATCGCAACGGAGGTTGAGACTTACAACTTACAACTTGCAACCTGATTAGTCTGAAGAAAAATGGAGAGTAGTGCCAGATAGGTTAAATTAAAGAACACTTGTTATTTGACACAAATGTCACCTGAAGTAATTATCAAAGGATATTGGCTAAAGAGAAACTTAATGCAGAACCGATGGAAGGTTGTTCCACTTGACTCTTCCACGGCCGATGTGGGCTCAGTGTTTTCTGGTAATGGTCTGATGACTGTTGCACTGCACTCAGTCATCAGTTGGTCATCGGTCTCAGTCATAGTGACGTGCAGCAGCCGAGCTGGTCCCTGTGTTGCAGTAAAAATACAGATACTGGTGCTGGCGCCTTGCTTTTATCAAGTAGGCCTAACCTGGGAGGATGCACCTCGGATGGACACAGAAAGACGTTTGCTTAGCGAAAGAAATGGGACATCCTGTGAAAGCATGTGTGTCCAATTTTAACAGTCCTGCTAAATTAAAGAAATATAAAAATGATGAATTAATCATTTTTATTTATATATTTAACTACAACAAAAAAAAAATCATTATTCAGACTTTTAATTGATTAAAAAACACAAACAACACCTCCACTTGTATTCTGGCCCAATAATGCATTTCAGCTTATTTATGTAGAGTAAATGTCGTCTTAAGGAGCCTTATCACAAAAATAATAATAATAATTTCAATTCAATCATACATACTTTCCAATTGGTCCTAGTTATCATATGAGATTCATAGTCACCATATGCAGTTTTGGGTTATTAGAAAGTCCAGTGTTAACAAGATAACCAATAATTATATGTGAAAACATGAAACTCAAGTCAAGCTGAATATTAACTGTGGTCCTTTTGTTAAGGTGGACTACTAAAATGGCCACCTTATCACACCCACTGCAGCACAAATACATCGTTTTTTGTTTGTATTTTCATTTGATAATATTAAAATACATTCGTTATAATTGTAGCACACATTTTTAGTTAGCTTTTGAACAAATGTAATTCTGTCAAACTTTGTGTTTGACTGGGTGAAACCACGCGGAGCTCCAACATGCAGGGAAGAACATCAAGTCTTTTTATTCTAATATTCTAATTTTGTCATTTGCTTATTTTGTTAACCTCATGTTTAAATTCAAATTCAAAAATACTTTGTTGATCCCAAATGATATGTTGTTGTAGCTCATTAATTCGAAGTCTGCAAAGTGTCACGACGGTCATGACTATCGTAGCGGTCTGTATTACAGTGAATTTGAAGAAGCCTCTGACTGAAGACACTCCGTTTTCCCAAGACAGTCTCGTGAAGAGAATTGATCAGGGTTGTCCATAAATTTCTTGACTTTTTTGCATCATTATCTCCAAAAGTTTCCACAGAACAGAAGCAGCCTTCTTTATCAAGCCCTATGCACAGCTCAGCATATAAAACTATCACATAGCTTGGTTCATTTTGGAATTACTTAAAAATATCAACGCTTTGTCTAAAGACTTGAAGTAATTTTACTGTAAGATCTTTGTAATAGGAGTAATTGGTAATATGTTAGAATATGCATAAATTACCCATTTGTTTTTAACATGACAGATTATAAATTAGCCTGGACTGGTTGACAGGTACATTTTAAATCCGTTTATCTTTACACTTACCAGACAAGAAGAGAGGATTCTCTGAAAGTTTGAACACAGCTATGCAGCTATCTCAGTTAGTTCCTGCAAGTATTTAAAAACAAACAGCAGAAATCAGGTCAGTTAAGCCTGTCGTCGTCGTGGTAATTACCATATCTGCCCAATAGTGTGGTACTTTAACCATTTTTTTTTAATATATATATATATATAACAAAGAAAATACACACTCGTCTCCACTATTTTTGTTTTTAGAACCATCTTCAGGACATAAATCCAGTCTAAAATACAAAAGACTTTTGCTTAGCGGACAAAAACGGTACGTCCTGTGAACGTGTGTTTTATATCATATATGGGTCAAGTTCAAAAGTCCCGAAACATATAAACAAATTAGTACAACTAAAGAAAACTCCTTTTTAAAAGGAAATTACAATAAAATACAACAAAAATGTCACTCAGATTTATACATTCTAAAATTATTTTAAAAAAATAAAATAAAACATCCACTTGTGTCCTCACCTAGTAGCAGACCGTAATAGTCAGTGTTCTGTTGAACAGATACAATTTCAAATTAAAACTCTGTTTTAATTATCTTTACGCTTACCAGACAAGAAGAGGGGGCTTCTTTGGTCCCACACTGAAAGTCTGGACAAAATCAACTAATTCAACTAATTTAAAAAGAAACAATAGAAATCAGGCCAGTTTAAGTCTGTTGTTGTCATGGCAATGTTCGTGTCATATGTGATATCTCAAACATTCTGTTATGTTTTCAAATATTGTTTTTACACAGACAATAAACAAGCACCGTCTACAAAAAAAAGTGTTTTTAGAACCATTTCCGGGAACACAATCCAATTTAAGATGCTTAAGGAAACATGGACATTCTGTGAAAGGCAGATACGTTTTAACAGTCCTGAAAATTCAAGAAGTATAAACAAACTACTTCAACTGAAGAAAACAAAAGTTTTCAATAAAATGCATTAACATTTTTTTATTCAAATCTATTATTCCTTAAGTTACATAAATGAAACATCCGCTGGTGCTCTGACCCAATAATTGTCCTTTTTAATAGTTTAGCTACACCCTCCACTGTCACTGACTCGTTTTCCCTCAGTGCATCATCCATCCATCCATCCATTTTCTTACACCCTTGTCCCTCAGTGAGGTCAGGAGGTGCTCGTGCCTCTTCAGCTAACGTTCCGGGCGAGAGGCGGGGTCACCATGGACAGGTCGCCAGTCTGTCGCAGGGCAACACAGAGACCCACAGGACACACAATCATGCACACACACACTCACACCTAGGGGCAATTTAGACAGACCAATTAACCTGACAGTCATGTTTTTGGACTGTGGGAGGAAACCGGAGTAACCGGAGAAAACCCACCATGCACAGGGAGAACATGCAAACTCCATGCAGAAAGACCGGGGCCGGGAATCGAACCCAGAACCTTCTTGCTGCAAGGCAACAGCTCTACCAACTGCGCCACTGTGCAGCCTCTGTGCATCTTCCTCACTTCACATTCCTCGTTGCAGCCAGGTGGAGGAATGCCTGCAGTTACTCTGCCACTCTCTTAGAACAGATGTGTTAAAAACAACAGGTTAGATTTTAACACATGCCGCATTTGAATATTGTTACTTTATTCTTAAATTTTTATTTTTTGTATTATTTACAGAGTTTATTTGTAGGTTGATAATTGTTGATTTTATTAATTTTTTTGTTTTATTATTTTCTTATTTATTTTCTAAATTTAGACAGGAAGTAATATGGGTCAGATAAGTGCAGGGGCCTGGTGAAGGACCAGCAGGCATTTGGGTTTGGGGCCGATGGTTTTTAAGAGTGGTAGCATGAGAAAAAATGAAAGTTTGATCTCTGTAATTATTTGGTGAAAGAGGAAAATAAATCACCAAGAACAATCAATAAGTTTGGACATTGAACCTTGTTTTGCTCGTGTCTAGAATCATGACCCCAGTGTCTTAGTAGTGGCTTGGTGGAACTTTTATTGGATGTTTGGCTTTGCGAACAGTCAGAAGTGGTTCTGTTTGGTTCTTCACCTGTTTATCAGCTTTATTGTACCTTTATTGTGGTGCCACTGCAGCCGCTGCAATTCCTAAAAAGAAGCGATAAAAACTGAGCTAATCCCCTGAGTTCTAAAAACATGGTGATATTTATAACAGTTGTCAAACTACGGCTCCTACAGCATATTTAAAATAAAACGATTGACCAAAATAAGTAGATATTCGCCCCTTCAGGTATCTGGACAGAACTAACAGAAACTAAACTGTTTATAGATTTATATCATGGAGAATTTATCAAACATCAGTTTTCTAATCTTTCGTATTTAATAGATATATCGAATAACAAATGATGGCGCTACTAATATTTTTGTGACAGATTTCTCCTTGTCCTGTATTGGGATAAAATGGTTTTCTGGACACAATGCATATCAATTAGCAGGAGTGTGAAAGATGTGAAAATAATTAACTATACTACATTGAGAAATTGTATTTAAGCCTTGGTGCTACATGAAGCTCAATATTTTGTATTGTTTTTAATACAAAATATTATTATATATATGTTGCCACCCCTGAAAGAGTCCCTGCCACCCTCTTGCCACCCCATAAATATTTTTCTAGATGCTCCCCCTGCTTTTTATTTGTTTCTCTGCTCAAACTCTGACCAAAAATATGGAAAGTGTTGTTTTTTTTTCTTTCAAACCGTTTTATTACAAGAACATAGCGATTATTTTCTGTTTCACTGTCACTCTTTGTTCTAATAAAACACATTTCAGTAAATTAAACCAAAAGTACATAGTTTAAAGGTTGTGTATATTTAAAGGGTAAGTCCTTACGAAGTTCAGAGCCGTCCGGTTCTTCCAAGCAGCGCTGGTGCTCAGAGGGGATCCCCGCCCTGCTGCTGCTTCCCGCCGGCCTCACCCGGAGAGCCAGGCCGCCTCTGCTGGCCGTTGTCCACAGGTCCACAGCAGCTGTACTCCCACACCAGGTGCCTCCCAGACTCCGGTGCGCCACAACCAGGTCTGGGGCAGATATGGCCCTCGGCCCCTCGCTGACATGGCCCGGGAGTTCATGACGTCCATTCCAGGTCCTGGAGTCAGTTTGGAAGGACAGAGTTCCTGTTGAACGATGACAACGACGATCAACGCGTTTCACTTAATTCATCTAACGACGTTCCTGATTTTATCTACAGGTGGTCATTCTGACTCATGGTGCAGAATCCATCCTTAATCCTAAATGTATAAAGAAATTAAATAAACTATAAAAAGCAATCTTCAAGTTTTGGAAACCGGACTTCTTTTGCCTGCGTAGGGACATCAGTCACCTCAGTGCAGCAATGGCGCATTAAAATATTATATGATGTCCTGTTTTTATCTACTAGGTTGTTATTCTAACTCCTGGTTCTTAAAGTTTCTGTCCTGTTATTTAGCAGATTGTCTCAATAAACGACCAACAATTAAATAAAACAGGTTTATGATGCTCACCTGATCGGCTAAACTCTGATGTCGGCTGGCAGAAATGGCCGAAACTGTGAACTAAACTTCCGTGTGTCTGAGGGCGAAGAGGACTGATGTGGTTGAGGCTCCTAAACACGAACCAACAGCGTTTTCTACACAGAGACACATCAGTTGTGACTTTCTGTGTAGAGAATGCAAATGATGGCTTTCTGTGTAGTGATCTCCTATTGGCTCGTGTTTTATGGGAACCAATAGGATATCACTACACAGAAAGTCCATCTATTTTGCGAGGATGGACCGTATATAAGGTTCCACCTCCACCTGTCAGCTCAATTCACTGTTTCGGCCTGAACCTGTGAGCAGCAGCTGATCTCAGAGCAGGAGGAGCATCACAGCCAATCAGGTGAGCATCATGATGGTTACAGTTAATATATTATGTTGTAAAATAAAAGTATAGATTTCCAGCAGTGCAGAAAAAATAATAGAAACTAATTAAACAACAACAAAGTCTGAGGAAAGACCAGATATTTTAGTTGTTCTTGTATTGAGTGATTTTGTTCCTGATGTTCTGCTGCCTCCTCTCCTCTTCCTCTCTCAGGATGAAGATGTTTCATTAGTTTATCTTGGTAAAATGATTCATTTCAGATTTAATCCAAGAGTTAAATCTTTAGGATTAAATCTTTTGGTCTATTTCTTTACATGTTTCGACCAACTGGATATTTGTTGATGGTCACAAACACAAATGCAGCTCAGCTGATTTTCTTCTAGAGGAAAGATTCTCCTCACAGCTTCAGCTTTATTTTCTTTGTGACTTATTTGCAATGTTATTTAAAATACATAGCTATTATTTTTCATGTGTAATTTACTAAACCTTTTGAACAAAAAATATGTGAAAAACTTAGTAAATTCTAAAAAAACTCAACAAATTATTTCCAGATTTCACTCACTGCTGTTTTCTCCTTATGAATTATAACAAAATAATTTCACTCTTTTTACAGCCTTGTTTTTCTTTTCCTCACCATGAGTCCATTTCTTCCTCATGTTGTTCCTGATGTCCTGCTGCCTCTCCTCCTCCTCTTCCTCTCTCTCTCAGGATGAAGATGATCTCCCTGCTGCTCCTCATCCTCAGCTCATGTCTCTGTGGTCAGTCTCCATCTTGTCTTTGTGACAGAAAGCTCTCTAGATGGAGCTGAAAGACTCCCATGTTCCAGTTCTCAGTGTGTCTGCTCCTCTCTTTCCCTCTCTGTCTCCTCAGCAGCAACATTTGTAGTGAATGTGACCCAGAGCAGCTATGAGGCCGAGGAGAACCACAGCATCACTCTGGAGTGGACCTTCACCTCCAGGACTCAGGGATCCTACAGGGAACTGTTCATCTACTGTGAATTTAGAACATCAGTAAACAGGGTAATATATGTTCAGCGTGATGGAGTTGAGTTTCCAGATTCTCAGCATAAACAGTTTTCAGGACGAGTCCAGAGTGACAAAGACGTCCTCAGAGAAGGACGAATCAGACTCCATGTGTCCAGACTGAGGACTGAAGACTCTGGTCTGTATCTGTGTGACGTGAAAACTGAAGATGGATTCAACTCTGCAACATGTCGACTCAACGTTACTGGTAAAATCTGTCGTCCTGCTTCTGTTTCTCTGCTGACATTCATCTGATTCCAGGTCTAAACTGAAGTTTCTCCTTTTCTCTCCAGCTGCTGCTGATCAGCTTCAACCTCCGACTGAGAATCTACAACCAGACAGTCGAGGAAGAATCGGAGTTTATGTTTCACTGGGACTTTTTGCTCTTATTGTTTTTTATGTTGGTTTTAAATGTTTAAAAAACAAACTAGAAAGAAAGTGTCTTTATAATAAAACAGATGTTTAGTTTCTCTGAGAAATGACGCCTAAACTCTGAAAACACTGATGTAAATATCTAATGAAGAAAAACATCCATCCATTTTCTTAACGTTTTTCCCTGATGGGACTAAAACGGCGGCTGGTAAATGTCTCCAGAGGTCAACTGGGGAGAGACGGGTCACCCTGGACAGGTCGTCAGTCCATCACAGGGCAGAAGAAAAACATAAGACTTTATTTATTAAAAGTTTATTTTTGTTAAGAGTAATGAAGTTAAATTTATCTGGTTTGATTTTAAAGGTTAAGATTTAATGTAGCTGTTAAAACTTTCCTCTGAAAACAGCTGATAGTTTTTATGTTTTCTAAACTCTTTACTGTTTATTGAAGTGTAAATGTTGTAAATAAATGTCAACACATTGTAAACAAAAGAATAAAGTAAAATTGATTCTGACTTGCTTTGGTTTTCTGCTATTTTTATTAAATTAGTGAAATAAGTATTTTCACTTATCAATCCGTTTCCTTTAGAGTTCCACGTTTTCACATTTTCTCAGCAGCTGACCAAAAGTGTAAAATAGATTCATCCAGTTCAGTTTCATCTTTTCTTGGCTGCTTTAAAGTTTAATTTATCTAAGGAACAAAGTCAGTTTTAGTGATTTTATCCTGTAACACGGGCTGCACAGTGGCGCAGTTGGTATAACTGTTGCTTTGCAGAAAGAAGGTTCTGGGTTCGATTCCCAGCCCCGGTCTTTCTGCATGTTCTCACTGTGCATGCGTGGGTTTTCTCCAGGTACTCCGGTTTCCTCCCACAGTCCAAAAACATGACATTGCCCCCTACGTGTGAGTGTGTGTATGCCTGGTTGTTTGTCCTGTGTGTCTCTGTGATGCCCTGCAACAGACTGCTGACCTGTCCAGGGTGACCCCGCCTCTTGCCCGGTACGTTAGCTGGAGAGGCACCAGCAACCCTCCTGACCCCACTGAGGGACAAGGGTGTAAGAAAATGGATGGATGGATGGAATCCTGTAACATGTGAAGAGACACAATCTGCCTGGAAACAAGGAAAACTCAGAAGAGGAGAAATCCTCAGAAGAAGAAGAAGATGGAGGAACTGATGGGATCAATAATCCAGCAATATTAACTTTCTCTTTTATTAGAGACACTTCGATTCTTTTGACACTTGGGATGAAGTTGAAGTTAAAACCAGAGAAAAGAAGAAGTCAGAAATATTCTGCCCAGGACTTTGAGTCTGTTTTTATAAAACATGATTTTATCAAACAGCTTCTATGAACACATGAAGGATCATTGGTTCATTAAAAGTGGTGAAATGTTTCCCTGACTTGTTTTACTACAGCAGAAAAATGAAGTACAGAGAGCGATAGAAAGAAAGGAGAAACAAAGTAAACCAGGATATGTTCAGGTCCTCAGACGTTGACATTATCAGAGACAAACTGGATCAATTATATAAAAATATAAAGTTAATATCAGATTTATCTCATCAACCATATTGTTAAAACCTGCAGTAAGAAGTTCAGTCTGTTTCTCATTAAATCAGTTTGACTGAAGCATCCTTAAAGGCATTATCATCATCATCATCATCATCATCATCATCATCATCATCATCATCATCATCATCATCATCATCATCATCATCAGGTCGTGTCATATCTTTATAAATTGAGTTTCCTGCAGCAGGTGGTGGAGTTTCAGTCTCAGTCGCTGCTTCCTTTTTGTTGAGGAGCAAAAACTCAGCAGATCCTCTGCAGAAAAACAGTAAAAGGTTTATGTGACATTATTGAGTTTAGATAAATCTGTTTAATGAACAAGAATGACTCTGATCCACTTCATTCAGGTTTTGTTTGATAAAAATATATTTATTTCTATGATAAATGTTCAGATATGTGGCTGAACAGACAGGAATAATAACAATGATCTTTAAGAGTTTTAGCGATACTAAATGATCAATATTGGTTTTTATCTGCAAATGATCCAACTTTTGACAAGATTACATGTCAAAAATATTATTTAAAAGTAATTTATGCTGCATAAAATTACTAATCATAGAAATTCTGTTCGACCTCCTTAAATAATCTGAACTATTTTTCCTCTGATTTTGGCAGATATTCAGACTTCAGTGTTACTTAGAAAACCCCATATTAAACATAACATTATATATCCAACTTATATACGTGGTTTTATTAAATAATATTCAAAACCTTAAATATTAATCCTCTTTAATATTCGGATTTTTTTTATTGTCCAGTCCTTTGTCTGATGCATTTAAATAATTAAACATGAATTATGTTCTCAGCTCATGTACTTTGTTTAGACACGAGATCTGCTTCCGTATTTATTTATGGCCGCTAGGAGGCAGTGATGCATTTTTTTTTATCTTCTGCAGGTTATAACAGATTTGAATTAATATAGAAATTAGGTACAAATTTCAGGAGTTTCTGTCTGATGAATCTAAAAGTCAGACTGTATTTGTTCCTTGTATAGTGAGTGATGATGGATCTCATGTTCTGCTGCCTCTCCTCCTCCTCTTCCTCTCTCAGGATGAAGATAAATCAAGATGTCCCAAAAGGGGCAGATATCAAACACCGGGCCAAGATGGGAGGGGAGGCGGAACAGCAGTTTATTTAGGTGCGAACATTGAAAACTTATGTAGTTATTTAGAATTGATCTGTAGGAGCTTTATTGATTTTAAAGCACTCTGCAGCCAAAGTCTAGTTTTATATTTTATTAGAAACTACTTGAAAAGAAAATACTTGATTAAAACTGTTCCCGCCTCCTGCTTTTTATTTATTTCTCTGCTCAAACTCTGACCAAGTGTTGCTTTTGTTCTTTCAAACCGTTTTATTTATACTCAGACATATTACAAGAACATAGCGATTAATTTCTGTTTCACTGTCACTTTTTGATCTAATAAAACACATTTCAGTAAATTAAGCCAAAAGAAGATAGTTTAAAGGTTGTGTATATTTAAAGGGTAAGTCTTTACGAAGTTCAGAGCCGTCCCGTTCTTCCAAGCAGGGCTGGTGCTCAGAGGGGATCCCCGCCCTGCTGCTACCTCCCGCCGGTGTTATGCCCAGAAACGCACGCCTGCCCAAATTTGCATCCCAAATTCCCAAGCGCGCATCGCTCTAAGCTCTCGCATATAGACCCTTTTCACATGACATCACACAACTTCCGTTATGGCTCGAAACAGTGTATCTTTAGTTCCGGTGTGTGTAGTTAACGCTGTTTCTGGACTCTAAAGCTGCTGCCACAAATACGATTTAAAGATATATCACTATTTGCAAACAATTTTTCTTCATCAACATCATCTAAACTGGACAAATTCCTCGCTGAATGATACCAGTTTGACCACGAAGGTTCGTGTTTTGGTTTTTTCTAGCTGTTAGTTGACATGCTAGGATAGCAATAGTAATTTGTTAGCTGGCTAACATTACTTAGCCTTTCTGTTTTGGAAATAGAACGTATTTAGGCTCTAATCTTAATCAGAAGTTTATAGTATAGACTGGGGTTGCCACCCGTCATGTAAAATGCTTGATCGTATTAAATCCTCCTCATTTACGCTAGTTTCACCACCCGCTAAATAGCGACATTACCTGTAGCCACAAGTCCAAAACTTGACAGTTATGCCAAACACCCGCTACTCCATCACGTCCTGAGAAGTTAAACTCCTGCTACGATCAAGACAGGAGGAGGAAGACCCTGTTTTAGATATAGATATTAATGTTTCATTGGAGAAATGTGATGAGCTATCCATCTAACTATCTATCTATATTGCTCATTAACTTCTCCAATGAATATTTATCAAATGATTAGAAGGTTAAGTTTCTTATACTTTGTTTGTGGTTGTAGACTTGGCAGTAGAAAATTAATAACATAGGAATAACAACTTCATATCCCTTTTAACAGATTACACTTGATTCTGCTGTGGTGCCTGTGGAAACAAAGTGCATGAAGTTTGTGCTCAGCTGGGAAAACCCTGTGGATCACATGGTGGGACTTCTGCTTCAAACTGCTCACTACAGTATAGCATCGTCTCTGTCATCCACCAGTTCACTGCAGACTGGCCCCAGTTCACTGCAGACTGGCACCAGTTTACTGCAGACTGGCACCAGTTTACTGCAGACTGGCAACAGTTCACTGCAGACTGGCCCCAGTTCACTGCAGACTGGCCCCAGTTCACTGCATCCAAAACTGAATACGTTATTCAGCAAACTAAACATTTTGACATTATCAGGGGAGCTATTGACAAGAACCAAAAATACAAATCATGTTTGTTAGTTTCTAGTATATACATAATCATTCTATTATGTATTATGTTATCTGTCTGCCTGCAGAATCTTAAATGTAAGAAAGTGAAAAAATGTGTCCAAAACCTGTAACCTTAATTAGTGATAAGACTGAGTTTAAACTTTTAACTCTTGGTGTCCAAAATGTGAAAACATGGAACTAGAACCAGTCAGATTAGAAGGAATAAAGCTTTATTTGTTCCCAGTGTAACTTGGACATCAGGTGAATCATAAACGTATTGAAGTTAAAAACAACAGTTTGTTAATGCACTTCAACTCTGTAAGAACATCAGACGCATTTTTTTTTTTTAATATTTGATCAGCATCTTGAGCTCATGTGATTGCTGCTCCAGAAAAGTGAAGGTCTCTGGACATCCTGAAGGTAAACACCGACTGGCAGGAAGACGGACATTGATGAGATCCTACAACCCAAAGGCTGCAGGAAGAACCACGATGGTCTGTGGCGGCATTTTTCAATGTGAAACACATTGAAATATATTTTTTCATTGAAATATTTTTAAGTTATTTGCAACACCCTGACTAACATTAGCTCATGTATATTTGGCACTATTACAAGTTTTATCGTACTTTAATACAAAAAGCATCTTTAGCTTACCTGAACCGTCTGAGCCACCTGCTTTCCTCCCGCTGCAGGGCGGAGATCAGCTCCTCCTCACCACATCGCAGCTTTCCTCCCACTGTCACATTTTCTTGAAGTCTCAGAAAAATGCAATCAGGCTATAAAAAAAATAGCTCAGCTCTCTTCTTCTTTAGAGCCTGGAGGCAGGGCGATACACTCCCCCCCACCCCCCAGGGCAGGAGGCGGTACCCTGCTACAGAGCCAAGTTGGGCCGGTGGAAACGCGGTCACTCCGAAACAGAGCCGAGCCGAGTCTGGTCGGGTTGTTGAAGTAGAGCCGGTGGAAAAGGGGCATGATTGGAAAGGGAAAGATAACTGGATGAATTGCACTCTGAACTTTCACAAAGTGTAATTGAAAACAAAGACCACCACCCAGCCACAAAAAACCGATTGCATAGACTTAGTCACAACTTTAAGTTCCTGTTGAACTAGATGTGAACTATCAGGTCATTTCTACCCATATAATTTCCTCATTTTGTGGATGTGACAAGACTAAAAGCTCTATAAATATCCAGTGATTCTGCATTAAGGACTAAAGGTGCTGGCTGAGAAAACGGATCATTCTGCATCAGGTTTGCTGATCAAATTTCTTATTGTCTTAGTGCCACTGTGAGTTTTTCTTAACATGTATGCTTTATTTTGACTTTTCTTCAGCTTGCAAATTTGCATCTTCTCCTCATCTGCACCATGAAGTTGTTGGTTGTGATCCTCCTGGTTTCCTCTGTGGTTATTCAGGCCAGTGGTAACCGTATTTATTAAATATTAAGAAATCATAAATGACTAAAACACAGACAAACACACTTTTAAAATATCTAAAGCTGTCGCCGATGATGGCTCTCCTGGATGTTTTCAGTCATTGTTTCCATTTCCTTGGCATTATTGCCTAAAGCACAAACTCTAAAATACTTTGCTAAACATAATGCAATCCTTCTCCAGATAATTTATTAGAGTCATCTTAAAATGTCTCCATTGTACCTTTCAAAGTACACACTGAGTCATACCTTGTCAATGTGGGCATTATGTTTTAGAATAAATTTAATGTTTCAATTTGATGTTATAATTTGTCACAAAATAAAGTTATTATCAAACTAATACCACATAAACCAGTTAACTGGAAGCCTGCATTTGTTTTTCATCAGCACATTTCTGTCCTTCTGGCTGGACTCGGATCTTCAGTCGCTGCTTTCTCTATGTAAATAAATACAGGACGTGGGCGGATGCAGAGGTGATTTCCAACACTGTGCTCTTATTTCCTGCTGCTCTGCTTTATTTCACAGTGAGAAATAAAACAAACTTCATTTAGTTGTTGTGTGTTTATCTGTAGAAAAACTGTCTGTCCATGAGGGCAAACCTTGCATCAGTTCACACCAGGAACGAGTACCATCAGGTTCAGAAACTGATAACTGCAGCATCTCCCCGGACCAAAATAGCATGGATTGGAGGCTCTGATGCACAGCAGGTATTTCTACCAGGATACTTTAGTTGTGAAATATTTTATAAGATATTGAATGAAACATATAATTTGCTGAACTTTTGTCTTGCAGTGGGGCACTTGGTTGTGGAGCGATGGAAGCCTGTTGAGCTACACTAACTGGTGTAAATGGCAGCCTGATAATTTTTTTCTCTCCCAGCACTGCTTAGTGATGAACTATTCAGGTAAAGAAAATGTCACGTCTGCTTTTCAGTAGGTATAAGGACTGATGAGTAAAAAGTTTATTTACTTTGCATATAAACTTTTTAGTTGACCTCCACATACAGTTGAAAGCAGAAGTTTACATTTGATCAAATGCATTCAGCTCAAAAGATAGTTATCCATGATACTGACCAAATGTATGTAAACTTCTGAATTTGGAGAAAATTACAAAAGAAATCTCCAAAAGTAATTCTTGCCAAGTGTTATGGCATTTAGCAAATAGAAATACTTTTGACAATTCAAACTACCTTAAAACAAAGACATTTGGTTGGACTTAATTTCAGGCAGTGTTTTTTTTTATTCTGTGTATGTAAATGTCTGGTTATAACTGTATATTTACTACATAAACATCAAAAGCTTATGATAGTTTATTGTTGCAAATTAGTTTAGTTAATAATAATTTTCAGTCATCTTGTTAGGTCACTTCAGGGTTTTCATTATGTGATGTTTGCCTGATTTGTTGTGTTGCTCCTAGGTGGAAAGTGCTGGGATGATGATAACTGTATTGTAAGGTGGCCTTATGTCTGCGCCAAGAAGGTCTGAAAAAAAGGTTCCCAAAGAGGCCTGATGTGTAAAACAGAACCAGTGCAACCTAAGGAATGAAGCGACAAGCAAACAGCAGCTGGATCGTCTCTCTGTAATAAGATCAGACTGAATGAGTTATAATAAAAGATTATCTAAGCAAAACTTTGAGGAATCAAAACAACATGGTGTGTGGTTTATTCTGTCTTTGTGTTGTTCTGTTTTCTTTATTTTTAACACAATTAAAAGTTAGGAAAACTGCAACTCGCTGATGGAAATGTCAAATCACTGTGGTGAGTCTGGTCAGGACCCCAAAGAAACCAGAGTCGGTTGGTTCAATCTGCACTTGCTGTTCAGTCTTTATTTCGCCGTAAAGGTGTGGTTCTACACAAGATATAAATAATAATACAACATCAGTGTCTGATGAATAAATGACTGAAATAAGACACTTACTTAACTGCACCAGTAAAGGTTACACAATCATTCTAATTAAACACAACACAAAACCACGTTGTGTAGCTCAAGTGCGCACGTGAAGGAAGCATGCAATAAATTAACGCTAAAACTTAAATATGCAGATACATAAACAATATTAACTTCCTAACACATCGAAAATAAAAGGTAACTGCAAAAGGTAACTCAAACTACTCAAATGTTATCGGTAACTCGACTCCTCTCCTTTTTTTCCCCATCTGCGTGCTGATCCACAGGTGCTCTAAGCTCCGCCCCCCTTAAAGAGCCTCGGCACTTAGGCAGCCTTTTTCACAACCATCATATGTTGGTTATTACAATATAAATGTCACATTATAATACGTTTCAGTCAAACCTGAGGTTCTTTCCTCATAAAAGCAGAGAATTAGTTACTTTCTATCAGCTAGGGATGTATTTTTGTCTTTACTTTGTGCTGGGACTCATTAAAAAGCATGTGTGGAAGAAAGTTTGAAGTTATTTCCTCTGGATTTAATAATTAGTTAAAAATGTTCCTAGATATAGTTAACATGTTCTTGGACTCAGTAAATAGGCAAGTAAATCACCAAAAATGTTATTTAAATTGAGATTGATTTTCTCTCACTGAAACTAAAGAAAGTTTTAAAGTGGGGAAAGTTTTCTACTTTCTGTGTTGCAGTATCAACATTTTGTCATGTTGGGACTTAATCTTCGAACCCACATGCAAGAACACAATCAGAGGAGACGAATAGAAAATACAATGATGATTTATTGAGACCAGGATGCAGGGAGTGAGTGCTGGAAACAGAGGACCGGGTCGTCTTACTGCCAACAGGAGACACAATGTTAGAAACTGGTTGATGAATGTTTTTTTCCAGGAAGTAATCAGGAGGGTGCTTACTTGGTAGAACGGTGAGGATGACTTGAGTGGATTGTAGGTAGTGAACCCGGTGGAGATCGGACAGGTAAGTTTGCGGTTGGAAAGCGGCTTGGAGTTAGATCCGGCCGCAGTTGTTCTCCGGCTGGGTTCGGGCGTGGGTCTCTAGACCAGGAGCGTCCCGAAGGGGAATCCGCCGGAGAAGACTCGACGAAGGGGGAAGGTCGCACACACTAGGAGTGGCGTGTGGCCGGTAACACCGACAGCGTCGAGGGAGGACACAGCAGGTAGGGGTGCACGAGGACGTGGCGTCTGACCGGTAACACCGACAGCGTCGGGGAAGGACACAGGAAGTAGGTGACCCACGGCAGCGGGAAGACAGACTCACTCAATCCCTTGGAAGGGTTGTTCACACGAGGGCAGCGAGGAGGCGGCAGGAGCATCTGACGAGGGAGACAACAAGGAGTTAGAAAGAGCAGATCACAGAAGGCCTATTTCTGGAACGATCGTTACGAGCTGCAGGTGTGTAAACGGGTTGAACCCAGCAGCTTCCAAGGGCTCAGTGTGAGGGAGAAATCTGGTGGACGCCATGAGGAACGACGGATCCAGTAATAGATAAAAAACTCAAGTCCAAAATAAAGGAAAACAAAAACTAAGAAAGAGATAACTCAGGGAACAGACACGGAACCTGACACATTTAAAGTGGAGCTGTTACATGTTTATTCGAAAATACATCTGAGTTTGTTTGAGATGTTGAGTCATTGAGTGGAATGCTTTTATTTAATTTTACACTGTTCCATGTAAGATGATATTTCCAGCTTTCGTTAACTGATCTGCTTTGGCTCAAACGTTCAGGCTCAAGTTCAACACTTCTCAACACTTCTGTTTACTTTAGTTATCGCTCTGTCCCATTTGCTTGTAATGATAGTTTGTCCTGTGGTATCTGATGTCAGACAGGGTTGCAGAAGCAGGTGTTGATATTTTAACTGAAGAACTGTTCAGATGTGTGGTTTTGAAATGCAACAAAGGATAACAGAGGTTCATCTGATACCTTTAAGTCTTGACGGAATGGACCATACCAATCTCCGCCAAGTAACGCCCTCTAAAGTCCCACGTGGCTGCATGTCTCACAAACAAAGCCCCGCGGAGCTTAGTTTCTATGTAAACATGGCGTCTTTCATTTCGACTGACTCTCTGCAGAGTATTTCTGAGTCGATTAGTTTAGCATTTCTGCTGGATTTTCACAAAATATCAGCCACGACAATGGACAGGGGAACCAACAAGTTCATGTCATCTTTTTTGGACAACATCAAGGTGTTTGAGCCACGCGATGCCTCCAATATTGTGCGCGTCACAGCTAAATGCTACCGGTCGATGAGAAAAACAGCAGATCCTCACACCCTCAGCATTAATGTAGCTGTGGACAAGATCACTGATGCCTATTGTTCTTGCAAGGCTGGGTAAGTCGGCATTCATGGTTTTGAGGGTTACTTTTGAATCACTGATTTCTGTTGTTGGCAAATGTTCGAATGTGTCTAGGCCTGATACACGGTACTCGGTGCTAGTGTGGCTAACACAATTACAGTTTAGTAAAAAGCCTTTTCAGGTAAAATAAAATCTTTAATGTATGTCAGATACAGTACACATTGCATATTGATCTGTTCAGCTAACCTAAGACTGTGTAAGAGACAGGCTTCAAGGGGTGTAGAAGTTGTATTGGTACTGCCATTATGCTGTGCTTGGCTAAAATGGCTAAAAGGTTTTCATAATGTATGTGTTTATTATTGACTTAATTTTTTTCATTCACTAAACACAAAGAAAGCAAATCAATAATACTTACACCAGCAGACACTCCTTTGTTCTTATTGATCCTACGACGGTTGAGCTGAAAATGTGGTTGTGGACTAGCTCTGATCCAAGCAAGCCATTCCGTTTCAGATTTTGGAAATCTGTGAATTTTAGTTTCACAAATATGATCAGGATACCTGGCATCGCTTGAACAGATACCTCACTGACGGTGGAGAACTATTCTTTTTCGAGTCCTGACGCAAAAACTTTCTGACGTCTGCTAGTCCACAATGTACATTAGCATGTGTTTACTACTGTAGCTTGTGTTTGTGAGGCGGTCACGCACGTGGTAGCTGCGCTATGATGTAAAATGGGCATTAGTCAATGAAACGCGGCCTTTGTGGTAAGGTCCATTAAATTAAACCATTACAAATGTGTAAAAAATAAAATACCAAAAGGTGCAACTCTGCCACCTGCTGACATCACATAGTAATGTTTTTTGTCATTTTAATGGTTATGACTGAAAAAAAAAAACATAAATGCCAATTAGCCAATGGTTAGCCAATTAGGCTAACCATTGCAGGCTGTGGTTGGATCGGATTTGAAAATCCAGCCAATCAGATCAATCAGGAGAGTTACTGTCACCAAGTGGCAAAATGGCCACTAAATGGAGAGCGTAACTTTTCAGTGAGAGCAGTAAAATGAGGAGCTAGCTGTGGCTCTGCAGCACAACCAAAAACTCTTACTTTAATGAGATGAGTTTGAAACGGGAGGGGCTGACCGTTACCACTAGCCAACAGCTGGTGTGGGGCCCATCTGTACAGACTCCACACACTGTGCCACCGACCTCAGTCAATTTTTAAAACCTTTATATCTAATGAGGCCCTCAGTGTTTTAAACTCAAGTGATACGTAAAAAAAAACCATTTTAACTCCTTTTATTGAAGTCAACATTGTAATGTAGCATACAATGGACTTAGTTCTAGTGTTACCAAACCTTGACCAAAGTCTGAGGTCAGTCCTCTGACTGGCAGAATGAGCAAACGCTTCGCCAAGAGCTGCTGGGTTTATCTGGAAAGTTACAACTTCTCTAAAAATAAATCCTTATCATTTTGACCCTTATCATATGATGGGGTTTGCACATTTAGGCTTTCATCTTATTACTTTTTGTTGTTTTAATCAGATTTTTGAATTGATATATTGTGTTAAAGCGTTTTTGTCTGAAAACATTAGATAAAAAACTAATGTTTTTATCTAAATGTTTTTATCTGAAACTGCTTGTCCTGGAGCAGGAAGAGGAACAGCTTGTCCTGCTCTCTCCCATCCTCATCTGAGGACGTTAAACTGATAAAGAATCCAGGATTAGTGGAACATGTTGGCTTAAATATGCTGTAATTATCATATTAACTAAAAATTGCTGTTTGTGATACACTAAACTCATAACTCCTTTCAAAATGTACAGCATATGCATATGATGCACTGGCAACAAAACCTTCATTCGGACATGTTGCTTTAATACCATCAATCACCGTATTTAGCTGTTCTTTGGTCGGCTGCAGGCATTTATCCAACTTTTACATTTTCCAGACTCCAGTTTTGAAAATGGAATAAAGTCTATAAATATATATAACATGCTTAAATAAAGCATGTCTTGTGCATGTTCCCCACTGACAACTTGTAACCATTTTTCCAATTATTTTCCACCAAATCTCTTTGACCACAACTCTTTTAATAACACGCAATCAGCAAATCAGTAAGAGAGACATATAGACACCCTTCTGTCAAATTTTAATCGGATGATTGATTGATGGCCTTAATTAATTGATATTAATTGATATCAAACCCCTCTCCCCACCCCTCATGACCGGATGTCCCACTTCATGACCATCTCGTGATTGAATCCCCTCCACAAACAAAGACTTTATTTAGACTTTGAATTACCCAATAGAAACAGAATAATTTACTTGTAAGTTAGCAGTGAATAAATAAATATAGTATATACCAAACAAAGCAAATAAATAAATAAATATATTATATTCCAAACAATATTGGCTGCTGAGCTTGAGCTTTAGTTGTTCCTGTTAATTCGGGGGCTGCAGAAGAAGAAGAAAGGACTTTACTGTTAAAGCTCGTGACACATATTCTGATTGTTTTGGTTCTGTTCTGTCTTTTTAAGAGTTGCATTATTCCTTGTCTACGAAGTATGATGTTTAAAACAATTAACACAACTGTTGTCAGCTATCAGCTAGCAAAGGCATCCTATGAGACAAATGAAGATGACTTGTTTCGAGTTTCTGACGATTTTCTGAACAATGATGAAGTTCTGTAATCAATAAACAGATTAATTCATTTGCTGAATTATTCCTACACCGAAAATGTGAAAAGAAGTGGTGTTAGTGATGAGAAAAATGTAAAGAAACGCAAGAACTACTGACTATCTTAGTCTGAAAGAAGACTGCTGCCCTCTGGTGGTCAGAAAGTGTAGAATGAGTTTTAGAGAAGGAATGAAACTTATTCGGAAAGTTCAACAATGTTGAATTACTCACAAATGCACTGTAATAACCTGATGGTGCTCCTCGAGTTGGCTTTTGGGGACGAACGATTGAAGAAAGTCTTCGTTTACCCGAAAACTAACATAGAATGATCCAATTTCCATGACTGTAAAGCAGTAAACATGGCGGACCATGCATGGCTCATCCTTCAGTTCAGCGGTTTGAGGCAGAGACGCTGAACAAGTCAAAGTCTCTTTGGCCAGAGACGGAAAACTAGATCATGTCTAATATGCTTAAAGCTGTTTGATTGATCACAGAGGAGAAGTGCATTGTGGGAAATGGTGTTTTGAGGAACAAAACTAGTGACTTGATGCCAGAAATGCATTGAAATGTATAAAAATGCAAGAACTACTGACCATCTTAGTCTGAAAGAAGACTGCTGCCCTCTGGTGGTCAGAAAGTGTAGAATGAGTTTTAGAGAAGGAATGAAACTTATTCGGAAAGTTCAACAATGTTGAATTACTCACAAATGCACTGTAATAACCTGATGGTGCTCCTCGAGTTGGCTTTTGGGGAGGAACGATTGAAGAAAATCTTCGTTTCCCCAAAACTTACATAGAATGATCCGATTTCCATGACTGTAAAGCAGTAAACATGGCGGACCATGCATGGCTCATCCTTCAGTTCAGCTGTTTGAGGCAGAGATGCTGAACGAGTCAAAGTCTCTTTGGTCGGAGACGGAAAACTAGATCATGTCTAATATGCTTAAAGCTGTTTGATTGATCACAGAGGAGAAGTGCATTGTGGGAAATGGTGAAACTAGTGCCTAGTTGCCAGAAATGCAAGAACTGCTGACCATCTTAGTCTGAAAGAAGACTGCTGCCCTCTGGTGGTCAGAAAGTGTAGAATGAGTTTTAGAGAAGGAATGAAACTTATTCGGAAAGTTCAACAATGTTGAATTACTCACAAATGCACTTTAATAACCTGATGGTGCTCCTCGAGTTGGCTGTTGGGGAGGAACGATTGAAGAAAGTCTTCGTTTACCCGAAAACTAACATAGAATGATCCGATTTCCATGACTGTAAAGCAGTAAACATGGCGGACCATGCATGGCTCATCCTTCAGTTCAGCGGTTTGAGGCAGAGACGCTGAACGAGTCAAAGTCTCTTTGGCCAGAGACGGAAAACTAGATCATGTCTGATATGCTTTAAGTTGTTAGATTGATCACAGAGGAGAAGTGCATTGTGGGAAATGGTGTTTTGAGAAAAGAAAACTCAAAATACCAGGAATGCAAAGATGCATTTTCTGCTGATCACTTTAGTCAGGAAGACTGCTGCCCTCTGGTGGTCAGACACTGGGAAATGAACCGAACTGGAAACACACAGCTTTAAATAAGAGGTTTAGTTCAGCCTTAGTTTGAAGTACTGAACTTCAGATTTTACAGTTTCTTTGATTATTATCTGTAATATTGAGACAATAATCATAGATGATGTTTCAAGTCACTGAATCGACGACTCAGCTGTGATGATGTTCAGTTTCAGTTCAAAGCAGCAGAACAGATAAAAATGCTGAATGAACTTGAGATGATGAATGTTTCTAAATCAAAGAATCTGATCTTTAGCTTTATAAAGTGAGTTTTCATCATGATGATGACCTGCTGGCTTGATGCACAACTGGCTTCACAACTGGATCATAAAAATTAACAAAAACAAACAAATGATCATTTCTGGCTTTTACAACATAAAAAATATTCATTAGGATCAAATTTTGACCTTATTGGTTTCATTATTCTGTATAATCTGTTGGTGGTTCAATACATCGACTTTAATTCTCCAGATTCTCTCATTAAACTTTATTGATCACTGATGTGACAGACAGTCTGAGCATCAAACCAGCAGCTGTACTCTCATTGAATGAAACATTTTCTCTTTCTGTAATTTACGCTCATGTTACAATTCATATATATTAACAGAAAACTTTCTGGGTAAAATCAAAAAGTTTTGAATGTTTCTAAATTCTTCATTCTATTCATGTTTTTGCAAACAAACTGCAGCTTAAATTTCTGATCTTTATGATAAATTCAAAGAAAAAATCCCAAACTGAAAATATTTCCTTCATATTTTTCTGTAACTTTAATGTCAGTAAATGAATAAACTGATTTCAAACATGTGTCTGTGTGAACTTGTCTAGTTTTAAAGGTACATTTCTACATAAAGTCTGTAGAAATCTCAAAACAGCTGGAAAATATTTAAGTTTCTTTTATCAGTTTTGAAAAAATGTTAAGACATTAAGATGTAAATATTTAGTTAAATATTGGCTCAGATTTTTTTGTGTTTACTATAAAATTATATATATATAGGGCTGCACAGTGGTGCAGTTGGTAGAGCTGTTGCCTTGCAGCAAGAAGGTTCTGGGTTCGATTCCCGGCCTGGGGTCTTTCTGCATGGAGTTTGCATGTTCTCCCTGTGCGTGCGTGGGTTTTCTCCGGGTACTCCAGCTTCCTCCCCCAGTCCAAAAACATGACTGTCAGGTTAATTGGCCTTTCCAAATTGCCCCTAGGTGAGTGTGTGTGTCCTGTGTGTCTCTGTGTTGCCCTGCAACAGACTGGCGACCTGTCCAGGGTGTATCCCGCCTCTCGCCCGGAAAGTTAGCTGGAGATGGGCACCAGCACCCCTCCCGACCTCACTGAGGGAAAAAGGGTGCAAGAAAATGGATGGATGGATAAAATTATAGAAATAAATTAATTTCAACGGTTTAATTCTTGAAACAGGTGGTTCTGTCAAGATAATGGTGGAGATGTAAAGATTCTCACTGCTTTTATGTTGATGCTTATTTGAAAAAAAAAAACAGAATTAATAATTTGATTATTTTTATTAATAGAAAAAGAATAAAGCATCAACATTTCCCAGTAAAAACTATCAGCTGATCGATCTCCAGATATTTAATTGATCCAACATTTCTGCTGGTTTTAGAGAAGCAGCTCCTCTTCATCGTTTTCTATAAATAAATAAATTTAGTCGATATTTAATGTCATCTAAACTAATGTGGGGTTTAATTTTGTTTTTGTCCATCATGTTGTAACATGATCAACATGTCAATAAAACAAACTGATTAATTATGTCTAAGACTAACATTGATGATAAAACTTGAAGAATTGAAAAGATTCTGGTGGTAAAAACACAAAACCAGAACAAATGAATCTGAACTGATCCAGTCAGTTCGTCTCTCAGACCTTCAGCTCTATCAGCTCACAGTTCCTAACTCCACCACCAGGTGGCTCCACCTTGATGGTAGAACTGGTCTGAGGTCAGATCCAGCAGCTGGACTGGTTCTGCTGAGTCCAAACAGCTGCAGCTCATGTTGATGTTAAAGCTTCTGCAGGGAATCAGGTTCTGACAACATGAGGGAAGAAATCTGGATTTATTTCATCAGAACCAGAACCAGTGGAGCAGATCCAGAACTTCACTGGTTCATCAGCTGCTGCAGCTGAAAGCAGCTCAGATCAGGGTTCTGGTTCAAGGTTCTGGTTCCAGGTTCTGGTTTCAGGTTCTGATTGAGTCCAGAACGTCTATTTCCAGCAGCCAGCGGGTCAGAACCAGCTCCAGCTGGACGGGTCATCAGCCAGGCAGAGCAAGGATTTATGCAAATACTAAATATTTCCCTCGTTAATGGAAGCTGTAAGTAATGCTCTGTTGGTCCTCATGATTTTTTTAATGATTTTATATCAGAAAAAAACAAAACGCTTGAGGAATAGAAACTTTAATTGATTAAAAATGACAAATATTTCATTGAATCTACCAGAGAAATTGAGCCATCTGGAGCAAAACATCCATCCATCCATCCATCCATCCAGACTCCTTGTGTTCAGACTGTTCCGACACTTTTTTATTCAATAATTTTACATTATCGTACATAAACTTGAAGAAATCTTTGAACATCTGGAAAACTTCCTGACTCACCTCGTTTAGTTTATAAAAGTTATCAGGAAAACTTCAAGTAAAGTCAAACAATTTTACAAAAAAAATAAATATTAATGAGAAAATATTGTATGAAGAGCAGATGATGATGGCCAGGAGAATCAGTGCATTGAAATGTAAAATAACAGATAATTGAATCTTTTTGACTTCATTAATATTTTAAAACACCAGGAAACAATAATTTAATACTCTTTATATACAATAATGAATAAAAAATCTGGTTTGTTCTTCATTAAATGTTGTGACAATTACCTTTATGACTTCTACCATTATGTCCAAAATTATTATTCAGGCTTAAAGTTCAATCATTCATTATCCATCAACTAATTATTAGAATAGCTGCATGACTTTTATTTATAAAGTTACTTCAAAGAGAACTGCAAAACTACAACTTTCCATGGGAAAAAATAACACAAAGTAGGGAAGTTTTGGTTATAAACCACAGCAGCTTGTTTACAGACCAACAGCTGATGTAATGCACAGTGGTGGAGGAGTAATGATGTGGGATTGTTTTCCTGTCAGGACTGGAGTCCATGATCTCCTCTGTTTACCAAAGTAGAATCCAAAACGAGTTCAGGATCCATCAGCTGCTTCCTGAAGATTCAGTTAAACAACTGAATTAAAGTTCATCATCAGTCGATTCACCAGTAGAGTTCTGGATCCATGTTTGATCAGAAAAACTGTGATAATAGCTGCTGCTGTCAGTCCCAGTAAAACAAGGAGGCCAACTCGTCCTTGACTGTTTGATGCTGAATCTTCTTTATGATTATGGAAAATTCCAGAAGAAGCTGGAAAATGGATTGAAATAAAAGTGTTTTATGTATCATTAGAGAAACTGATGTTCATGTAAAATTATGTTTTAGTTTATTTTATGACGTCTTTAGCTTTGAATTTTAGAGGAAACAATAGAAAGGACACAATAAACCACTGTTGAAGCAAACGGTTAAAATATTAACAGAAACGAAAAGAGAAAATATTTCAGAGGTAAACGACACGAGAGCAACAAATTCTTAGCTGAATTACAGAAAAACCTGAAACTTTCTTTGAAGTTCAAACTCACCAGTAACGTTGAGTCGACATGTTCCAGAGTTGAATCCATAATCTGTCATCACGTCACACAGATACAGACCAGAGTCTTCAGTCCTCAGTCTGGACACATGGAGTCTGATTCGTCCTTCTCTGAGGACGTCTTTGTCACTCTGGACTCGTCCTGAAAACTGATCATCCTGAGACTCTGGAAACTCAACTCCATCATGGACCTGATAGAGAACTGATTCTTTTCCAGGAGCCAACAGGCTGCAGTAGATGAACAGTTCCCTGTAGGATCCCTGAGTCCTGGAGGTGAAGGTCCACTCCAGAGTGATGCTGTGGTTCTCCTCGGCCTCATAGCTGCTCTGGGTCACATTCACTACAAATGTTGCTGCTGAGGAGACAGAGAGGGAAAGAGAGGAGCAGACACACTGAGAACTGGAACATGGGAGTCTTTCAGCTCCATCTAGAGAGCTTTCTGTCACAAAGACAAGATGGAGACTGACCACAGAGACATGAGCTGAGGATGAGGAGCAGCAGGGAGATCATCTTCATCCTGAGAGAGAGAGGAAGAGGAGGAGAGGCAGCAGGACATCAGGAACAGTGTCACTAACAATATGAGGAACAACTGGATAGTGTTTTCACTGACAGACTTCAAGACTTTAAAATTTCATCAGGTGAAAACTTTCTTTGAAATCTAATCATCCCATGAGATCAGTTAATCTGCACCAAACTCTTTCTCTCTCTCTGCAGCAACAATCTGATCATCTTTCTGCTACAAACCAAACATTTCTCACTGTCTCATGTTGGATCAGAGTTTTCTTCCAGTTTTCATTTGGTCCGGCCCCCTGAACAATACCAGAAAGCATTTAGATTTTTTTTTCTTTGTATTTTCCAGACTATAAGCCGCTACTTTTTTTCCTAAGCTTTAAACCTTGCGGCTTATATGTGGATTTTTCTTCAACCACCAGGGGGCTCTTTAGCAGGAAGTGAATCATTGGAAGTCAAAATAAAAGAAGAAAGCGCCCATTAAAACGGAATACATTTTTAATAGGGAATTGAAATTTGAGAATGTTGTTGATCAGTTAAATAGCATTGAGGGGGAAAAGAAGATTTTTCAGTTTTTTAAAATAATACTGGGATCATTATGAGAATTTGAGGTATAGATATTAGGATCCAGTAGATGGCAGTAGTGCAACAATAATGGATGCAGGCTGCCGATGAAATCTAAAGAAGAAGAAGAAGGCGCCCATTTTCATTTAGCACATGCTAGTAGCAACACGAAGGATCAGCACTTTTACCGTTACAGTTACTGTACGGAAACTACCGTAATCAGTTCAGTTAAATCTAAACTTGGCAACGTTTTCTTTTTCATTCGTAATAAATGTGATATTCAATTGACCTGTTATTACTCAAATTTTGGGTGTCCGCCCCCCTCTGCTGCATCGCTGTGGAAAACCTGGAGCGGCAGAGATATCTGTGGCTTATAGTCCGGAAAATACGGTATTTATTTTATAAATAGTGTTATTTCCTGGATTTTTTCTGTGAAGAACCCAGAGAGGGTTATTTGATTGTGCTTTCTGGAAAACAATACATTTTTACATGTAGGCACAACCCTACAATCGTCACACTTTTTCTGTTACAAACTGACTCCTGGGACGGAGACGTTCAGAAGCAAAACTGGACAAGAAGAAGATATTTCTACCATCAGTTAATATTTATACTGGGAAGTTCATGAAAATATTGTTTCTGCACTTTGACTGACGAGTCAAAGTGCAGAAGGTTTCAGATTCTGAAGTGTAACAAAAATAGTAATCATTTTATTTTAACTCAGATTTTATTTTTGTTGAATTATTTCTATAACCTGAAACAAAAACTGATGAAAAATAAAATAATACATATTGATCTGATCTGCTGAGATTAAATTATTGTTTTCAGTTTGGATCATTTCTTCAGTTCTAATAGTTCATACTTTGGATTCTTGTGCTTATTTTGTGCCTCTTTAGCTATCAGTGAAAACTTTGGTTTTCATTTATATTTACATTTAAATAATTCCCTGTTCCTGTTCATTACTGATTGATTAATGTGTATTTAGAGTCTTTCTACTTTGTTTGTTGTGGTTTTTTTCTTCTTCAGTGAAGCTGGATGCTCTGTTGACTTGAACATGACCTGCTGGAAACGCCTGCAGCTCAACAGCTTATTGGTCCTGTGACCAATGTGAAATTATTCATTCATTCTGATTCCTTGTCAGTGGGTCACGTCACATGTTAAAAACCAATCTTCTTTTAAATATGAAAATATGTAAAAAAAATCTAAAATCTAAAAAATGGATGCACCTCATCCTGGTAGAACAATTTCAGCCTGATTTGTGGTCACTGGGTCACATGACCTGAATGCTACTGAGGAAAAATGCTAAATTTTGATCATCAAAATTGCATGAAAAATATAAAAAGGGTTTTGAAATGGAATAAAACTGAGTGTGCCTCCTATACAGCAGAATAATTTCACCCTGATTTTGACCAAATGGGTCACATGACTTGAAAGCTATAGAAGAAAAAAATGTTTTAATATTAAAATGATTTAAAAAGGCTCATTTGTGAACTCAGATATATTTTACCTGCCATGTTATTAAAACCTGCAGTAATAAGTTCTGTCTGCATGTTTCTCATTAAATCGCTCAGAGATTATTCCTCTCATAATGTCTGAACAACTTAGAAACATAATAATCAGTGCCAGGTGTTCAAATCTCTTCCTCTGTCGTTCAACATTAAACATCTGTCAGGATTTGAGAGTCAGATAAGAAACAACCTGATTTTTTTAATAATATGGCCTGAAAAATACACCTGACTTTATAACAAAGGTTGTTTTTTTTATCTTTTATTTGACCCGTTTTGATTGGCTTAGAGTTAACCTTCCGAGGTTACCTGAACGCATCATGAGGAAGGAGCGGTAAGTTCACTGATGCCAGAAGGTTCAAGAGATTCATTAAAACAATGAGCATGGCCGTCAAAAAGGCTTAGAGTTCAAAATAAAATATGCACAATGGATCAAAACAAGCTAATAAATAAATAAAATAGATAAAGTCAGCAAAAAAGTGGAATAAGTATCCTTAATAATTATTATTAAGGTCTTGAGTGTTGATTCAAAAATACTTAAGCGTTGGAGCAGATCTACAGCTGTAAAGTCATTTATAACGTTAAAAATAATCTGGATAATTAGTAAAACCATACAGTAAACAGACAAGAGTCACAATGGCAACACATAATATTACAGACTTTAAAATTAATTGCAGATTAAGAAAAACAGAATTCCCAATGGGACTGTGTGAATCCTGGATCTCTGAAATCAAGTGGAAATCCATAAGTAATTCAAACTCTTGAATGGTTTATATTAATCCATAAATCCTAAAAGAATCAAATGTTTGTTTTAGGCGTAACTCGCTGAAGGACATTCTCAACATGTCCTGTTGAGAATCCAGATTTTTCTGCTTGTTGCTTGTTATTATCTCGTCTCTGCAGGTTTGTTAATGTCAGGTGTAAAAGTGAAACCACAAAGACAACAATCACTGTTCAACTTCACATTCAACCTGCATTTATCCAAACAGTCAAATGCATAAAATCAGCTCAACATGATGTTCAGATAGCAAAACCACAAAGAAAACATTAATTACCTCAGTAAAGATACGAAGCTGCATCTTCTGAGATCTCTGAGCAGACAGAAGGAGAAAAGGCGATTCCACCCCAGGGATCTGAACTGACTGTTTTTAGCTCAGTTACTATTATAGCAAAGCGGGACTCAACCTACGTCACAGCAGCACATGGTGTCGATCTCCTGCTGCATGTAGGCGACGGGTGAGTTTCCCTAGAGACATGATATCATGCGGAAACAATTCCACTGAAATGAATGTATCCGTTGTCTAAGCCGTCCTCCCAAACATCCTTACTCTATTCTTTCCAAGATAAAAACAATGGATGTGCTATTTCACGCAGAAAGTTTCTTCTCCAGGACTTGGGACTGGATTTCATCATCTGGTTCCTGCTCCCATTTGAACATTATTACCTCATTTGATCCAGTGCTTTACTGCATTAGACAGCAGGTTTATAAAAATTAACACACATTTCATATAGTATCTTCCAACTCGTGTACATGAGCTAACCAACCACCGCTACTGTTCAGGCCATCACTTAATAATCGCAACATGAAAATTCAAAGACACAACTGACAGAATGTTCTGTTTGCCGTTTTTTTGCTTTAATTTAACCCTCCTGTTATGTTGCGGGTGAAATTAGCCCCTTTGATAGTTTTCTTAATTTTTTTAAATAGTTAGAAGTATTTTTTTTCTGCATGAAACTTTTTCTGTTTGTCTTAAGAGCACTACATATAAATTGAAAATGGTTCATTTTACACATTTACACCAACCCCTGGGTGTTACATAGAAACTGTTCGGGTCAATTTGACTCTGCAGTCAAGCTGGGAGCTGATGGACCATTACTGGAAAACCTTTTGGTGCCAAGAATAAGGCCAAAGCTTACATGTGAATGTCATACAGTCTTAGTCAATATATTAGGACTTGTCCTGCTGAGACTCGTCAGATTAATAGTACCTTAAATACTTGTAATTTCACTTCGTGACGGAATTAACAAAATAACTTTTCAGTCATTCTAATTTTGTCATGAGTTGAGGTTGTAGATGATGAGGTAAACACAGTCAACCCAGGTAGAAGTGAGCAAATGATGAAGAGTCACACAATGTACAGTCCAGGCAGCTGTAGCAAAGATTCTCACACTGCTAGCAACTGGATTAAGACATGAGACACGACAAAAGGACAGCCGAGACAAGGGACAGGTGGGACTAAATACACAAGGAGGACAATCAGGGGAAACGAGGGGGGGAAACGAGGGACAGCTGGGAACAATCAAGGAGTAGACAGGACAAAACTGAACACAGAAAAAACTAATCCTCACAAATTTATAGAATAAATCTGTATATTAGATCAATGCTTGCCTACAGTTGAAAACAGTTTCACAATTCAGAAATACTTTTTGTTAAGAATGATCACATATTTGCCAAAGCTGTTCAAAAAATATAATCAACATAAGATTCTGTAACAATCAAAATGTTATTAATTTCAAAAGCAGAATAAATACATTCTGTGTAAACCAAACAGGGGTGAAACTAAGGGGGTACAGCGGGGTACTGCGTACCCCTAAAAAATTTAGCGGGGTACGCAGTACCTGCAAGAGAGAGGAGCGGCTGTCTGCTGTAAAACATCAGTGGGTTCACTGTGCAGCCGTGAGTTCACCCACTAATTAGCCGTGACTGATTAGTTTTTCAAGAACGATCTAAAACACGACTTTTTCAGTTAATAAATCGCTTTTTTTTCCCCATTTCATATTGTTTCTGAACTGTTCGTGCTTTGCTAAAGCAGGGATGCAACACGTCGATAGAGGAAGGTTTTGAGTCGATCTCAGCATTAGGTGACAAACTGAACGCAGTCAGGACGCTGAGACCAGAACGTTCTCCTCTGACTCCTTATCAAAACGTTCATAACTTTATTAAAGAACAACAAAAAATCAACAAAACGTGTTCAAATTAATGACCCAACAACAATAATATGTCGCTAATTGTTTCAACAAGCTGTTGCGGAATTCTGTGCGTTTCGGTTCCATAACTAGCAGAGCAGGAGTTTAAAATTAACTAACCAACCACCGCTGTGTTCATGAGAGGCTTATCACAAAATAAATATCAAGCCTGAAAACCTGATATTTTAACGGACTGAATCTCTGGTCGGCTTTTGGAGCGCAGGAGGTTGCCATGGCAATGGGTGTGTTTAAATGACACAGACGGAGAGTAAAAGGTGCGAGTGGTATAGAGTTGATCGCCTGTTCAGGTTGTTTTATCTTTGTCTCAGCTCATCACAGCCGCTGTAGTTTCTGAACGTTCAATAAACGACAGACTTGGACTAATGACCTTGTTCTTTGTGAGGATAAGTGTCACTTTGGTTGTTTTTTGACATCATAGAGTTTGGTTTGTGTCATTTTCATCATTTTTTGACCTCATAGTTTAGTGTGTGTCACGTAGGTTGTTATTTGACATCATAGTTTAGAATGTTTCATTTTTGTTGTTTTTTGACATCATAGTTTAGTGTGTGTCACTTTGGTTGTTTTTTGACATCATAGTGTAGTATGCGTCTCTTTTGTTGTTTTTTGACATCATAGTTTAGAATGTCTCATTTTCTCATTTTTGACATCATAGCTTAGTATGCGTCACTTTGGTTGTTTTTTGACATCATAGAGTTTAGTTTGTGTCATTTTCATCAATTTTTGACATCATATGTTAGTGTGTCACTGGTCGTTTTTTACATCATTGTTTAGTATGTGTAATTTTGTTTTTTTGACATCATAGTTTAGAATGTTTAATTTTTGTTCTTTTTTGACATCATAGTTTAGAATGTTTCATTTTTGTTGTTTTTTGACATCATAGTTTTTTTGTTGTTTTTTGACATCATAGTGTAGTATGCGTCTCTTTTGTTGTTTTTAACAGTTTAGTTTGTGTCATTTTCATCGTTTTTTGACATCATAGATTAGTGTGTGTCACTGGTCATTTTTTGACATCATAGTTTAGTGTGTGTCACTTAGGTTGTTTTTTGACATTATAGTTTAGAATGTTTCATTTTTGTTGTTTTTTGACATCACAGTTTAGTATCCGTCTCTTTTGTTGTTTTTTGACATCATAGAGTTTAGTTTGTGTCATTTTCATCATTTTTTGACATCATAGTTTAGTGTGTGTCACTTAGGTTGTTTTTTGACATCATAGATTAGTGTGCGTCACTTTGGTTGTTTTTTGACATCATAGTTTAGTGTGTGTTACTTAGGTTGTTTTTTGACATCATAGTTTTTTTGTTGTTTTTTGACATCATAGTGTAGTATGCGTCTCTTTTGTTGTTTTTAACAGAGTTTAGTTTGTGTCATTTTCATCATTTTTTGACATCATAGATTAGTGTGTCACTGGTCTAGCATTTTTATGGTCATTTTTTTTGTCATAGTACCCCCGAGAATTTAAAACTACTTTCACCCCTGAAAACAAATGAATCCTTGTCAGTGTTAACTGTGAACTTTTCAATGATGTGATTCTGACTCCATCGCTGACCCTCAGTTGGGATAAATTTGTGTCCTGCTGAGTTACACATAGCAGATGAGAGATATATCAATATTCAATTACATTCTTCAATTCACATCATCATCACTGTCATTAGTTCAGGTTATTCAGGGGCAGCTGCAGAAAAACAGGAGAGAGAAAAAATATTTTAAATGAAATAAAACCTGTCTTATTGTATCATTTAGCATCTTTAATATTTGCTATATTAAAGACACATCTATGCATAACTCAGCAGAGAACAAATTTATGCCAATTGAGGGTCAGCTGTGGAGTCAGGATGAAATAATTGAAAAATATAAAGTTTGCCAGGACTGAAACCTTTTCAACAAAGGACTGAAAAGTTCCTTTGTTAGTAATTCCTTCACTAAGTGATTAATTAGATTAATTAGACCGTGCATGTTTTAACATATTTATATTTTTGCTATAAAGATACTATTAATCTGACCGGCTTCATCAGGGCATCATTTATTGAATAAGGCTGCATAAGTTCTGGCCTCATTCTTGGCACAGAAGCAGAAAAGCCAATCCAGTAACTCTGGGTGCATCGACTCTCCACCAACTAGAAACACAAAGTTACAATCTTGCTTTGTGACTCATTAATTTTCCATTTGCAGTCAGTCAAGCTTTACAAAATTGCAAGGTCTGTAAGGAAAAAGGTTTTGTGATGTAAACATCCAAATGGAGTAGTTATGAAAAATAAAATAGTTTTTACTGCTGTGTGTTAATTTGAAGCCTTCTTTGAAATGTCTAATAACAGCTTTGACAACTGATGAGTTGTTCTTACAGTCTGTTGTTGAAAGGAGATTGTATGACTTGTATAAATATTTTTTATCAGACAAAATTTGCTCAAACTCTCATCATCACATTTTATTAAATAAGAGTCAAAACAGAGAGACCAGGAAGGGACTGGTACCAAAACGAATCAGAACAGAGTAAACAAAAAGGTTTCAAAAACATTACATTATTGGTTACAGTACTTTGTAAATTATATTTTATCCCTTTTATTAGTACTTTAATTATTATTATATGGAAGCCATACAAGCTAAAATATCTCCATTAAAATATAAAAAAGTATATATTGTTGTTGCGCAACATCTCCCTCCCCTTCTCAGAGGAGGGAGATGTGCAGCCAGCTCTCCATCTAACGGGTAATTTGAGTTTTCTAAATCTGATGGGATTTTTCCCTGTTCAGAACTGAAGTAAACTCTGTTTAAGCTGGCGTCGAGAAAGACTAGCCTGGTTTCTAACGACCTCCATCCAGATGTCCCACCCTTTTTCACCCTGTGAATTAGCCAGATTGAGCAGCCTGCAATAAGCTAGTTTCACAGAGCACACCTGTTAACGGTCGCTCTTTCTCTTTTTTACAACTTGCACTTGTTACTGAACCAGGTTGGTTTTAGTGACTCGTTCGAGTCCCAAGGGTGTTGTTTTAGTTTTGGCTAAAAGCAACCTATAAAACATTTCTACTTTTTCCTCCCAGAATCAAACTTCATAGCTATTTTACAACCATCAAAGAACTTTAAGGTGACTCATTAATTGAATGTCCACAACATCTTTTAGATTTTCTTAATGCTAATTATTTTATTAGTAAGGCAATTTTGCAAAGGTCAGTACAGCTTAATTCACTAGCAGAAATAATCAAATAAGTAAAATCAATAATCTAGCCTATCTTTCCCTAATGCTGACACTGAGAACTAAAAAAGGGAAACTTTGAGAGAGACGGACAGAGTTTGGCATTTTGAACCCCAGAACTGGCCTGATGATGAAGAAGGTGTTGCAGCAGCAGGAGGTTCCCAGTACAGGAAGAGTACTGACTTAGAGCGGCAGGTCTCGGGCCTCAGGGTGACTTCCTCATGCGCGTAGCGGTCCTCAGCTTCTTGTCTTGCAGCTCTGTAGCTCCCTTCTCGTCTCACGATCTTTCTGGTCCCACGGAAGGAACACACCAGTTCTTCCTCTTTGCCTTTGTTCTTTGCCTTTGTCTTTATCTTTGTCTTTATCTTCATCTTTGCCTTGGTCTTTGTCTTTGGGGGTCTAAACCCAGCTGTTGAGAGAAGTGCGATTTGAAGCCACATGTTGCGGGGCTAACGGGTTGGTCCCCATGTGCAGAACAGTCTCCGGCTCTGTGGCCCCGGCTCTTCTTCAGCTGCAGAGTTCTTTGTCCATCTCCGTCTTGGCTCGAAGCTGCCTGAAGGATCCAACCAATGATTCCTCTGTTGCACCCACCTTATAAAGGGTTTATCCACCTTTTGATGCGTTTGCATTGGCTAGCTTTGTTGCTGTGCCTGTCTCATTGGCTGACTGCTTGGACAGATGATCTCATATCCATCACCTTGGAGACCTCATGACCTGATGTCTGTTCTAATGTCCCCAAGTTGCTCAACAGTTCCTCCTACCTCTGTTTCCTGCCCAACCTTTTCTTAGGCAAGTTGAAGTTTAGCAATAAGGCCTTGTCTTCTCCGCTCTCCTATCAGTTCCTCTTTTCCCCTGACCTTCCACCTACCATCTACCTTCAGCACAACATCAGTGACCTTTAATTACAGTTACAACATTTTACACCTTTTCAAGTTCAATGTCAAAATCACATTTATAACCTTTTTGATTTAACATTCATTTATAATGTTATAATAACCATAACTTATTAGTTACTCTTATTACAATCATAATGTGAGTTATTACAGACACTTCTGAAAAGAAACCAAGAATATCCATTATTCTAATTATTTGATACCATGTTACAGTTACTTGTTTCACCTTTAAGTAGTTCCACAAGTGTGAGAGTAAGTGTAAATATTCTTATAATCAAACCAACATCAACCACTGGTTAAACCAATATTAATTATTGGCATAATTGTAAGTCATTATTTTAAGTATTTTACTGTGGGTTTTATCCAATCTCTCAAAATGTTTAGATTTTATTCTTTAAAAACCTTTAATGCTTTAAAATAAGGAATGGTCTGAATTATTTTTAGCCTGATGCAAGATAGAAACTTCCCCTTTTCTTCAGGAAACCAGCTTTTCCTGTTTCATGACTCTCTTTCTGCCTGACTTTGATTTTTTTATGACTAAATAGAAAAAAGTAGAATTAAAACAAAGTTTGCAGGACACAATAACAACACACACAACCAGATTCATTTTATTACAGTCTGACTCTATTGTTGGGTCTTGATGTCACCTGTGTAATTAATTTTAAGGTAATTTTATTTATTATTAGTATTAAACTAAAATCTTCAGCATGGGGAAGTGGGATGAGCTCGACTTTTCTCGACAATATCAATTCAGATTTCATAAAAACGTATTTGTCTCATTATTTAACTTAGTGAAATTATTCAGCTCAGATTTAATCTTCTAGTCACAAACTGGAAGCTCTTGGTTTATTTCTCTACGTGTTTCAACCGATCAGATATTTGTTGATGGTCCAGAGATTCACACAAATGCAGCTTTCATGAAGACAGAAATGTTTTCTCCAGTGGCAAAAGGTCAGGGATAAAAGGTGACCTTGAACCGATACACAGTGAAACTGTTTGTGTGGAACTCCAAACTCCAAAGTGAGTTCAAGATCCATCAGCTGCTTCCTGAAGCTTCAGGGTTCAGATAAACAACTGAATTAAAGTTTTTCATCAGCCGATTCACCAGTAGAGTTCTGGATCCATGTTTGATCAGTAAAACTGTGATAATAGCTGTTGTCACTCCCAGTAAAACATGGAGGCCGATCCGTCCTCGACTGTCTGAAGCTGAATCTTCTTTATGATTATGGAAAATTCCAGAAGAAGCTGGAAAATGGATTGAAATAAAAGTGTTTTATGTATCAATAGAGAAACTGATGTTCATGTAAAATTATGTTTTAGTTTATTTCATGGCGTCTTTAGCTTTGAATGTTAGAGGAAACAATAGAAAGGACACAATAAACGACTGTTGAAGCAAACGGTTAAAATATTAACAGAAACGAAAAGAGAAAATATTTCAGAGCTAAACGACATGAGAGCAACAAATTCTTAGCTGAATTACAGAAAAACCTGAAACTTTCTTTGAAGTTCAAACTCACCAGTAACGTTGAGTCGACATGTTCCAGAGTTGAATCCATAATCTGTCATCACGTCACATAGATACAGACCAGAGTCTTCAGTCCTCAGTCTGGACACATTGAGTCTGATTCGTCCTTCTCTGAGGACGTCTTTGTCACTCTGGACTCGTCCTGAAAACTGATCATGCTGAGAATCTGGAAACTCATCACCTTTATGCATGTGGTAGAGAACAAAGACTCCATGATCAGTGATCACTTCACAGATGATGAACAGATTCTTCCAGGATCCCTGAGTCCTGGAGGTGAAGGTCCACTCCAGAGTGATGCTGTGGTTCTCCTCGGCCTCATAGCTGCTCTGGGTCACATTCACTACAAATGTTGCTGCTGAGGAGACAGAGAGGGAAAGAGAGGAGCAGACACACTGAGAACTGGAACATGGGAGTCTTTCAGCTCCATCTAGAGAGCTTTCTGTCACAAAGACAAGATGGAGACTGACCACAGAGACATGAGCTGAGGATGAGGAGCAGCAGGGAGATCATCTTCATCCTGAGAGAGGAAGAGGAGAAGGAGGGGGAGAGGCAGCAGAGCATCAGGAACAACATCAGTCCGACTTCATTCAGATTTTCTGAGGGTCTTTAATTTCAAAAAGAAAAGTAAATTAGCTGCTGCTCTAATGAGTTCAATGGATTTTGTTAGATTTTGTTCCTGGACATAAAATTAAAACTGGATAAAGAAAAAAATGAACACAGATGAAAACAAATTATTGAATGTCAGGTGAAAGTCCAGCATGACTTGTTCACTGCTACATCAGTTAACAACACATTTATCAGTTCCTCTATCTTAAAAATATGGAGATCTGGTCTCTTCCTCTTTTATGTGACTCAGTTCAAAGTCTAAAACTGAACTATCCCCAAGTCATGTTCTCAGGTTGACATAACAGGGTGTCAGCATGATTTTTCATGTTGACTAAACAGAACCGGTCCCTCAGTAAATAAACTTCTTTCTTGTTCAGAGCAAAAACCAACAGAGCAAACCAGCTGATCGTTATTGACCTTCTCAGGTTACAGGAAGTCAAACTATAATATTGATTAATTCGTGATTTACTGGAGATTTAATGGAAATTTAGAAACATAAATATCAACTCAGTCTGTTTATTAATAAAGAAAGCTTTAACCACTTAATTTTATCATGAATCAGCTCATCCACAAGTTATTTAACATTAATTTAACAAACTCAAAAACTAGAATACTGAATAAAAGTTCAATATTTCCTGTCAGTAATCAGTTTATAGAGATTTGTTACTCATAGAGAAAAAATATTAAGAGTTTTTATTTTTGGAAATTTTTATGATTCTGTCTTTCAGATAAAGAAACCCCAGAATTCAGTGTCTGAAGAAATGAGAATATTTAATTTGATCATAAACAGATGTTTTAAACACAAATGTCGGCTTCTGGAAGGTTTGAACATTTATATGAACTCAATACTTGATTGATCCTGTTTGAATTACAGCATCAATGCATCAATGGAGACGATCAATAAGTGACACTAGAGCCTCTTACTCTACAGCCTGACCCACCCGGATAGCCGAGCTTCAAAACCGGTCAGTCGTTTCTGCTTGAACTCTTCCAGCCCTGGATTCCCGTCATAATCTATTCTTAGCAGTAAGTGTTTAAGTCTTCCACAGACTGGTGACCTGTCCACGGTGACCCCACCTCTTTCCCAGAATGTTAGCTGGAGAGGCACCAGCACCTCCTGACCTCATTAGGGACAAGGGTGTTAGAAAATGGATGGATGGAGTTTTTAAGTCATAATAATGACATATTGAGCTGCATTTGATCTTCTTCTAATTAAAATAATATTCAATTAGCTGAACGGAGGATCCACATTGAGTCATCACACATCAAGAAGATAAATATATGTAACATCTTCCTCAATGGAAAACATAAAACATTTACTGTGGTCTCAAATAGACCTGAATTATAGTCAATATTTCTGAAATTATTTTTAGCTCAAACCTTCAACAACACAGCTGCAGATTCAAACCGTTGATATAATGTATTTATTATATCAACAATGTAGCAGGTGACACCTGATACATTGAGAAAAATTTTGTTATATGTCTCTAGATACATTTATTATCATTTACATGAAGTGACATCACTGTGTTAAATGAAGGTAAATAATTATTTAGAAATCTGATTGTTGAGTTCATGTTCAGGTAAAACTGTTATTCAGGAACTCAGATGTAGTTTGAGCTGTGGGATAAGTAAAGCTTTTATCTCCATCAACAAACTTTAGTTTTAAAGTTTCACAGCTGCTTTTCTTCTTGATCATCTACAGAGCAGAAAACTGCCAGTTACAGAAACTAATTCATTACTAATTACATTGTCAAGTTGTTAAATGTTTTCAGAGTTCCTGAATAATAGAAAGTGTCAGATTAAAAAGTGACAAACAATAAAATAGAAGTAATTTACTAACCTGATTCATTGTAGAACCAATGATCTGTTTAAGTATTAAAGTACATGGAGCTCTTCCTCATAGTCCACTACCTCTGTGGAGCTGAGGTACAGAGGGATATACTGTAACAATATGAGAGGGTGAAGCCAATGATGAGTCAGGTGAAGGTTGTTCTGGTTTCATATTACATGTTGCTATGCAACTGAAAGATAATCTTCCTCAAACTCTGACTGCTGCCCTGAGTCTCTCTATCTCTGATAAGAGTCGATCCACTTCCAGTTTTTCACATTAGATTAAATTACTCACACATTTCAACTTGACGTATTTCATAAAATGCATAATTTTGATGTAATTATAAACACATTTCCAAACAATAAAGCAGATTTTGAATTTTGATTTACCTCAGAACTGAAAGTGAAAGAAAAAGAGTGATAAAATATAGAACATCTTTTAATAAAGGACTATGAACTAATGCTGTAGAGCACTAGAGAGGATAATACTAAAGTAGCTCAATTAAAACTAAATAAAGAAAATATAAGACAACACTGAAATGTTTTTACTGAAGTAGTTGAATAGCTGCTGCTACATCAGTAAACACTGTTCCTCTATTTTTAGAGAAATAACAGCTCTGCTGTCCACTTTCTCTTTCACGCTGTTGATGCAACACAGGTCAAGTCTCTCACAAACAAAATAATCTGTCATTTCTCAAGGTTTATTAATGTGACTGTTCATGTCGACAGAACCATTTCCTGTACACACTTCTTTATTGCTCAATTTGTTTAGTGTCCCAACGTTTTTGGAATAAATAAGAAGTGGATTACATTTATATGACTGAATAGGTGCAGCAGTGTTTTTCCTTGGCTTTACATTCGTCTGTAGAAACATGTGGAAGGTTGAATACATCCTCTGTTGTTTCCCTTTTAAAACATGAAAATTTTCCTTTCATGCAAACTGAATGCAAACTATATTCAAATTACTGCAGAAGAAAAACTGAGGCTGGAGTTACTGCTGATCTGCAGCTGGTCGTCCGAACGTCTGGTGAGGACGGGTTCTTGGTTCTGATCCAGAATCTGAGGATCCTGTGACCTGATCTGACAGAGTGAAGCATCAGGATGAAGCTACTGATCAACTGATCAGATCAATATTTAATAATCAGAAATAAACACATTTCATTTCACATCAGAACTGAATAAAGACAGAAAGGAGGAAAAATATTAAACAGAAATGTGACTCAGATCACACTCTGTCATGGCCTGGTACAGTTTTTAAGATTTATTTATTTTTTATTCTGAAGATGATAACTTACTACGATTTAAAGTTTTAGGTCCACATTTATTCAGCAGGTTTGATCAAACCAACAAAAACACAAGTTTGAACAAAACTTGTGTTTTGAATACAAAACACAAGTTTTGTATTCAAAACTTGTGTTTTGTACAAAACACCCCTGGGTGACGTCACCCAGGGGCTGGAGACGTCACCCGCCCCTGGTGACGTCACCAGGGGGCCGGTCAACTTCACATGTAAGTATTGGCTTATCACCCATTCCCCAAAGTTAAGGAAATCAGCACCGATAAATGGGCCAACACATCTATCCTATATTATACATGCACATTGGATATAATATAAACATCACAGTCAGATATGCAATAAGTTTATAAAGTTCTTGAATGATCTAACAATCTGACTGTTGATTACAGCAGCCAGTCTACAATATTAGCACAACTAGAGGGCCCCAAAACCACATTTCGCTTAGGGCCCCATGAAAGCTGGGGCCGGCCCTGACTGCAGCCCATGTCTACTCAGCAGCAGCTCCAGTTCATTTTTGTCACTACATTTCCCAGCATCCCTCTGGCTCATTTTCAACAATTTAACAATAAAAAACGGACATCTGCAGAGTTTCTCTGAATATATTCAATGCAGAACTCAGAAAATACATTTAGGTGATAGAAAATTATAAAATAATCCTCAGCTTCAGATCATTTATAACAAACAGTCTGAATTCACAACATCATCAAAGCTCTCATTTAGACCCAAAACTTAGAAACTGTAGTTTAGTTTGCATCTATAATAAAAACTGATCCTTTCAGAATCAAACATTTATTTTCTTCACATCCAGAACATCCCAGTTTCACACAGAGAGACTGAACTGGTGGAACTGAGATGATTAATTAAACTAAAATGAACCCACAGACTTTAAATATCAAAGTGACTCCATCCAGGTTCTGAGACAAAGAGACTCTGAAACCCTCTTCCTCTCCGTACTGACTCTGGTTCTGGATGTGGTTCTGGTGGAGATCAGAGTCTCTGGGTCATCAGGAGGAATCAGACCAGAACCTGATTCTGTCAGACTGTTGGACTTTATGACAGGAGAACATATCCGTCTGTTTCTGTCTTTCTCTCCTCTGTCAGGATTTCATACCAGTTTGGTTTCCTGTTGTTGTTGATCTGCTGTCACTAAAATGTTGAAATCAGCTGGTTTTAGAAAGTTTTCATCATTTCCTTTGCAAAGGTTGGATGAACTCAGTCCAGATAATATTTACCCAAGCAACAACTGGGATCTGCTGAGACTGGAAGCATTTTAATAATCCACTGTTTGGATTAGTGCCTTAGTTTTAGAATTCAAAATGTTTTGGAGAAAGAGAAAAGAAAAGAAGATCTCAGAAAAAGATCCTTGATGTTGTTGTGAGTTCAGACTGTTAATTATTAATGATGTTGATGACAATTCTGCTCTGATTTTCTATGAACTGAATCTATTCAGAGAAACTCTGAAAAGCTCCAGATTGTTTCTATCACAACACTCATTTCTTAGATTTTATCTTCCTGCAGCAGGTCAATAAGTCAGACAGGCTTTTATTTACTTATAATAAATAAATCTTCTTTAAATTACATTAGTTATGTTGATAAAACTTCAGCTTCTGCACCTTACAATACTTTATTTATCACAAAAGACACATTCAGCTCATTTTAACACAATCACACACTTTACATGGTAGAAAACAACCATTCATAGATTCACAGAAAAATATATTTAATTAAAAATATGACACTTTGAGTTGAAATATTAAGTTTAAATAAAAAACTTTGAAGCTGTTGAATAAGTATCAATTTGTAATGAAAGTACAACATTTATAACTTTTCAACAAAGAAGCAACAAACTAATACTGACAATGAACACTTATGTTAAAGGAAACCAAAACACTTTATGTCAATGTTTTGTGTTTTTCTGAAATAAATTCAATGTATAAAAATATTCTCTTTAAAATAAATCCTTTGATTTCACTTAAAAATAGGGAAATACTGATTTTTATAACATCTTCAAAATCTTTAGATGTTTTGTTTCTAAAAGTATTTGTTTAAATATATTTCTGAAAATAACATATTTTAAATCTGCATAATTCAATAATAAATGAGCATTTTAAACACATGAATGTAAACAAAATTAGTCACAGTGATGGTGTGAAGAACCACACAATGACTGATGGTCAATGAACCAGCGACTAATCAATGATTCAGTCTGATAACTGAATCATTGATCAGTTATCAGACACAATAACTGATCAATACTTCTGACTGACTCCAAAAACCTTTAGAAATGATTGAAAACTGAAACAATAACAATAAATGACCTGATGTTGTCATTATTATAACACATTCATTCATGACAATCTAACATGTCAAACATCAGAACAGATGGAAACAAATCTGACATGTTAAGGTTACTATGATTATTAGCTGAATCAATACATAATTATAATTCTAGTGTGATGAACATGAAAAGTCTTCTGAGGCAGTTTAGTTTTTCTGGCCTTGGCATTAAATGAAGTTATTGAATTGTTTTACCTCTCATGATGTGAATGACTCCACTAGTGAAAGAAGATGCATTTGTTGGTGTCTGTTCTGTAACCAAGCAGATTATCAAACTATGTGAATGGATTGAAACTCTTCCTATTAAACCATAAGCTGTTCTGGCTTTTCTCCTGACTGCCATCAGTGAGCAGAGACTGAACGCTGTGAAACCTTCGAATAAATACTGATTAAGAATATATTCTTTATCTGGTTCTTTGGGTTATTTTTGCCTCAGTCTTTGTTTAAAAAAAATCTACAACAGTTGGCAAAATATGTTTGTTTAAAGTCAAACTATGGGGAACAACCAGTTATCTGTATTGTTTTCTTGATGTACTGTACACTTGTTAAATGATTATTTTAGTTTATCTTGTCTTCATTAACAAAATAATCAACATTATTACAACCATCAGAAATGATATCAGTCCCAGAGTGATGAAGATGATGAACCCTCCTTGTCTCTCTGGTTCTGGAGTCAACGTTGGTCTCTGAGTTTGGATCTGAACAGCAGCTGCTGGAGAGAAATCAGAAATATTTATGAATATTTGGTGGAAACAGATTCAGGAGGATTCATGATGAAGATGAAGAAATTTTATCTGAGAAAATTATTTCCTCTCACCAGTAACGTTGAGTCGACATCTTCCAGAGTTGAATCCATCTTCAGTTTTCACGTCACACAGATACAGACCAGAGTCTTCAGTCCTCAGTCTGGACACATGGAGTCTGATTCGTCCTTCTCTGAGGACGTCTTTGTCACTCTGGACTCGTCCTGAAAACTGATCATCCTGAGATGCTGGAATCTCAACACCTTCATGAACCTGATAGAGGATCAATCCTCTAGATGGAACTAGAAATTCACAGAGGATAAACATGGAGGACAGAGAGGAGTCGGGTCTGGAGGTGAAGGTCCACTCCAGAGTGATGCTGTGGTTCTCCTCTGCCTCATAGCTGCTCTGGGTCACATTCACTACAAATGTTGCTGCTGAGGAGACAGAGAGGGAAAGAGAGGAGCAGACACACTGAGAACTGGAACATGGGAGTCTTTCAGCTCCATCTAGAGAGCTTTCTGTCACAAAGACAAGATGGAGACTGACCACAGAGACATGAGCTGAGGATGAGGAGCAGCAGGGAGACCATCTTCATCCTGAGAGAGGAAGAAGAGGAGGAGGAGAGGCAGCAGAATGTCAGGAACAACATGAGGAACAACTGGACTCATAACTCAGTCTGACTTCATTCAGAAAAAAAATCTCACAAACTCCAATTAGAGACACTCAGAAAATAAAAAAAATAGCTGCTTTCTAGTTTTACAGACTTTTAATAACATCCATCCATTTTCTGCCACTTATCCGGGGTCGGGTCGCAGTAAAGAAAAATTGTTTTGGTCCACAGCATGTCTATAGTACCAAGCAATACTACAGACATTATAGATCAGTAAAAATAGAACCATGGAAATAGAGAAATACATTTCTACAATATAACTCAGAAACCTCTGAACAAACATTTTCTGACATAAATTGTCTGGACAACGACTCTTATACTCTGTCATATTACACAGATAAATTAAAGTCAAGAAATAGAAACTAGAAACAAACATGATAAACTTATAAGATCCATCACAACATAAAATCCAAACCGTGTTCCCGATCCAGATCTGCAGTTCACAACAGTCCACATGACTCTACGGTTTGTCTTTGCTTTTCATTAAAGGTGGGATGATTTGGTTCTGGAATGATTCTCCCTCAGCAGGTTCCAACATGTGTCTTAGATTACATGTTCAAAATTGGCTCCATCCCATCAACATGTCTTAACCTGACAGAATAACTTACTGAACAATTTTAAACTTATGAACAGTTTTACTGAACAATAAACCATCTTCTACACTTGTGACAGACTTCTACATTAATCCATACATTTTGCAGAAGTTATACAGTTTACACAATTCTAGATATTTTCCGTCAAAGTAAATTTTACACAGTGATAAACCTGCGGATGTGAACAACAAAAGGTCAAAGGTCTACATGATTAAAGACCAGATGGCAGAAATTAAACTCAGTGACTCAGAATTGATAAACCTTCAGTCTAATAAACAAGTTAGTAAAATATTCTTATCAATAACATCCAGAAACCATCTAAAGGTGAAGTGGATTATTATTTTCTGCTGAATCTTCAACAGCTGTCAGATCGTCAGCAAAAATAAAACTTATTCGGAATCATCAGGTAGAAATTAAGAAAACTGACTGGAGCAGAAATTCAGACAGAGTGAGACCTCTGTCCTGACAGAGAGGAGGGATGTAATGTTGAATTTACTGGATCAATATAAACTACAGACATCAGAGAAGCTGAATAAAGACGATTTATCCTCCTAATATTTGTTGAAATCATTATTACAATGTGGTATTAAAATGATGAAACATTTTCATCAATTTCCAAAATGTTTCATTCAGTAAAGAGTCTGTGGAGTTCAAACTTGTGCTGATAATGGGAATAAATGGTCTCTGATTGAAGAAGTTTGCGAAATAATCATGAAAAGCTGTAAAATGATATTTTAATAAGGGAAAAACGTGGAACAATGTTCAGTTAAGAACTTCTCGTTGTTCAATGAGAAACGTGAAAAGCCACAAACATGGAGTTTTATCTCTGCTTGTCCTGATCTATATGAGAGAAGCTGACATTCCTAAAACAAAACATGACATGCTGATTCGTTTCAATGCTGGTTCTGACATCTGATCTGGTTCTGATTTATAATCGAGCCAGAATGGAGATGGTCAGTTTGGAGAAGTTTGTGTCATTTTGCAAAAACTGAACCAAAGGAGGAAAAACATCTTCAGAGTAAAGGTTCAGTTTAGATGCTGCAGACATTAAACTCATAGGACTCAGTCTGCTTCTAGATCCTGCAGGTTAGATCTAGATCGAATAGATGTTGTGTCAGCAGATTGTCACAATCAGTGAATATAAATCATTTATTCACAGCATCTCCATTGAAACCATTTGGATCTTCATTTCACTGAAAACTCCTGAATAAAAGCTTCTGATTGTAAACCGGAGCATCAGAAGATTTAAAATCAGAGTTAAGAAGTCGGCTCATCTTTGCTCCTCTCAGCTTCCTTCTTTGGTGAAGGAATGAAGGGTGGCAGTTTTCAAAATAAAATAATTTTTTACATTTGTATGAAATCAAATCAGAAAAGATTTCTGTTATTTTTATAACACAAATCTTAACAGAAAACGCTCCTTTTTGAAATCAGAAAACTCTGCGAGTGCTTTTTTACTTTGAGTAAGTCGGAAACTTCTTCCTGAGAAACTACTCTGGGATTCCCCCATTCCCCCCACCCCCGGCATTAAAATAATGCCAGATTAGTCACAACACATTCGCTGTGGCTTTTGGGAACTATGCCTGAAGATCACTGTGTTTAGACTCGTCCTTTGTGCTCAGTGCCAACATGAAGAACTTGTCTCAAACTAAAACATGTGGAAAACCACAAAACTGAAAGTGAAAAGGGTTCTGTGGTCTGGTCTCTTCCCTCACCAGCGTTCATCAGGAGACACTCAGGACATTTGTCTGAAGCCAAGACATGTACAAATAAAAAAATCAGATTTTCTCAATTTCAATACCAAAAGTGTCTTTTTTAATCTTTCATCAAAGCACAGTTTCCTAATGTCCTTTTTATTTCGAAACAATTTCTGATCATGTTGTTGTGTTTACTTTGCACCACCAGAGGGCGCAGTAACGCCAGTAACCCTTATAATGCTGGATCAATGGAGCTCAGCGGTTTTGAGGACAAAGTCCATCATTTTCTGTGTCGATGTGAATCAATGAGTGTCTTTATCTGATGCAGATAAAGTTGTGAGACGCCAATTTGGATTTGAATGGACTTTCACTGGAATGAAATCTGAACCAATGGAAAGTATTTAATGATCACCATGGAAACTGGAGGAATAAATAATACACTCATTAGATGGAAATGGTGAATGACCGCTAATGTTTTCAGGTGTCTCAGCAGCTGTCATCTCTTCATGACCTCTGGTTGGTCCTGAACTGATGAAGTTTGGGAATGCACCTTTAATATCAGATCTGCTGTTCACCTGATGTTACCTGCAGCTGCAAACAGCACCAGAGGTCAGAGTGACAATGACTTTCCACTGATTCCTGCAGGCTCCAGTGGACCAAAGTGTTTGACCTGCTTTGAGTTTCATAACTTTGAACCTGTAGATCATTTTGACAGGAAGTTGTGGTTCGTTTGACACAAAACCAGATGAACAAAGTGTTTCTCTGTCAGTGCAGCATCAGGATGGAGATAGCTGCTCTCTGTGCCGCCATTGGTGAGTGAAAATCAGCTATAATTTACTTTAAAGTAACAAGATGGTTTATTTCTGTATTATCTTGTCTTTTATTTATTCTTACTCACGTTTCAGGTTTAGATTTATTTTTCTTTTTAGTCCAGAAGAAGCTTTAGTAAAACATTTCTCACCGTAACTAAAATACAGCAAAAACTAGAATATTTTTTATAAAAACCATTTTCTGCTGAATTATTACTTTATTATGGGGAAAAGTTTTACTGCTCCTTCAGATCAGATCATTTCCTGCTTTGGTGTTAGCATTGATCGCTATTGATTTATCAGGTCAGATTGATTATTTATGATGATAACCAACTACCAGCTGCATCAACTTCATTAGTTGTTCAACATCATCACTGCTGAGAATATAAAAGTAAATGTGATTCTGTTTTAACTAAATAACCTGAACTAGAGCATTTGATCAATAATTTAAATGTTCTTGTGATTTAAATCAACCATAAACTGATTAACCTTTTCTCCTCTCTGCAGTTTGTCTCAGGCTCTTTCCCAGCAGATCCCAGTTCTTCCAGTATGAATCTGTGACTCTGAGCTGTGAAGGAAACTCATCTGAGTGGAGAGTCAGAAGAAATACATCAAAACAAATGAATGAACTCTGTCCCCGCTATACTGAATGCATCTCATCTGAGCTGCATGAACACGACTCTGGAGTTTACTGGTGTGAATCTGCAGCCGGCGAACGCAGCAACACCGTTAGCATCAGCGTAACAGGTGGGATGAAACTTTAACAGTCGGACTGACTCAGTGAGGAGAGACGACCTGTTTGTGGTCTGAGAGACAAAAAAGTCCTAGAAACACCAAACAGGATGTAGATAAAAACTTTATGAAGTCAAACATTCGAGGTTTAGTTTCTAAACGTCTCAGGTTACAGAAACATTTATATTAAAATCCGACATCTGAGTTTGAGCTTCTCAGCTTGATGATCGTTTCTATTTAACTGAATGAAACAAGAATCTAAAAGTGTTTAAATGAAGGTTTACAGTATGGTGGAGTTTTAGGGCCATGCTAAGAAAAAAAACACAATTATGAGAATAAACTTATATTATTATCAGAACAAAGTTATAGCATTATGAAAAATAAAGTCAGAATACTATCATATTAAATGCTATCATCATAAATTATAACATTATGAGGATAAAGCTAAAATAATATGAGCATCAAGTCAAAACACTTTTAGAATAAAAGTTTAAATAATACAAGAATAAAATCCCAATAACATGAAGAAAGTCATGAAATTACCAGAATTAATTATAATTTTATTCTCATAATTTTATTGCATTTTTTATTCTTAGCCCTGATCCTGTCATACTACAGAATATCAAGTCTATACACAGATTGATTATATTCTCCCTCATGTTTCATATAACGGAGAAATATAATTCAGCTACTATTTTCAAGTATTTAGTTAAAAGAAACTGGATTTATTGATTGATTTATTGATTGTGATTGACGTTACAGAGGAGGGTTTTGATCCTGAATAGTTTCAGGAGAAAATCAAAGAAAAGTCAAAAACCAAAGTCTTTTCTCTGCTGTTTACCGACACCGAGATTAAATCGGATATTCAGCTCCAACACCACAGGTTCATATGTAAAATGAGTAAAAAATGTTCATAAAAGCTTTGTTCACTGGAATCTTATTAAATATTCAACATTGTGTTTCTCAGCTGGATCTTTGATCCTGGAACGACCTGAACGTCCAGTTGGTGAGGGAGAAAACCTGACACTTCACTGCAGATTCAGGCCACCGTCTTCCTCCAGTCTAACTGGTTTCTATAGAAACGGGGTTCTGGTCGGGAGCAGCTCAACTGGACGCTTCACCATCCAGAGCGTTTCTAAATCTGATGAAGGATTTTATAAATGTAACGCCTCTGGAGTGGGAGAATCAGAAGAAACCTGGCTGGATGTAAGAGGTGATTTAAAAGAGTTGTCTCTGATCAATCTATCAATAAATCAAGTTTATTTATATAGAATATTTCTGCAACATGACATTTCAAAGTGCTTTACATCATAAAAACAAACAAAAAGGCAAAAACAAGCATTACTAATGTGTCTGATTGCAGCTTTAAGCTCAACTTCATGTTTTATTTATTTATCATATTTATGGAAGAACAAGAGACAAAAATCTACTTTTATATTTTTGCCTGTCCATTTTAAATGAATTAACCCAGCATTACCTTGTTTTAAATTTCTTAATTACGTTTGTAGTTTTATTGGATTAGATCGATGTAAATCCAGTCCATCTGAAATAAACACGGAGCAAATTGATTTCTATGTTTGAGTTGCTTTGACGACTCTTGAGGTGACTTTCATTTTATTTTGCCACTGTGTTTAAATGAACTGAATAAAAACTGAATTACCTGTTTATTAATCCCCAGTGGCATCAGTTGAATGAGACGTAACCGTAAAAATCCATTTAATTCTGTATAAATTTGAACATCTTTCTTCAGAGGAGTGGCGTTCACTTCTCAAGTTCAGGGCAGTCATGGTTTTTATTGACCATACAACCTGCCAGCACCGTGTATGTAGCGTTTACGTAGAGCTGCCACAGTAAAAATACTCCCTAAAAGTACATTTTTAAAAAAAAAACAAAGTTATTCAAGCAAATGTAGTTGACTAAATGGAAAAAGTTCTAACTCTGCCCATATTGTTTGTATGTAGGTCGGCTAACCTGCTATGCTTTCATCTTAAAGGGCCCAGACCTGAAACGCCTACTGCTGCCCTCACACACATTCTGCTTCCTGTTAAAACCAGATTTTTTCTGTTGATTATGACGATGCTGCTCTGTCTCTGGAGAAACCACAAAGATCAGTGTCTTTTCTAATAAACAAGAATTTCACACCAGCTATGTTTTTTGTCTCAAAGGGCCCAGACTTCAAACGCCTACTGCTGCCCTCACACACATTCTGCTTCCTGTTGTGACCGGCTTTTTTCTGCTGGTTGTGACGGTGCTGGTCTGCGTCTGGAGAAACCACAAAGGTCAGTGTCTTTTCTAATAAACATGAAATGTCACATCCTGCTGTTTTTCGTTTGAGTTTATGTCAGTTTCTTATTAAATGTGGAGGAACGAGCATGAAACGAGAATAAAGTTATAAATTGTGCTGCGTTTCAGAGCTACAAACTTGAATCTGTGATATTTGGCTCTTGATTATAATGAAACGCTTTTTAGTCATCAGTTTCTTATGCATGCTCTGTCAATTAGATTAAGAGATTAATATGTTCAACATAAAAGATGAACTTCAATTACTATTTTATTGCTAATTAATTACTTAAATTAGATTTTTTTTGGCAATTTTTTCCCTTCATCTTAAATTTAAATTTTGTTTCTGAATATCATCTCTAAAGTTTCCAGTTGAGGAATAACAATCTCTTTACCATAAAGATCATAATAACATCACTATAATAACAATAATCAACTGTTTTTGCTGCATTGCAAAACTGGAATCTGAACTTTGACCCACATTTTAAATCCAGCGGCTTGTGCAACATTGAGTTGTTTATTTCTGCAGGGTCAGTGGACAGCGTTGTGTCCTACACTGTCATCGTCACACAGGAAGGAAAAACTCACCAACTCACAGGTGGATAAAGCATCTCTGTCACTCCGTGTTGATCTGAGGTTAATGGTGTAAACTGATCTGCTTTTTGGAAAATTACCGATATTAAAAATTTTAAAAACAGAACCTGAAAGCATCATAAACCAGCAGAAACAGTTACAACTGAGGGGTTGAAAACTATTTAGTAATGAAGTAACTTTCTCTTCTTTCTAGTAATAATAAACTGCGCCAAATCGTTTACATGCTTTTGTCAACTTTTTTTTTAGCACAGGAAGAACTTGGTCACGTTAAAAGTAGAGGCAACCATCACTATGGTAACAGGAAGTAACTACAACCAGCAGCAATAAAGTAACAAAAATAAAACAAGACATTTTTTTTATTTGCTTAAAGTTAATTTTCAAACACAAAAATAAAACAATTCCATGAAATTCCTACACTTTAGCAAAAAAGAGAAAACAAATCATTTTCAAGCATAAATGATGGAGAAACTATACTTTTGTTAAGTCCAGTGATTTTTTTTTCGTCTTGATGTTGATCTTCTGGCAGAGCCTCAGGACGGACCGGTTCTAGGACGGGTTCGGTACGTCAGAGACAGTCTGGCAGAAGGACGGCTCAGAGGTCATCAGTCCAGACTCAGGACTGAAGATTCCAGAGGCTCTTAATGAAAAGATAAGAAGGCTGGAGGAGGATTGTGGTGGGTTAGAGGAGCTAATAAAGACTTCCTGTTTCTCCCAGCTGTGATCTGAGAGCTTCCTTAGAAATCTGACGCTGGTTTCTTTTAGAGTAGCGGTTCTCAACGTGGGCGGTACCGCCCCCCAGGGGGCGTTCAGAGGACGGCAGGGGGCGCTGGCGGACATTTTTACAAAAGGGGGTCGCTGGGATGCCTTTGGGGGGCGTTTGGTCGAAGGTAAACTTTACACCTTAAATGTACAACAATGCCAGTTTAGACTTTGAGCAACTTGGTAAAACTGAATTGTGTAACATTAAATCATGCTTGGCTGCAACTGTATCGATGGCAGTTCTTCTTCTAGTCAGTGTTTGTAGCTTCTGTTAGCTTCTTGGCGCAGCTCCGTTCTCCTGCTACTGGTAGCTAAAACAATACCCTCACTGTGTATCGCTCTGATCTGAGAGCTTCCTTAGAAATCTGACGCTGGTTTCTTTGAGATGCTTCTGTATCTCTGAACCAGAACTGTTTAGTAACGGGTTACATTCAAGTGCATGCTTCATTTTAAGGTGGTAAAACATAATGCTAGCATTTCCACTCTTCCATACACTTTACAGATGATATTTCTCTCCTCCTGGTTTTACTCTATAAGAGACGGGGTCATTTAAACCCCAGAAGTTGTTTTCTCTGGACCTGCGAGGTCACAGTGTCCACTTTTACAAAGTATTTTTCTGAGTGGTTTCAGAAAGATCGCCATCCCATCACCCGGCAACACGGAATAAAGTCAATACATAAAGAAAGAAACACAAACTTGTCAGGTTTACTTATGATATATTGAAGCGTGTCTGCATTGATGCATCATATAATCAGCAATATTTTTCTCTTTAATCAAAAACTCAAAAAGAACATTTTAAAAAGTACATTCAAATTCAAATTTAGACCAAAATATTTCATTTGTAACCTACCAGCACATACATTACATTCAGTAACAGCTAACATGTATCCACTAACCAAAATTATTAAAGTAAAACTATAAGTACAACAAACATATAATGCATTCAAATTCACTTTTCAATTAACAATTAATATGGAGACAATCTTGCGCAAAAAGGAACGTTCAAATGGAAAGGTGAAACTAGCCGGACAAGATGATTCCTTATTTGAAATGCTTTTTGTAACAAAGTTTCTACATTTTCTAGATCTCATCAAGCTATAAATACTTCACTTCCAAACAGCAAGTTGCTGAGAAAATTCAAAGGTTCAAATTATGTCATCACATGCTCTCTCATTTGAACAGTTAAGTGGTTTCACCGAGTGAAAGTCTTTAAACAGGTCACACAAGAGAAAGGCCTCTCACCTGTGTGAGCTCCCAGGTGACGGAGTAATCTAGATTAAACCGCAAAGGTTTTCTACAAAGTCCTCTCACCTGTACGAGTCTGAAAGTGTTCAGAAAGAATAGATTTGTGAGAGAAATTTTATCCACAGATCCCACATGAAAAAGGCTTCTCACCCATGTGAGACTTCATGTGAATAGCTAAATTGCTTTTATGTGGAAACCTTTTTTCACAAACCATACATGGAAAAGGTTTCTCATGTGTGAATTCTCATGTGACGTTTTAAATAACGTTTGTCATCAAAACCTTTTCCACAGGTCACACATGAATAAAGCTTCTCACCTGTGTGAACTCTCATGTGACGTTTTAAATAACATTTGAAACTAAATTGTTTTCCACAGATCCCACATGAAAAAGTCTTCTCACCCGTGTGCGACTTCATGTGAATAGCTAAATTGCTTTTATGTGGAAACCGTTTTTCACAAACCATACAAGGAAAAGGTTTCTCCCCTGTGTGAACTCTCATGTGACGTTTTAAATGACATTTGAAACTAAAATCTTTTCCACAGGTCACACATGAATAAAGCTTCTCACCTGTGTGAGACCTCATGTGAATAGCTAAATTGCTGTTATTACTAAACCTTTTTTCACAAATTGTACATGAAAAAGGTTTCTCCCCTGTGTGAATTTTCATGTGCTGATTTAAACAACTTTTGTAACCAAAATGTTTTCCACAGGTCACACATGAATAAGGCTTCTCACCTCTGTGAGACCTCATGTGAATAGCTAAACTGCTGTTACGACCAAACCTTTTTTCACAAATCGTACATGGAAAAGGTTTCTCCCCTGTGTGAACTCTCATGTGATGTTTTAGATGACGTTTGCAACTAAAATGTTTTCCACAGATCACACATAAAACAGTCTTCTCACAAGTGTGAGATTTCATGTGAATAGATAAATAGCTGTTATTACTAAACCTTTTTTCACAAACCATACATGGAAAAGGTTTCTCCCCTGTGTGAACTCTCATGTGACGTTTTAAATGACTTTTGTAACCAAAATGTTTTCCACAGGTCACACATGAATAAGGCTTCTCATCCGTGTGAAACCTCATGTGATTCTTTAAAGCGTCCTTTGAATGGTAATGTTTTCCACAGATTGAACATGTGAACGGTTTTTCACCTTTGTAAACTCTCATGTGTCGAGTCAAAGAAGATTTTCGAGAATAGCTTTTACTGCAAATTTTACAAGAATATAATTTTTGGTCTGGTTGAGCTTTCTTGTGCCTTTTTTGTTTTGAACTGCAAGTTCTGCTTTTCTGTCGTTTGGTTTTCTGACATTTCTCTTTTTGTTTCTGTTCTTCGTCTCTATTTTGTCCTGGATCTTCAGAATTGCTTCCTTCCTGATCCTGGTTCTCATCTTCAGCAGAGCCGTGAGAGACGAGTTGGTTCCTCTGTTGTTTTATTTCACTGTGGATTATTTTTACTTTCGAAGGAATCACCAACATGTCATCAGTCTCCTGTTTCAGCACAAGATGCTCTTCATTATGACTGATGCAGAGTGGCTTCTCTTCCTCTTTGAACTCTTGATGTTCTGGTTCCTCTGGTTCCTGTTTCATCTGCAGAGGTTCTGGTTCCTCTTGCTCCCATTTCATCTGCAGAGGTTCTGGTTCCTCTTGCTCCCGTTTCATCTGCAGAGGTTCTGGTTCCTCTAGTTCCCGTTTCATCTGCAGAGGTTCTGGTTCCTCTTGCTCCCATTTCATCTGCAGAGGTTCTGGTTCCTCTTGCTCCCATTTCATCTGCAGAGGTTCTGGTTCCTCTTGCTCCCATTTCATCTGCAGAGGTTCTGGTTCCTCTTGCTCCCATTTCATCTGCAGAGGTTCTGGTTCCTCTTGCTCCCATTTCATCTGCAGAGGTTCTGGTTCCTCTTGCTCCTGTTTCATCTGCAGAGGTTCTGGTTCCTCTTGCTCCTGTTTCATCTGCAGAGGTTCTGGTTCCTCTGGTTCCTGTTTTATCTGCAGAGCTTCTGGTTCCTCTAGTTCCCGTTTCATCTGCAGAGGTTCTGGTTCCTCTAGTTCCCGTTTTATCTTCAGAGGTTCTGGTTCCTCTAGTTCCTGTTTCATCTGCAGAGGTTCTGGTTCCTCTAGTTCCCTTTTCATCTGCAGAGGTTCTGGTTCCTCTAGTTCCTGTTTCATCTGCAGAGGTTCTGGTTCCTCTAGTTCCCGTTTTATCTTCAGAGGTTCTGGTTCCTCTTGCTCCCATTTCATCTGCAGAGGTTCTGGTTCCTCTAGTTCCCGTTTTATCTTCAGAGGTTCTGGTTCCTCTAGTTCCCTTTTCATCTGCAGAGGTTCTGGTTCCTCTTGCTCCTGTTTTATCTGCAGAGGTTCTGGTTCCTCTAGTTCCTGTTTTATCTGCAGAGGTTCTGGTTCCTCTTGGTCTAAATTGGAGTTTTCCTCCTGGTTGTTGGGCTCATTGAGAACCTCCTCCTCTTTAAACAGATCTGAATAAAAAGAAAAAGCAAAACCTTTTAAATGTCATCTAAACATGGTTTTCTTTGATTATTTTAAAATTAAATACTTATAAATATAAAAAATTAAGTTATCGTATTTTCCGGATTATAAGGCGCATGCTAAAACTTATGGTCAACAACACAAAAAAAAAGTAATGGAAACATAACAGGAAGTTTAGTTGAACTTTATTCGACTATGTAACAATACACACGTTATTTTTTATTCCTGTTCCACAAATCCATCAAAGTCCTCTCCTTCTGTGTCTGAATTGAACAGCTGGGCAATTTCGTCATCAAACATGCCAGGTTCCCTCTCATCATTGTCGGAGTCAGTCTCGTTGCCAGGTGGCTGTTCAGCAATGATGCCGGCTTTCGCTAAAGCTCGGACAACAGTTAAGGCAGATACATCAGCCCAGGCATCCACAATCCATTCACACATGGTGGCGTAACTCGCCCGGCGCTGCCTCCCTGCCTTAGTAAACGTGTGTTCGCAGTCTGTCGTCCATCGCTCCCACGCCGCTCGCAACTTCTTTTTGAACGCCCTGTTTACACCAATGTCCAGCGGTTGGAGTTCTTTTGTTAATCCTCCCGGAATGACGGCAAACTCCGAATTAGTTTGCTTCACTTCCTTTTTCAAAGTAGCAGTGAGATGGGCGCGCATGGAGTCACAGATGAACAGGGACGGTGATGCGTGGAAAAACCTACCTGGTTTTTACCAGAGGCGTAAGCTGCAGAACTCGGACAACAATTCTCTGATTGGTTTATTGCTGCTGGCGTACGTACTGCACACTTTACGTCTCTGTGTCAGGGACAGATTTTGGAATTCAGTGCACACATAAGGCGCACCGGGGAATAGAGAGGGGTGCATATTTTGGCAGGCTGGAAATCCATATTGCCCAAAAATGCATCCCTGTGCTAACTTTGAGAAATAAAGAGTTAAAAGTAAAATAACTATTTCTACATAATGAGAGTAGCTCCAAGAACTGCTGTTATAAGTTTTAAATCAATTGGATAATATTTGAAGGGAATAGATAAGGGATGCATATTTTGGCAGGCTGAAAATTTGCCCAAAAACGCATCCCTGTGCTAATTTAAAGAATTCAAGAGTTAAAAGTAAAATAACTATTTCTACATAATGAGAGTAGCTCCAAGAACTGCTGTTATAAGTTTTAAATCAATTGGATAATATTTGAGGGGAATAGAGAGGGGTGCATATTTTGGCAGGCTGGAAATCCATATTGCCCAAAAACGCATCCCTGTGCTAACTTTGAGAAATAAAGAGTTAAAAGTAAAATAACTATTTCTACATAATGAGAGTAGCTCCATGAACTGCTGTTATAAGTTTTAAATCAATTGGATAATATTTGAGGGGAATAGAGAGGGGTGCATATTTTGGCAGGCTGGAAATCCATATTGCCCAAAAACGCATCCCTGTGCTAACTTTGAGAAATAAAGAGTTAAAAGTAAAATAACTATTTCTACATAATGAGAGTAGCTCCATGAACTGCTGTTATAAGTTTTAAATCAATTGGATAATATTTGAGGGGAATAGAGAGGGGTGCATATTTTGGCAGGCTGGAAATCCATATTGCCCAAAAACGCATCCCTGTGCTAATTTAAAGAATTCAAGAGTTAATAGTGAAATAATTTTTTCTACATAATCTGAGTAGTTCCAATAACTGCTGGTATATGTTTTATATCGATAGGATAATATTTTAGGGGAATAGAGAAGGGATGCATATTGTGGCAGGCTCAAAATCTATATTGCCAAAACATGCATCCCTGTGCTAATTGGGGGAAATAAAGAGCTGAAATGATTTAATCTCTTCTACGCAATTACACTTGTTCTCTGAGCTAATGCTATAAGTTTCATATCAACAAGACGGATGCAAATATTTTCAGGCTCATAAATTAAGTTGCATTTCCTCCTACATTAACAGACTAGAAGTGAAGCATGATATAAAATGTTCTACATAATGGGTCTCTGTTGTAATGCTTTTGAGCTATTATGATATCAAAAGACAAAGTAGAGAATTTCAAACCATTTGCGGAGAACGTTTACAACAGAGACGGACTGAAAAAAAGTTCGACTCATTGTGTCAATAAAAGTGTAAAAACCGTATTTATTTCAAATAATTTGCGAAATAAAACCCACCGTATTAGGGATTACATGGTTAGGAAACGTGATAATGTTACAAATATCTTTAAAATTTCCTCTTCGGTCATATTTTTATCCGTTTCCTCGTCAATATGCGAGAGTTTAGAGCGATGCGCGCTCCCGCGACAGGGGATGCAAATTTGGGCAGGCGGGCTTTTCTGGGCATAACACCGGGAGCGGTGGAGAACCGCTGGCCGACATTAGCGTTCATAAATCGGATCAACCTTGAGCTCAACGCCGCTCACTCCGCGGAGCTCGAATATCCAACTTGAAACTAACTTCACTGCGGTATTTTACCCCCCGTTTCTAACTCTAATCCAGGGGTGTCAAACTCCAGTCCTGAAGGGCCGCTGTCCTGCAGTTTTTAGATGTGCCACAGGTACAAAACACCTGAATCAAATGGCTTAAGTACCTCCTCAGTTCTCCAGAGCCTTGCTAATGACCTAATTATTCTATTCAGGTGTGGTGCAGCAGAGTCACTTCTAAAAGTGGCAGGACACCGGCCCTCGAGGACTGGAGTTTGACACCCCTGCTCTAATCATTAAAACACGAAGGTCTTTTGTACCTTTTCTGTCCGAGACGATCCGTGGTGTCCGCCTGAAATCCAGCAGTCCGCGCTGATCCTCCATCTCTTCCTCGATCTTGACCTTTATTTCTTTCAACTCTGTGAATGTTTCTTCAGCAGGAGTTTCCTGCTCGTTGATAAACTCTCTCTGAGGCTGAACTGAAGACATTTTTTTTATTAAAAACACTCACATATTTAGCTAAACTTCAAACCCTTCCTCAGACAACCGTCTAGTGATGGGCCATCTGGATCCAGGCTTCGAGATGGTACCGAGTAAAAAGGGGGCGTGTCCGATGAAGTCCCGCTTCGAGGCTCGTGTCGTCTTGCTGAAAACCACGTGACTGGCAACAAACCAGGCCTCGCATTGCATGGGTCACGTGACTGCTTCATTTTGCGTGCCGGTTTTCAAAATAAAAGCGCGATGAGCCGCGCTGCATCATGGGTTGTTGTCCTTTTGGTCTCGCATCAGAGGAGGATATTTGTCTTCAGTGGCCAAAATAAAACGAACATTGACCAACATATTTGATGTGTATTGATGATGGCACTCATCAAAATGTAATGTCTGTTGCTGGTTTTCTCAATTGTAGATTATGTTTTTTTTTATGACTTTATATTTTTGTGATTTTATGAACTGCATTGTTGCTGAAATGTGCTACAGAAGTAAACTTGATTAATTGTCTGAAATGGAGCCAGTAAGAGGAAAATCTCTGACATCTGGGAATCCTTTGAGATGATCGCTCACAATAAAATTCTTCTTAGATAATAATTAACCCTCCACCTCCCAATTTCTCACCTTCTGCAAAGTTCCACTATTATTTGTAGTCTGATTAGCAAAGATATATCAGTCTTGCACAGCAGAAACAGATTTAATCCTGTTGCAGAACTAAAATTCAACATGTAGCCAAATATAAGGGATCAGAGCCAATTATAAATTCAAGAAAAGGTGAACGCCCCAACAGCTGATTGAGCCGTCACCAAAGTTCTGCAGCAGTTGTGGCAAGAGGCTTCAAGAAATGTATATGGAAAATACTCCACAATGTTCAAGTAAGTTAAGCATAAAGAAGTATTTATCTGTCATATGGATGTAGTAACTTGCTAAGGTTAGCGGGACTCCAGACCGTGTCCACTGTCACTTAGTTGTTCATTGTAAATGCAATTAAAAGTAAAAAATTTTTTTTTAAAAACTAGATATAATACAGCAGCATTGTATTATATTATTAGCAAGGTCCATTACAGCCTTATGCACTTTTTCTAGGGTAATTTGTGTCCTTCTGGTTCTTTTGCACTGCGATCAAGCTAGCCGCCTTTTCGAAGCGAACCCGCACTCAGTTTAGACATGTGCTAACTTTACTTCAGCTTGTAATACATATTATTGTCTGTTTGCATGAATGTGATGTGCGACATTTTTTCTTTAATTTACTAATAGCACAACAGACTGTCCCATCCTGCTCTGCACCAGTCCTCAGCACCTTCTTTGAATACAGAAGGAAAAAAAAACACGAGGAGCGACAAAAGTATTCTCTTGGGAGAAAGGGGTTAAAGCAAATGGAAAAAGTGAAAGTTTGGGTAGGTCCGTTATGGCTCAGTCCAAAATGAAGCAGCTTTTAACTAATAGACTTGCTTAAACAAAGTACTGTGTAGCAAAGCTATATATAATAATTGTTAAACAGTAACGGCAAACTTTCAATTAATGATCAGCCAAAAAAAATAATCATCTACTAATTAATAATTGAGTAATACTGTTAATTATAGTAATAAAAATCATTGTTCTGTTTGTATCCAAATCTGCATTTCAAAAGTAAAATCTTGAAAATGACTGATATTAATAGTTAATTGATCTATTTGGATATTGTAACATAATACAGGAGGAATTAAAAACAATTGACTGTTCCTTAAAAAAAACATTGCTCAGTCTTCCACATATTTTTTTGTTGTTGTTTCAGATAAATATTGGCTTGATGGTCATTCAGAACAACCGCCTAAAGCCACAACGTGGAAGAACAATGAAAAATAGAACCAAACTAACTGATCTTGGTCTCATCAGACCACAGGACCTGGTTTCAATAATCCATATCCTTTGTTGACATGTATTCAGCAAACTGTTTGAGGGCTTTAATGTGAGGCTTCCTCCTGGGGTGACTGCCATGCAGACCAAGTTGATGTAGTGTGCGGCGTATGATTTGAGCACTGACAAAGTGACCCCTGACCTCAACAATCTGCAGCAATTCTGACAGAACCCCTGCACCTATATTTCAAAGGCAACATTTGGATGTGACACTGAGCACGTGCACCGAGCTCTTTTGGATGACCAATGCGACATCTGCTCTGAATGGACCCTACTCTTTTAGAAAGTTGAATAATCTTGACCACTGTGCTGCAACTCAGTTCCAGGGTGTTTACAACCCTCTTGTAGCCTTGGCCATCTTCATGCAGCACAACAAGTCATCTTTTAAGATCCTCAGAGGTTTTTTTGCCATGTTTTATACCATGTTGGAGCTGTCAGCGACGAGTATGAGAGAGCGTGAGAGTTGTACTACAAAATCTAACACACCTGCTCCCTATGCACACTGTCGTGAAACCTGGTTGGGACTGATCGAGATCTTTCCAGGACACAAAGAAAACAGATCGCAAGAATCCAGAGGCAACAAGTAATCTTGAATTATGATTTAATGTTAATTGAAACTTATATAATCTTTATTATAACAGAACTTATATTATCTTTATAGTAGTAGAAATCTAGAAGAAACAAATAATTCAGCAGTATGATTTGATGTGATTAAAACTTGTGTAATCCTTATTTTAAAAATGTACTACGACCTAATGTGATTAACAATCATGTAATCTTTGTTTCAAGTATACTAATGGTTGATGTTATGAGTTATGTGATTTTAGTTGAAAATGGAAAAAATGGATAAAAGATTGAGATGTCTTAAAACTGTGTCGCAAACCAAGAGGCTGCGTGGGAGAAAGAACTGTGAGCACGAAGAAACAGGAAGTGGGATTGTGAAACATGTAGAGTAACAGATGTTGAGTACAAGATAAGAACTTCAGCAAGAGTAAAAGAGGAAGTTCAAGAGCCGAGTGGGGAAGGAGTCAACGTTTAACTAAGGCGTTTGACGTCAAGGAAAATGGAGCAACAGAGAGTTGGGGAAGCAGCTGGTGCATGCGCCACCAAAATGCAGAAGTATAGAGAATTTTGTAAGCTGCACTTACGCACTCAACTGAAATACAGAGAGTATAAATAGGTATGCGAGGGAAGAACAGGCGTTCTTCGTTCCGGCAGCGTTCGAGTCAAGACCACAAGAAGATGCAGGATCAAGATTGGGGCTATACTTTGAAACCACGGGAAGGTGAAGACTTCGCACTGCTTTAGAAAGGAACAAGATCCGTTTACCCACAACCCGGGGTTCTGATTCGACACCTGCCTTACTCTCAACCCAAGAAACATCACAACGATGCTGCAGTAGACATGGGGGATAGACAAAGATCGCCTATGGATTAAGAACTGGACTCATGGGGAATGCTCACCAGTTCAACTTTGGATTTATTCTAAAAAAGGACTCTGCAATGACAAGAAGGGTCCCTGACCATGGATATTAAAGTTGTGTGCTGCCAAGATCAACTCAGCGTTTGGGGAAGAGTGGAGGCTTTGGGATGCAGCCTCTCATCCCAAAGCCTCTCTTAAGGTTCAGTGACACAGTATAGGGACTAGAGGGAGGTGTGATTTCTAAATTTCTTTCATATTTTAATCTTTTGATTTTTGATTGAGGTAGCTGTATGTCATTTTCCCCTGCTAAAGCTTGCTAATAAAATATTAAAGTCTAATTGATGCTGTGGACAGTTAAATTAATTAAGTCATAAGAATAATAATTCTTTTGGTTAATATAAAATCAATGTTCATGATCCTAGTGAATTGGGGGGCTTCAGACGTTTCTTTAGTTATGATAAATAATGACCTTGGGACTCGTGCCGAGTCTCTAAAGTTATCTAGACTGTAACAAGTGCAATAACATCCTTTTAACTAGATCCACTGCTACTCAGTTTTTGAGAAGCTATTTCCCCCAATTTTTTATTTTTTTTTACAAAGGGCAGAACAAGTGGGTCGCCGTTACCAGGGTAACTTCATGGATCTTTTTAAATACTTTTTGGAGGGAGATGAATTGTTTCTTTATAAAGTCACATTAAAAAAATATTCATATATAAATATATACGCAACACAATGTTTAGTTCAAGGAAAAACTAAATAGATAAAAAGTATTGGGAACCAATTTGGCTAACAAAACCAGTTTGATACTCAACAGAACCACATGTTAAAAACAGTTTCCCATCTTATGTTCTTTTAAAAAACAACCTATGAATACAAAACTAAGAAACTTTTTTTAGTACAAAAGGAAATCATACTTTTGAAAATGCTCAACATCAAAATTTGTCACATAAGCCTGTCTCCGTACTTTTATTTATTTTTTTATTCCTTTACCGATAATGACTTTAGTTTAGTTTACTGTCCTAAAGGAGAATTTGATTTGGGACACAGAATGATAAAACACCTTAAACTCTCACTTTCAGTGGGTACTGACAAAACAGTCAGAAAATATTTATCTTCTCTTATACGTCTTGGTGGTCCTGAAACTTGCGCTAAGCTTTGAGTTATTTATTTCTTGGGAACACAACAGTGTTTCAGAATGTTTTTTGTTGGTTTTTTTGCCCTGGCTGATCGGTTCATTCTTTCCAACGGTGCTCATCCAAAATGAGACAAGTGAGATCATTCTTTTAGTTACTTATCTATGTGAAATCTAATACACGCTATTAAAACATTGTCTAATATCTAAAACATAAAAAAACTTCTCAAACAAAAACTAATACAAAGACACATGGGTTAAGAAAAAAAACTTTACAATGTAGAGTAATTTTTTACATGGACAAAGATAATGCATGTTTACAATAAAAGACATGTCTGCATCGTTGCCATCAAATTAACAGAAATATTTATTTTTCTCCTGAATCTCAAACAGAAAATTTAAAAATATGACATTCAGATTCAAATTTAGACCAAAGTATTTCCTATGTAACCTACCAGCACATACATTACATTCAGTAACAGCTAACATGTATCCACTAACCAAAATTATTGAAGTAAAACTATAAGTACAACAAACATGCAACGGATTCAAATTCACTTTTCAATTAAGAAACAATTAACATGGAGACAATCTTGCGCAAAAAGAAACATTTAAATGGAAAAGGTAAAACTACCAAAACAAGATGATTTCTTATTTGAGAAGCTTTTTTTAACAAAGTTGCTACATTTTCAAAACGTCATCCAGCTCTAAATACTCCACTTCCAAACTGTAAGTTACTGAGAAAATTTATACTCAAGGCTTAAATTATGCCATCATGTGCTCTCTCATATGAACAGGGAAATTACTTCTCCGAATGAAACTTTTTCCACAGGTCACACCAGAAAAGGCCTCTCACCTGTGAGTTCTCAGGTGACGGAGTAATCTAGATTCAAACAGGAAAGTTTTTGCACAAGTGACACAAGAAAAAGGTTTCTCACCTGTGTGAGTCTGAAAGTGTGCAGAAAGATTAGATTTATGAGAAAAACTTTTTCCACAAATCACACATGAATAAGGCTTCTCGCCCGTGTGAATCATTATGTGAAGATTTAAATAACTTTTGCAACCAAAATGTTTTCCACAGGTCACACATGTATAAGGCTTCTCACCCGTGTGAGACCTCATGTGAATAGCTAAACTGTATTTAATAGTAAACTGTTTTTCACAAATTGTACACGAAAAAGGCTTGGTACCTGTGTGACTTCTCAGGTGACGAGTTAAAGTGCTTTTTGAACTGAATTTTTTTCTACAACTTGTACAAGAAAAGGGGTTCTCATCCGTGTGAGACCTCATGTGATTCTTTAAAGTGTCCTTTGAATGGTAATGATTTCCACAGATTGAACATGAGAACGGTTTTTCTCCTGTGTGAACTCTCAAGTGATAAATTAGACCTTTCTTGTATATGTAACTTTTTCCACAGGCTGGACATGAGAAAGGTTTCTCGCCAGTGTGAATTCTCATGTGTCGAGTCAAAGAATATTTTCGAGAATAGCTTTTATTGCAAATTTTACAAGAATATAATTTTTGGTCTGGTTGAGCTTTCTTGTGCCTTTTTTGTTTTGAACTACAAGTTTTGCTTTTCTGCCGTTTGGTTTTCTGACATTTCTCTTTTTGTTTCTGTTCTTCGTCTCTATTTTTTCCTGGATCTTCAGAATTGCTTCCTTCCTGATCCTGGTTCTCATCTTCAGCAGAGCCGTGAGAGACGAGTTGGTCCCTCTGTTGTTTTATTTCATTGTGGATTCTTTTCACTTTCGAAGGAATCGCCAACATGTCATCAGTCTCCCGTTTCAGCACAAGATGCTCTTCATTATGACTGATGTAGAGTTGCTTCGCTTCCTCTTTGAACTGTTGAAGTTGTGGTTCCTCTTCTTCCCTTTTCATCTGCAGAGGTTCTGGTTCCTCTGGTTCCTGTTTTATCTGCAGAGGTTCTGGTTCCTTTTGATCTAAAGTGGAGTTTTCCTCCTGGTTCCGGGTCTCATTGAGAACCTCCTCGTCTTTACACAGATCTGAATAAAAAGAAAACATTAAAGCTTTTACATATCAGTCAAATATCAAAACCTTCATCTGAAGATTATTTTTTGGATTATTTCTCAAATTAAAAACTTATAAGTATAAAAAATTTAATCAGCTAGATGAATCAAAATGTGATATTAGAAACTTCTGGATGAGAAAACAAGATGATGATACCTGAATTCAGTGTCTCCACATAAAATAATCCAAAAATCTCCTTCCTCTATGTAGATACAGAATATACATCACATAAAATAGTAATGTGCTTTATTTAGTTTTTATTTCAGTATTTGAAATTTACACATAAGTTTATATTTCTGCTTCTTGGATTACATCTTTTTCAAATATTAATGCTATACTAGCCCTTATTATTTCCAGGTATGTTATCGGTTATTATCAGCATTTGGAGTAACTATGAGTTATCAGGATCTCTTAAAAAATCATTGTTTATTTCAAGTAATAACCACTTTTATATGTTTGAGTCACTTACTTAAAATCCATTTTAACTAACCAGAACAAACATGTTTTTGGGGATTGTTTTATAATATCTCAGATTTGTCTAGTCCAGGTTTGAAGAGTTTAGGTTTTGTACTTTTTAAGCTATAGCAGATTAAACACATCTATGTAGTAAATTTTAAAGATTTATTTACAATTTTTTTAGGTCTCCAAATGTGGTTTGCACCATTTGCTTTGGATCATTTGGGACAAAATGAGTCAAACTTTCAAAAGTCTGACTAAAGACTACAATTTGTGTCTTAAGAATTTGAAGAAGTGTGTAACTGAAAGAAAATCTACAATTACTAAAGTCATAAAGGATCTGTCTTTTCTCAGTTAGAGGACACAAATACATTTAAACCAAATAGACGTCCATATTCGACTCCCATACAGGAGATTTTATTGATTCCGGATGTTCAGACATCAGTAACTTGGAGTTGGAAGCTGTTTTTTCTCTCTTTTTAGTTCATGGAGGCCCATCCTTTTTGGAGCATTCCCAGTTAGATGTAAACCAACGACCCGCTCATCCCCCACCTGGTTCATTTGGATCTATTGTTTGGAGAAGAGTGACAGGAATGCTCATGTAATTGCTTTTGACTGAGGTTCTGAAACTGTAAGCTTCCCCCTCAGATCGGAGGGTTTTTGTTTTTCTTTTTCGACAAAGATGGAGCCTTTCATCTTCTTTCAAATGATTCATTCTCTCTGTCCACAGCCTGGAAATCATTGTCGTCATTGTCTCCGGCATTAATTTTGAGTCTATAGTTTTTAAACTACATATATATGGTTAACATTGCATGAGTTTTAACATACTCAACATTAATGTCTCAGTTCTGTATAAATTTGTTCTGTGTTTATACAAATTTAAAAAGTGCAGGTCTTTTATTTTTGTCTTTTCCTTTCTCTCTTGTCCCTGGTTATTTTTAACCTGTTTCTAAGCCCAATCATTAAAACAGGAAGGTGTTTTGTACCTTTTCCGTCCGAGACGACCCGGGATGTCCACCTGAAATCCATCAGTCCGAGCTGATCCTCCATCTTTTCCTCGATCTTGACCTTTATTTCCTTCAACTCTGTGAATGATTCTCCAGCAGGAGTTACCTGCTCGTTGATAAACTCTCTCCCAGGCTGAACTGAAGACATTTTTACTGCAATCACTCAAATAGTTAGCTGAACCTCAAACCCGTCCTCAGACAGCCGTCTAACAAAAGAACAGCGACGGCTGGCCCAGGTGCTCTGTTTTTATCTTTCCCGTGTTTCACTGTGGCTGTACTGAAGAAACTGTGAACAATTTATAAGTTCCGCTTTGAGTCACCTCTTTTAACATACAATTATGTTCAGTAAATTTCAATATTGTTGAAATATGTTCATTTTAGTTACTCAATTCACCCGAGTAAAACACAGTGCATATAATTTCTCAAAGACTGATTATTTAAAACCTTTTATTTCTCTTAATTATGATGAATTTCTCACACACTACAACCAACATCTACTGTCTGACTTCATTCAGTCATTGAAAAATTTGATCTTGTTTAATGATCTGAACAAAACATGTTCTAACTAAACACCAGGAACTTAAATCACAGAGATTTATTTCCACTGAGCTGCAGGAACATGTTTCTATGATAAACCTATGATTTTATTTAATTATGTTTTTTGCCATGATGACGATTAGTAAACCTGACCTGAAGAGATGGATGAGTAGAATTGATTTTTTTATTTAACTTTAAACAAAACCTGACTTTGATGAATCTTGAAGTGAATAAATATTTCTTTCTTTTACTAACTAATATTATGTAAAACTTAAAAAATGAACAGCAAATAAATGAAAAATCAACAGCATATAAAAACACAGTAAAATTCAAAATCTTTTAATTCTCAGCATTAAAATGTATTTTTTCTTATTCCACAAAAACACTTTGCTAATGTGTTTTTTATTTAGGAACTATTTATAATGTTTTCGTTCCTTTTCACCACCAGAGGGCGCAGTAACGCCTGTAAACGATTTATAATGCTGGTTCGATGGAGCTCAGCAGCGTTGAGGACAAAGGCCGTCAGTCTCTGTATCTATGTGAATGAACAAATCTGATGATGGAGCATCAGATAAAGTTATGAGACGCCATTTTGGATTGTTATGCAGTATTCTGGAGTGAAATCTGAACCAGAGGAAAGTATTTAACGATCACCATTAAAACTGGAGGATATGGATGGAAATGGTGAATGGCCGCCAACGTTATCGGGCGTCTCAGCAGCTGTCATCTCTTCATTGCGTCTGGTTGGCCTTGGATCGATGAATTTTGGAACTGCAATTTGGGGAGGGTGTTTTTATTTTATAAAGTCACTACTGTAAAAATTCATCTATACTCCGGTTTCCTCCAACAGTCCAAAAACATGACTGTCAGGTTAATTGGCCTCTCCAAATTGTCCCTAGGTGTGAGTGTGTGTATGTTTGTGTGTCTCTGTGTTGCCCTGCGACAGACTGGCGACCTGTCCAGGGTGACCCCACCTCTCGCCCGGTACGCTAGCTGGAGAGGCACCAGCAACCCTCCTGACCCCACTGAGGGACCAGGGTGTAAGAAAATGGATGGATGGATGGATGGATGGATGGATGGATGGATGGATGGATGGATGGATGGATGGATGGATGGATGGATGGATGGATGGATGGATGGATGGATGGATGGATGGATGGATGGATGGATGGATGGATCATCTTTTTTCTACTGCCCCCAAAATAAGACAAGTGAGACAAATGAGACCGTTTTTGTAACTTTTCCATCAGAAATTTAATCTACATCATCAATACATTTTCTAATATTCTAAAAAGTAAAAACTTTCTCAAACATTTTGAAATGGAAAGATAAATACTTTTTTTTTTCAGTTAAACCAATGGTCCTCTAGAGTTACAGCAACTTTAAGATGCATCCGTACTCCAACAGACCAGGATCCGCTCTGAACTGACCTTCTTCTTCTTCTGTAGCGTTTTCTGGCAGTTCACATACTTTGCCATCAACTGGACGGAGAGATTAATTTTACCCTATATATATCTTCTAACCTTAAAAATAACTATATAGTATACATACTTTAACGCTTACACACATAAATAGTAAATCCTCTCTACTAATTTTGTATCTTTTAAATATTTAATAAGTGCCTGAATTATATCATTTGATTGCTTGAACTGACCTGCTAAAAAGCCATTCGTTGGATTCAGGTGAGTTGGAGCAGGGATGCATCTGAAGGTTGCTGGATGGCATCTCTGGAGGACTGGACTTGATCACCGTGGAGTTAAACCTGGAAGTGCTTTCTTAACAAAGCTGCAGCATTTTCAAAATGTCACCCAGCTCTAAATACTCCACTTCCACACAGCAGCTTACTGAGAAGATTGATACTTAAGTTTCAAATTAAGTGCGTCCTAATGTGAACAGTTAGATTGCTTTTCTGAGTTTAACTTTTCCCACAGGTCACACAAGAGACATGTTTCTCACTCATTGTGATTCATCATGTGAAGATTTCAAGCACTTTTGAAAACAAAAGATTTTCCTCCAATCTAGGTGTGGTAGCAGGTTCTTGTCAGTAGGTGGCAGCACGAATGTGTTTCCGTGTCAGCAGCACATATCAGATATAAAAGCTTTTTTATTAAACGTTAAAAGTTTAATATAAACATTTTATTAAAACCTTTACTAAATAAAGATTTTATGAAAACATTTAATAAAAAGCATTAAACTTCTTAATGAATTGGAAAAGCTTTAAAACATTAGTTTGTGTGTAATTATTTTATATTCTGTGTTTCACTCGGGTGAATTGAGGTAGTGAAATAGTGAAATAAATGAATTATAATGGAACATTAAATGAATAAGAAGGAGTTTACTCTAATGAGCTATCACTCTTATTTACCAAGGAGACATAAGTGATTTTCATTCAAACAGCACCTTATTCAATATTGCAAGAACAACTAAACAATATTCTCAGTGCTTTTTCTTTTCCTTTTTTTTCCCAGACTGGGTGTCAAACTCCAGTCCTCAAGGGTCGGTGTCCTGCAACTTTTAGATGTGCCTCTGCTGCACCACACCTGAATAGAATAATCAGGTCATTAAGGCTCTGGAGAACCGAACTACACTAGGAGGAGGTAATTAAGCCATTTCATTCCAGCGTTTTGTACCTCTGGCACATCTAAAAACTGGAGGACAGCGGCCCTTGAGGACTGGAGTTTGACACCTGTGGTTCTAACTAAACACTCCCTCCCTACTTGTACTTGGTCTTGAGTTATCAAGCAGTTTGCAAGCATTATGTTTTACCACCATACAAAAACAGTCACAGGTTACACATATAACTAATGAAACTATTTTCTAAATTTCCACTAACAATAAACCCATCAATAAAAGAGGAGACTCGCAGCAGAAAATTCAAAGCGGAACTAAAAATTATTTCCTGTTTCTTCAGTAAAGCCACTGAAGTGAAACACACAAAAGATAAAAACAAAGAACACGGGATACTCTTAGCTTTTCTTTTGTTTGACGGTTGTGTGAAAACGGGTTTGAAGTTTAGCTAAATATGTGAATGTTTTAAATAAAAATGTCTGAGAGAGAGTTTATCAACGAGCAGGAAACTCCTGCTGAAGAAACATTCACAGAGTTGAAAGAAATCAACGTCAAGATCGAAGAAGAGATGGAGGATCAGCGCAGACCGCTGGATTTCACCCGGATACCGAAGACCGTCTTACACCGAATAGGTACGAAACACCTTCAGGTTTTACTGATACCGATGAGCCCATAGACATAATGAAAGAATAGACGCCTCGTGGATATGAGGTTGCTCTATGTTGCATGTAGATGTTGCATATGTCTGTTATATATTTCTATGTTTGTCGTTCATGTCGTTGGTCCGTGTTGCTATTGCCTGTTCTCTTTGCCATTATAAAGTCTTGAAGTAGGTCATGTCTGATCAAAGTGTTTATTAGATATTACAAAAATGTTGGTCTTTTAATATCAGTGGTTTCAAAATACTTAGATTTCTACTTCGTAGTGTCTTTATGCATTAGTCAGGGCAGCTAACGAGGTTGATGGTGCTATGCGCAGCCTTCCGTTTTTATTATTTTTAAATCTGTAATATCTTCACCTTTTATTAAGGAGTTTCAGAAAGTATTTCAACTTCTCTCATTTACTTAAACGCAACTCAATTTTTAACAAATTCAGTAATTATCTTTTGTCTTTTGCCATAAGATAAATTATCTTTTGTCAGTAAAAGAGAAAATATAAATTCTTATCAAACAACATATTATTCTTCATTTTCTTAAGGACGCAGAGCCAATTAAATGACAAACAATACTTTTATACATTATATATATTATCTATATATCTCCATCAATAATAGGAGGAACAAAGATAATGAGACATGAAAAACATGATCAACTATAATAAAACTACAATTTGCAATGTATATGTAAGACATTTAATTGAGCAAAAGTCAATAACAAACGAATGAATTAGGTTAACAGAGAAATAACCAGGGTTGTTAAACAGATAATAGCAAAAATTAATATTTATGTTTTTATGATGCCATGTTTAATATTGTGAAACTTTTTGTTGATTGAGTTGTATAGGAAAAAATAAGATGGAAATTATTTAATCTATTGAGGGTGGAATTTTTCTTTGACTCTAAAACGATAAATCAGATTCATAGAATCACATTAGAGCAAAAATACGTGGCGCGCTATCAGTAAATGTTATTTAGTTTGGTTAAGAATAATTATTGCACCATCAGTAAATAACTTCTAATAGATGTTCTTGGTTGCCATAGGAACACAGTAACACCTTCATGAACTCAGAGGTTCAAACTGATGAATAAAGACGATGGATGCTCTCTGCTGAAATATTTCTTGCCGTCTTTCATGTTCTTTCAGCAAACAGTTGAGACAGAGTTGTTTTTGGCTTCACCATTATTTACCTGCTGTTATTCCTGCCATTCAAATTATTCTTAAAAGATTGTCTTAAAAATCTTTAAGACAAAGATGTTTGTCTAAAAGATAAAAATTTTGGATTTTACAATACATGTGCATTTAAAATCCAAAAAAGGTAAATAAAAATTGCTCTGAAAGACGAAATATGGCAGAGATTTTATATCTCTGCCACAGCAAAATAAAAATAGCCTACAGCAAACATGTGCCTACAGCACATGTTTGCTGTAGGCTATTTTTATTTTAGTTTTTAGTTGATGTGAAGGGTTCATTGACTCACATTTTGAAGCTTTTGTTTTGTCTTTGTGTCCAGATCTCCCAACAAGCTGCTTGAGTAAAGAGGAGGAGGTTCTGAACGAGCCCAGCAACCAGGAAAACTCCACTTTACATCAGGAGGAACCAGAACCTCTGCAGTTGGAACGGGAACAAGAGGAACCAGAACCTCTGCAGTTGGAACGGGAACAAGAGGAACCAGAACCTCCGCAGATGGAACGGGAGCAAGAAGAACCAGATCCTCCGCAGATGGAACGGGAACAAGAGGAACCAGAACCTCCACAGATGGAACGGAAACAAGAGGAACCAGAACCTCCGCAGATGGAACGGAAACAAGAGGAACCAGAACCTCCGCAGATGGAACGGAAACAAGAGGAACCAGAACCTCCGCAGATGGAACGGAAACAAGAGGAACCAGAACCTCCGCAGATGGAACGGGAGCAAGGGGAACCAGAACCTCTGCAGATGGAACGGGAACAAAGGGAACCAGAACCTCTGCAGATGGAACGGGAACAAGGGGAACCAGAACCTCTGCAGATGGAACGGGAACAAGGGGAACCAGAACCTCTGCAGATGGAACGGGAACAAGGGGAACCAGAACCTCCGCAGATGGAACGGGAACAAGGGGAACCAGAACCTCCGCAGATGGAACGGGAACAAGGGGAACCAGAACCTCCGCAGATGGAACGGGAACAAGGGGAACCAGAACCTCTGCAGATACAAAAGGAACCAGAACCTCCGCAGATGGAACGGGAACAAGGGGAACCAGAACCTCTGCAGATACAAAAGGAACAAGAACCTCCGCAGATGGAACGGAAACGGGAGGAACCAAAACGTCTGCAGATGGAACGGAAACAGGAGGAACCAGAACTTCCGCAGATGGAACGGAAACAAGAGGAACCAGAACTTCCGCAGATGGAACGGGAGCAAGGGGAACCAGAACTTCCGCAGATGGAACGGGAGCAAGGGGAACCAGAACTTCCGCAGATGGAACGGGAGCAACGGGAACCAGAAACTCCGCAGATGGAAGGGGAGCAACGGGAACCAGAAACTCCGCAGATGGAAGGGGAGCAACGGGAACCAGAACCTCCGCAGATGGAACGGGAGCAAGAGGAACCAAAACATCAACAGATCACAGAGGAAGAGAAGCAACTCTGCATCAGTCAAGATGAAGAGCAGCTTGTGCTGAAACAAGAGACTGATGACATTTTGGTGAACAAACAGAAAGGCACAGCTGAGACTTCAAAAAAAAAAAAGCACAAGAAAGCGCACCCAAACCAAAAACGATATTCTTGTAAAATTTGTGACAAAAACTTTTCTCGAAATTATTCCTTGACAACACACATGACAACTCACACGCCTGAGAAACCCTTCACATGTGCAGCTTGTGGAAAAACTTTCCATCAAATCGGCACTTTAAACAGACACATGAAAACACACTCGGGTGAGAGACCTTACACGTGCACAACCTGTGGAAAAAGCTTTGTAACTAAATCTCATTCACTTGTTCACATGATAATTCACACTGGTGAGAAGCCTTTCTCTTGTGAGACCTGTGGAAAAAGTTTCCGGAGGAAACCTGACATGGTTAGGCACAAGAGAATTCACACAGGTGAGAAGCCTTTCTCATGCGAGATCTGTGGAAAAAGTTTCCCGAGGAAAAATGACTTGGTTAGGCACAAGACAGTTCACACTGGTGAGAAGCCTTTCTCTTGTGAGACCTGTACAAAAAGTTTCCGGAGCAAACCTGACTTAGTTAGGCACAAGACAGTTCACACCGGTGAGAAGCCTTTCTCTTGTGAGACCTGTGGAAAAAGTTTCCGGAGCAAACCTGACTTGGTTTGTCACATCACCCTTCACACAGGTGAGAAGCCTTTCTCATGTGAAACCTGTGGGAAAAAATTCCGGAGGAAACTTGACTTGGCTAGGCATATCAGAGTTCACACAGGTGAGAAGCCTTTCTCTTGTGAGACCTGTGGAAAAAGTTACCAGAGGAGTATTGACTTGGTTTGTCACATCAGAGATCACACAGGTGAGAAGCCTTTCTTGTGTGAAACCTGTGGAAAAAGTTTTTCTAAGAGAAGAAATTTAACTTTGCACATGAGAAGTCACACAGGTGAGAAGCCTTTCTTGTGTGAAACCTGTGGAAAACGTTTCACTAAGAAAATAAGTTTAACTCTGCACATGAGAACTCACACAGGTGAGAAACCTTTCTTGTGTGAAACTTGTGGAAAAAGTTTTGCTCAAAAATGCCATTTAACTTCTCACATCACTACTTCACACATGTGAGAAGTAGCGGTGCACTGATTTATAAGTCAGCTAATTAATATATGTTTTCCTTAATTTTGGGAGATCAGCTGATTCTTGCATGTGAAGCTGGTCTGATCCCCCAATTTTATTGACCTCATCCACTGCTCTCTTCTGCTCTCCGTTGAGTGGTTTGACTATTAGAGCGCCCTAAAACAAAAACTGTAATCGGTGCACCCTTAGTGAAAAGCCAGGAAAATGTTTTGTGTAGATCCAGTTTACTTCATCAAAAGAAGATTCACACGGGTTAGAAGCCTTTCTGTTGTAGGTTCTGTAGAAAAGGTTTCACTCAAAAGAAATGCAACAGTTCACATGAGAACTCACACAGGTTTGATGGCACAATGTGAACCTCAAGTAAGATTCTTAGTAACCTGCTGTTTAGAAGTGGAGTAATTGCAGGGTTTGACTGCTTTCAGATTTAGACTTCTAAAATTTTGGAATCTTTTTTGTGTGTTTATCCTTTGTACTTATTTATTTTATTTCAATGATTTGGGGGAAATTGATGTATTTATTTGACATGGTTTTAATGGTTTTTCTTAGAAAATGTATTGATGATATGGATTGAATTTTAGATAGAAAAATAATTTAAACTTTTAATATAATTTTTAGGTAATAAATTATTATACTGATGATACTGATGGTCTTTTACTTTTTTCTGTTTAGTAGAAAACATTAAATCGGGAAAACATTTATATATACTGCAGCAGAGCTCATCTCTTCCTCCTTAACTTAGCATGAATTTTAATAGTCAATATTCATTTTTCAATAAACACTTAACAGATGGTAAACCTTAAGGTTTATTATTCTATTTATGTAATTTTCCCTGCTGGAACAATGTTCTTCCTGTGTATTTTCATTTGAAGTATTTGGTAAACTACTGAAGTACTGAGTAACTGATCACAACACCTGATTTAATATTCAAAATGTTTCTTCGGACAGCCAAAAGTATAAAAGTTATGTGAACATTCTGGTATTGTAAGGAGTATTACCAAAACGCATAAATAAGGAATTAGGTTTATTCAGTATAATTTCTTCGGTTCCCATGTTGGCCCCCCACCCTAGATCCGCCTATGGGCTGCAGGTCTGTGCCTGGTACATTTTTGGTTGGCATGATTTTTCTTCATTAATAAAAAGTCAGATTATCCAAACTGGTAAACAAAGTTAATAAAATAATAGTAAAATTATACATTGCATGACTGCTGAACAATGTAGGCATAAAATATTTCAACATTTCCAAACAAAAAGCCATAAGAAACCTTTTAAAGTAAGAAATATTTATGTGTTTACTTTTAATCTTACTATGATTTGTTCTCCCGACCCCACTGAGGGAAAAAGGGTGCAAGAAAATGGACGGATGGATGCATATGATTTGTTCTTTAAATCACCATTTGTGTTATTTTGGCTGATGCTATTATACAATAAGCAAATAATTAAACCATAACGGTCTACTAAAACCACAATCAGAAACTTAATCATGGCTAAATGTTCTGTACCATATCAGCCTCAGGAGATGACTGAGGGATGAAGAGACTCTGATGTCTGGTTCTTTAGGTTCTGATGGGTCAGTTCCTCTCCTGGTCCATTCTGTCTGATATAACAGCAGCACACTGATTAACACCATTATTTTAATTGTTTGTACTCATCCTCACTGTCATTGTTCAGCCTGGGTTTTGCATTTTGCTTCTCACATCTGTATCTTTTCAGGAGGTTTTCCCTCTTAAGGACGGTGGAGAATCGGGTCGAGGACGTTTTAAAAAGACGCGGGTTGATAGCAGCTCACTGCGGCTGCGTAGTGTCAGTCTCTCAAATGCGCGTTCATGATGAAGGCTTTGAGTGCGCAGTGCGTCCCACATTCTCCACATCCGTCCTGACCGTCGCCCATTTTCTGTCCGATTTCCATCTTTACGTTGAGTCCGTATTTTTGTTGACAAAGTGTATTTCCCACAATTCATTGCTGCATTTCTGTTGATTTTGATTAATTTCTGGTTTCATCTAATGAAAATGTGACATTTAAGATTAGATAGACGAATTAATAAAAACATTTTACTTCATAGGTTTAAGAGAGCAATGATTAATACCTGCTTTTAAGTAGGTAACTAAAGATATTCTTATTAATGTTAATACCACATTTTCTTTCATATTTCAATTTATTGAGTATGAATAGATCTGTATAATTACAACAAAACACGTACAGTTATATCAGCACTTAAGGTTGTAGTTTGTAGTTTCTGACTCATTTTAAAACAGTATGAGGCCACATGTGTTGTAGATTATTGTATTTAACTTAAAAATTTTGAATATAATTGACTGAAAAAACGTCTCACATTGCATGTGAAAACATGAAGGTCACTGAAGAAACAATTGAAAAAACATTTAAAACACCAGAACAATAAGCATTCTGGTTATTGTCATACTTATATGCAATATCTCTACATAAAGAGACAAAAATATATATACATTTTAAAGCTGGTAAATTTAAATGATGTGCTTAAAAATTATTTTCACTCTCTGAACTGACTGAACCACTGAAATAAACTTCATATTCCATGTTATTGAATGTGACTGTTTAAACATACTCCAGCATATGAATGTTTGAAATCCATTGGAATGAATAAGGTAAATAAAAATTGCTCCAAATGACTAAATATGGCAGCTGCACAGTGGCGCAGTTGGTAGAGCTGTTGCCTTGCAGCAAGAAGGTTCTGGGTTCGATTCCCGGCCTGGGGTCTTTCTGCATGGAGTTTGCATGTTCTCCCTGTGCGTGCGTGGGTTTTCCCCGGGTACTCCGGTTTCCTCCCACAGTCCAAAAACATGACTGTCAGGTTAATTGGCCTCTCCAAATTGCCCCTAGGTGTGAGTGAGTGTGTGCATGGTTGTGTGTCTCTGTGTTGCCCTGCGACAGACTGGCGACCTGTGTTACAACCCCACCCTAGAATTCCTAAAGTAAATTGTGGCACTGGGCTTTAACATGAAACAAAAAGTAATCCGAACAGTTGATGAGTAACAAAAATATAATTTATTATACAAGTCTGCTAAAACAAGTACAGGAGAGAAAAAAAAACACAGGGGAGCTTTAAGCTTCAGGGTCTCCAAGGCCAAAATAATAAACAAAACACCCCCTTACAACTATAAAATAAAACAACCACTTTCTAAAGAGAACTAAAAGAAAATACAAAACCTAAACTCCCTTACTAACCAAAAACAGGAGAAAACAGGTTACAACAAAAATGGCAGAGAACCCCTACCAGCTTCCACCTTCTTGGATAAGTTACAGAGTTGCTCACAGCAAACTTAAGTCGGTCCACACACACACAAAAAGCTCTCAAGCAGAGTCACAGCTCATGGCCCAGGTCAAACAAAAGGAGAGAGAGAGAGAGACGTCTGGCATCTCCAGCTTGCTGCTTATATATAGCGGCTGACGAGCCCCAACACACTTCACCTGCAGCAATCAGGCAGAGCTGAAACAAAAAACACAGAGCTCTCTCAAAAAAAGAGAGCCCCTAGAGGTCAGTGACCGTAACACCCTCCCCCATAAAATCCTTCATGAAATGAAGACATCTCTTTAAGTTACATCTGTAATGCATTGAGATAAGCAGCCTTACATCCTGGAAAGTACATCAGCAATTATGTTTTCAGACCCTTTCTTATGCCTGATGTCCAGGTTATATTCTTGGGCCAACAAAGCCCATCGCATTAACCGCTGGTTGTGGTTATACATGCGATTCAGGAAGACTAGGGGGTTGTGGTCCGTATAGACTATAACAGGACTGGTTGAACACACATAAACTTCAAAATGCTGCAAAGCTAGTAGCATGGCCAATGTTTCTTTCTCGATTGTGGAATAGTTCAATTGATGAGATTTGAACTTAGCTGAGTAGTAGGAAACTGGATGACTGATTTCATCTGGTCCATCTTGGAGCAACACCGCTCCAGCCCCAGTGGCGCTGGCATCCACTTCCAATTTGAAGGGCTTGTTGAAATCTGGAGCTGCTAATACAGGAGCACTGCATAAAAAGGACTTTGCACAGTCAAATGCATGTTGACATTCAGTAGTCCACACAAATGGTTCCTTTGGACTACACAGATTTGTCAGAGGAGCCACCACCATTGAGAAGTTCCTGCAGAAACACCTATAATAGCCAACTAAACCCAAGAACCGCCGGAGCTCACGTCTGGTCGTGGGCGCAGGGTAGCTTAGGATAGCCTCCACCTTTGCACTTACTGGACGTACCTGGCCATGGCCTACTTCCTTTCCAAGGTAGGTCACCACTGCTTTGGCAAACTCACATTTTGCCAGGTTCAAGGTGAGTGAGGCTTGAGCTAGACGAGCAAACACAGTTTTCAAGGTGTTAATATGATCAGTCCAGGATGATGAATAGATTACGACGTCATCCAGGTAGACATTACAGTTCTTAATGTCTCCTAAAATAGTGTTCATCAGCCGCTGGAAAGTAGCTGGTGCATTTCGCATTCCAAATGCCATCACTGTATATTGTAGGAAGTAGTCTGGTGTGACAAAAGCTGAAATGTCAGAAGCTCTGGCAGTCAGGGGAACTTGCCAGTACCCCTTGAGCAGATCTAATTTGGTTATATAGGTTGCTGCACCAATGCTGTCTATGCAGTCTTCCATACGAGGCAATGGATGCGAATCAGGGACTGTAACGGCATTTACTCTTCGAAAGTCTGTACAGAAGCGTTGAGAACCATCTGATTTTGGTGTCAGAAGACATGGAGAACTCCAGGAGCTATGACTTTGCTTAGCCAAACCATTTTTCCAGTAAATACTGAACCTCCTTTTTCATCATTTCCCTCTTGACTGGGGGACAGCGGTACGCATGCTGCTTAATGGGGGATGCATCACCCACGTCAATGTCATGCTCTAGTACTGAGGTCTTAGAGGGCACATCTCCAAAAAGCGCATTGTACAGCTGGATCAGTCCTTTCACCTCCTCCTTCTCACCCCTGGGAAGATAGGACAGATATGCATCCAAGGACTCAAGAATGATAGAGTTTGAAAACCTACCACAGTGGCCTTCACACTTTTTCAAACCGTCATGGTGGACATCTCCAAGCACAAGAGTAATTGATGCAGGTTTTGTAGAGTTCTCACCACACGTGTCCTTGCAATCATTTTCTCTGGAATGAAACAACTTCAACATATTTATATGACACAGACGCGTTTGGCGCCTCCTATCAGGAGTATGAACAATGTAGTCTGTGTCACTGACTTTGCTTTTTACCACATATGGACCAGCCAACTGGGCTGAAAGATGGCCCAGGTGTGGGCACCAACATGAGCACTTTGTCACCTGGTTCAAACGACCGCTGTGCAGTCTTTTTGTCATATAGATGTTTCATTTTCCCTTGGGCAGCCGACAAAGACTCTTGCTATCGAACAAGCATGATATAGACGTTCCCGTCACTGTGTGACAAACTCAAGAACGTTGGATTGCGGCTGCGTCTCAACAGACAGGAGTTGTTCTTTCAGAACCTTCAGTGGTCCTCTGACACTATGCCCAAAAACCAGCTCGGCAGGGCTAAAACCTATAGACTCCTGTTTAGCCTCTCTGGCTGCAAACAGCAGAAAAGGGAGTCCTTCATCCCAGCTTTTGTCCGTTTCATGACAATATTTGCGCATCATGGCCTTGATAGTCTGATGCCATCTTTCTAGAGCGCCTTGTGACTGGGGATGGTAAGGACTAGAGGGAATGTGTTTAATGCCAAAAGACTGTAGTGTCTGCTGGAAAATTTTGGACAGAAAGTTGCTGCCTTGGTCAGTTTGTATAACTTTAGGCAGACCAAAAGTTGCAAAAAACTTCAAAAGGGCTTTTGTTATGGTAGGCGCTGTGATTTTTCTTAGTGGAATGGCTTCAGGGAAACGAGTGGCAGCACACATGACAGTCAAGAGAAACTGGTTACCAGCCTTTGTTCTGGGCAGGGGACCCACACAGTCCACCAGGACACGCTCAAAAGGCTCACCAACTGCAGGAATGGGCTTAAGGGGAACAGGTGGCACCTTCTGATTAGGTTTACCCACTATTTGGCAAACTTTACATGTTCTACAAACCTGGCAACATCTTTCTTCAGGCCTGGCCAAAAGAAATGTTGTAGAATACGGTCATGGGTTTTAGTGATTCCCAAGTGACCCGACCATGAGTGGTCATGTGCCAACTGCAGTATTTGTTCCCGATAACCTTGAGGAATGACAATTTGCTGTACTACTCCCCAATCTTCCTCAATACCCTGCTGTTGCAAGGCAGGCCTTGAGATCCATTTTCTCATAAGTAATCCATTCTCCACATAAAACTTATGGGTTTTATCACTATTTATTGAATCACTCACCCCTTCAAAACATTTAGTGAGCGTTTCATCACTTTTCTGATCTTGGCTCAAACTCTCACGTGATATTGATAGCGGGAGAAAAGCCTCAGTCTTTGGAGTGAAGTTGTCCTTGAAAGGCGCCGATTCTGAAAAGTCCTCTGCCGGCAGCTTGTCCTCCATCAAAGCAAAACCAAGAACAGAGTCATCCAAGCTTACTTCCTTCAGCTTGCGAGCTTGAGACCTGGTAAGAGCACTGACAGCAAACACATCAGGATGGGACTTCAACATCTCATCTTCACCATTATGCAACTGGGATTATCCACCACCTCAGGAATAGGAGTACCTTGTCTCCAGCAAGATCATTCCCCATTATAAATTCAACTCCCTGAACAGGGAATGAGTTTCTCACCGCAACTTTGAAGAATCCAGAGGCCAACTTGGATTTTAGGTAAACATGATGTAGAGGTGCCGGTACATACGCCATTCCAATTCCTTGTACTATTGTACTTGCATTACAGGAGGTGTCAGCGTTGAATGGCAGAAGGCTGGACAGAATAAATGACTGGGAACCGCCAGTGTCCCTCAGTATCCTCACTGGTTTCTCATCCTCTGGAAATCCTGTTAGGGAGACAAGACCATCAAAAATGAAGGGCTTAAAACAGTCATCAGGTTCACTCAGGTTTGAGAGATCTGGGGAGGATCTCAGGGTTTTGACTAGGCCAACCCCTTTAGCTGGTTTTGGTGGTTGGGGTGCCTGTTTACGTTTCAGGGCCAAACAGTCAGAAACAATGTGCCCCATTTTATGACAATAAAAGCATTAACTTCCTAGGAAGTTGGAGCGTTCTTAACCTGAGATTGTGGTACATCTTTCCATGTCTTGTCACGAGAAGGTTGGTCAGATTTACACACAAAAACATTTTTGTGAGTAAGGGCAAATTCTTCAGCCAGAACAGCAGCCTCTTGTAAGGTAGTAGCTTTTTGCTCATTCAGGTACAACACTGTACGATCTGGAAGGCAGTTTTTGAACTCCTCCAACAATACCAACTCACGTAGTAAACTAAAGTCAGTAGCTTTAGTTGCCTGGCACCATCTGTCAAATAGCATTCCTTTTTCTCTCGCAAATTCAACAAATGTTTGTGCAGTTGATTTTCTTAAGGCTCTGAACCGCTGCCTGTATGCCTCAGGTACCAGCTCATATGCCCGGAGTATGGCAGCTTTAACTTTGTTATACACAAGACTGTCTTCTATTGTGAGTGCTGCACATACTTCCTGTGCCTTACCACTCAGTTTGCACTGCAACAAAAGGGACCAAACGTCTGTGGGCCAGTGAAGGGCAACAGCAATACGTTCAAACGCATTAAAATAGGCTTCCACCTCTGTCTCTCGGAATGGTGGAACCAGGGCAATATTTTTGCTAATGTCAAATGTAGAAGGTGCTAAAGAAGAGCAAGGTTCATCTGGTGAAATACCGACATTGTCTTCATCTCTACCAGAATCTGTAGTGAGAACATGGGTTGGTTTCTGAGACTGTAGCTCCAGTTGACGCATTTTAATGGCAGTTTCAGCTTCAATTTGTCTGCATTTAAGCTGGAACTCAAATTCATCCTTCCGTTCCCGTTCCTTAGCTTCAAGTTCTAGACGAACTAGACGTACCTTCAAACGTGCCTCAACACTGGGATTTGAGGATTCAATAGAGAAGGGCTCAAACCGTGGGAGAGAGGCTGGTGGTTTATCCCCCCCTGGCTTGGTAGCAGCAGGTGGCGTCTTTCCTCCTTCCTCCTCAGCACAAACCTCAGAATGATCAGGACTTCCAGGAAAGGTGGTCTCTTCTTTGTCCACATCCACTGTGAGTACTCCTTTCTCAACTAAGCTACTAAAGACAAGAGATTTTAAGTCACGTTTGAGCAGAGACTTAGACACATGGATACCCAAGTATGAAGCGATTTCATATAAATCATCTTTTCTACAGACATCAAACTGTTGTACAGTAGGATTACTCAAAAATTCTTCCAAATTAAACTGTGCCATGTTCAAAAATAATCCCGGACGAGCCCCCACTTATGTTACAACCCCACCCTAGAATTCCTAAAGTAAATTGTGGCACTGGGCTTTAACATAAAACAAAAAGTAATCCGAACAGTTGATGAGTAACAAAAATATAATTTATTATACAAGTCTGCTAAAACAAGTACAGGAGAGAAAAAAAACACAGGGGAGCTTTAAGCTTCAGGGTCTCCAAGGCCAAAATAATAAACAAAACAACCCCTTACAACTATAAAATAAAACAACCACTTTCTAAAGAGAACTAAAAGAAAATACAAAACCTAAACTCCCTTACTAACCAAAAACAGGAGAAAACAGGTTACAACAAAAATGGCAGAGAACCCCTACCAGCTTCCACCTTCTTGGATAAGTTACAGAGTTGCTCACAGCAAACTTAAGTCGGTCCACACACACACAAAAAGCTCTCAAGCAGAGTCACAGCTCATGGCCCAGGTCAAACAAAAGGAGAGAGAGAGACGTCTGGCATCTCCAGCTTGCTGCTTATATATAGCGGCTGACGAGCCCCAACACACTTCACCTGCAGCAATCAGGCAGAGCTGAAACAAAAAACACAGAGCTCTCTCAAAAAAAGAGAGCCCCTAGAGGTCAGTGACCGTAACAACCTGTCCAGGGTGTACCCCGCCTCTCGCCCGAAACGTTGGCTGGAGATGGGCACCAGCACCCCTCCCGACCCCACTGAGGGAAAAAGGGTGCAAGAAAATGGATGGATGGATGGATGGATGGACTAAATATGGCAATTTTTTAATATATTTATCAACGCGCACATGTTCGCTGAAGACTATTTTATTTTAGTTTTTAGTTATTGTGAAGGGTTCATTGACTCACATTTTGAAGCTTTTGTTTTGTCTTTTTGTCCAGATCTCCCAACAAGCTGCTTGTGTAAAGAGGAGGAGGTTCTGAACGAGCCCAGCAACCAGGAAAACTCCACTTTACATCAGGAGGAACCAGAACCTCTGCAGTTGGAACGGGAACAAGAGGAACCAGGACCTCTGCAGATGAAACGGGAGCAAGAGGAACCAGAACCTCAACAGTTCAAAGAGGAAGAGAAGCAACTCTGCATCAGTCAGGATGAAGAGCAGCTTGTGCTGAAACGGGAGGCTGATGACATGTTGGTGAACAAAAAGACAAAACTGAGACTTCAAAACAAAAAAAACAAAAGAAAGCTCACCCAAAACAAAAACTATATTCTTGTAAAATGTGTGACAAAACATTTTCTCGAAATAATTCCTTGATAACACACATGACAACTCACACGACTAAGAAACTTTTCACATGTTCCACCTGTGGAAAAGATTACCCTCACAAAAATCATCTCAATGATCACATAAGAATTCATACAGGGGAGAAACCGTACACATGTTCAGCTTGTGGAAAAAGTTTCCATCAAATCAGCATTTTAAACAGACACATGAGAATTCACTCGGGTGAGAGGCCTTACACGTGCAAAACCTGTGGAAACAGTTTTGTATCTAAATTTCATTTACTTGATCACATGAAAATTCACACTGGTGAGAAGCCTTTCTCTTGTGAGACCTGTGGAAAATGTTTCCGGAGGAATCCTGGCTTGGTTAGTCACATCAGAGTTCACACAGGTGAGAAACCTTTCTCATGTGGGACTTGTGGAAAAAGTTTCTCTTTTAAAAACAGCTTAAATGTTCACATAACTCACACTGGTGAGAAACTTTTCTCATGTGAGATCTGTGGAAAAAGTTCAACTCATAAATATAGCTTAACTGCTCACATGAGAACTCACACAGGTGAGAAGCCGTTCTTATGTGGAAACTGTGGAAAAAGTTTCTCTTCTAAAAACAATTTAAATGTTCACATGAAAATTCACACAGGTGAGAAACCTTACTCATGTGGGACATGTGGAAAAAGTTTCTCTTATAAAAAATATTTAAATATTCACATGAGAACTCACACAGGTGAGAAACCTTTCTCATGTGGGACCTGTGGAAAAAGTTTAACTTAAAAACACAGTTTAAAACTTCACATGAGAACTCACTCTGGCAAGAAACCTTTCTCTTGTCTGATCTGTAGAAAAAGTTTAACTTCTAAATATAGCTTAACTGTTCACATGATGACTCACACAGGTGAGAAGCCGTTCTCATGTGGAACCTGTGGAAAATGTTTCATTTTTAAAATAAATTTAACTGTTCACATGAGAATTCACACAGGTGAGAAACCTTTCTCGTGTGGGACCTCTGGAAAATGTTTTGCTAGAAAACACCTTTTGCATTTTCACATGAAGACTCACAAGTGAGAGTTCTTTCTCATGTGGGACCTGTGGAAAATGCTTTGCTTTTAGGTCTGTTTTACTTCATCACATGAGGACTCACAAGTGAGAAGTCCTTCTGTCATGTGGGATCTATGGAAAAGGATTTGCTCAAAAATACTATTTAACTTCTCACATCAGAATTCACACATGTGAGAAGTAGCGGCGCACTGATTTATCAGCCAGCCGATTAATCTATGTGGATTTCCTTAATTTTGGGAGATCAGCTGATTCTTGCATGTGAAGCTGGTCTGATCCCCCAATTTTATTGACCTCATCCACTGCTCTCTTCTGCTCTCCGTTGAGCGGTTTAACTATTCGAGCGCCCCAAAACAAAAACTGCAATCGGTGCACCCTTAGTGAAAAGCCAGGAAAATGTTTTGTGTAGATCCAGTTTACTTCATCAAAAGAAGATTCACACGGGTTAGAAGCCTTTCTGTTGTAGGTTCTGTAGAAAAGGTTTCACTCAAAAGAAATGTAACAGTTCACATGAGAACTCACACAGGTTTGATGGCACAATGTGAACCTCAAGTAAGATTCTTAGTAACCTGCTGTTTGGAAGTGGAGTAATTGCAGGGTTTGACTGCTTTCAGATTTAGACTTCTAAAATTTTGGAATCTTTATTGTGTGTTTATGCTTTGTACTTATTTATTTTATTTCAATGATTTGGGGAAGTGGATGTATTTATTTGACATGGTTTTAATGATTTTTCTGCTTAGAAAATGTATTGATGATATGGATTGAATTTTAGATAGAAAAATAATTTAAACTTTTAATATAATTTTTAGGTAATAAATTGTACTGATGATACTGATGGTCTTTTTTCTTTTTTCTGTTTAGTAGAAAACATTAATCAGGAAAAGGTTTATGTATACAGCAGCAGAGCTCATCTCTTCCTCCTTAACTTAGCATGAATTTTAATGAATTGCAATTAATTTTAATTTAACCGAGGAAAATATTCATTTTTCAATAAACACTTAACAGATAGTAAGACTCAGGGATTATTAATCTATTTAATTAATATTCCCTGCTGGAACAATGTTCTTCCTGTGTATTTTCTTTTGAAGTATTTGGTAAACTACTGAAGTACTAAGTAACTGATCATAACACCTGATTTAATATTCAAAATGTGTCCTCAGACAGCCAAAAGTATAAAAGTTATGTGAACATTCTGGTATTTTACAGAGTATTACCAAAACATTGATATAAATAAGGAGTTAGGTTTGGAGGCTGGTTCTAGACCAGATTTACCACAGGGGTCAGGGTAGTCGGTGTTTTTCCATGGCGACACTTGGAAAAGAATTAAACATAAACCAGAGCAATATTTCATCATTTGATATAATCAGTGAGCCAAAGAGTCACTTGTGTCTCTCTGATGGTAAAAGACCATCAGGTTGCAGATCCATGGAAGATGGAACAGCAGCTAAAGGTGCAGCAACATAATTTTTATGGTTATTGTCATACTTATATGCAATGTCTCTATGTAAAAAGAGACAAATATATACATTTTAAAGCTGGGAAATTTAAATGATGTGCTTAAAACTCATTTTCACTCACTGAACTGACTGAACCACTGAAATAAACTTCATATTCCATGTTATTGAATGTGACTGTTTAAACATACTCCAGCATATGAATGTTTGAAATCCATTGGAATGAATTCAGCACAGATTGTAGAAAAATAGCTGAGTCACTGATTTCTACAACAGCAGTTTTAGCTGAAACAATGTAGGTGTAGTAGCAGGTTGTTGTCAGTAGGTGGCAGCACGAAATTATCATTTCTGATATAAAGGCTTTTTATTAAACATTAAAAGTTTAATATAAACATTTTATTAAAACCTTTAGTAAATAAAAATTTTATGAAAACATTTAATAAAAAGCATTAAACTTCATAATGAATTGAAAAAACTTGAAAACATTAGTTTGTGTGTAATTATTTAATATTCTGCGTTTCACTTTGGTGAACTGAGATAGTGAAATAAATAAATAATAATGGAAAAAGTTAAATGAATAAGGAGTTTACTCTAATGAGCTATCACTCTTAGCTACCAATGAAACATAAGTGATTTTCATTCAAACAGCACTTTATTCAATATTGCAAGTACAACAAAATATTATCAGGGATTTTTTTGTTGTTTTGTTTTGTTTTTTTCAGACTGATCTCTTCCAGGGTTGTCAAACTCCAGTCCTCAAGGGTCGGTGTCCTGCAACTTTTAGATGTGCCTCTGCTGCACCACACCTGAATAGAATAATCAGGTCATTAAGGCTCTGGAGAACCGAACTACACTAGGAGGAGGTAATTAAGCCATTTCATTCCAGCGTTTTGTACCTCTGGCACATCTAAAAACTGGAGGACAGCGGCCCTTGAGGACTGGAGTTTGACACCTGTGGTTCTAACTAAACACTCCCTCCCTACTTGTACTTGGTCTTGAGTTATCAAGCAGTTTGCAAGCATTATGTTTTACCACCATACAAAAAGAGTCACAGGTTACACATATAACTAATGAAACTATTTTCTAAATTTCCACTAACAATAAACCCATCAATAAAAGAGGAGACTCGCAGCAGAAAATTCAAAGCGGAACTAAAAATTATTTCCTGTTTCTTCAGTAAAGCCACTGAAGTGAAACACACAAAATATAAAAACAAAGAACACGGGATACTCTTAGCTTTTCTTTTGTTTGACGGTTGTGTGAAAACGGGTTTGAAGTTTAGCTAAATATGTGAATGTTTTTAATAAAAATGTCTGAGAGAGAGTTTATCAACGAGCAGGAAACTCCTGCTGAAGAAACATTCACAGAGTTGAAAGAAATCAACGTCAAGATCGAAGAAGAGATGGAGGATCAGCGCAGACCGCTGGATTTCACCCGGATACCGAAGACCGTCTTACACCGAATAGGTACGAAACACCTTCAGGTTTTACTGATACCGATGAGCCCATAGACATAATAAAAGAATAGACGCCTCATGGATATGAGGTTGCTCTATGTTGCATGTAGATGTTGCATATGTCTGTTATATATTTCTATGTTGTTCATTTTGTTGGTCCGTGTTGCTATTGCCTGTTCTCTTCGCCGTTATAAAGTCTTGAAGTAGGTCATGTCTGATCAAAGTGTTTATTAGATATTACAAAAATGTTGGTCTTCTAATATCAGTGGTTTCAAAATACTTAGATTTCTACTTCGTAGTGTCTTTATGCATTAGTCAGGGCAGCTAACGAGGTTGATGGTGCTATGCGCAGCCTTCCGTTTTTATTATTTTTAAATCTGTAATATCTTCACCTTTTATTAAGGAGTTTCAGAAAGTATTTCAACTTCTCTCATTTACTTCAACGCAACTCAATTTGTAACAAATTCTGTAGACTATCTTTTGTCTTTTGCCATAAGATAAATTATCTTTTGTCAGTAAAAGATAAAATATAAATTCTTATCAAACAACATATTATTCTTCATTTTCTTAAGGACGCAGAGCCAATTAAATGACAAACAATACTTTTATACATTATATATATTATCTATATATCTCCACCAATAATAGGAGGAACAAAGATAATAAGGAGACATGAAAAACATGATCAACTATAATAAAACTACAATTTGCAATGTATATGTAAGACATTTAATTGAGCAAAAGTCAATAACAAACGAATGAATTAGGTTAACAGAGAAATAACCAGGGTTGTTAAACAGATACTTGCAAAAATTAATATTTATGTTTTTATGATGCCATGTTTAATATTGTGAGACTTTTTGTTGGTAGAGTTGTATAGGAAAAAATAAGATGAAAATTATTTAATCTATTGAGGGTGGAACTTTTCTTTCAACTCTAAAACAATAAATCAGATTCATAGAATCACATTAGAGCAAAAATACGTGGCACGCTATCAGTAAATGTTATTTAGTTTGGTTAAGAATAATTATTACACCATCAGTAAATAACTTCTAATAGATGTTCTTGGTTGCCATAGGAACACAGAAACACCTTCATGAACTCAGAGGTTCAAACTGATGAATAAAGACGATGGATGCTCTCTGCTGAAATATTTCTTACCGTCTTTCATGTTCTTTCAGCAAACGGTTGAGACAGAGTTGTTTTTGGCTTCACCATTATTACCCTGCTGTTATTCCTGCCATTCAAATTATTCTTAAAAGATTGTCTTAAAAATCTTTAAGACAAAGATGTTTGTCTAAAAGATAAAAATGTTGGATTTTACAATACATGTGCATTTAAAATCCAATAAGGTAAATAAAAATTGCTCCAAAAGACTAAATATGGCAATAATTGTATATTTTTAATGGCGTGCACATGTTCGCTGAAGACTGTTTTTATTGTAGTTTTTAATTATTGTGAAGGGTTCATTGACTCACATTTTGAAGCTTTTGTTTTGTCATTTTGTCCAGATCTCCCAACAAGCTGCTTGAGTAAAGAGGAGGAGGTTCTGAACGAGCCCAGCAACCAGGAAAACTCCACTTTACATCAGGAGGAACCAGAACCTCTGCAGATGAAACGGGAGCAAGAGGAACCAGAACCTCTGCAGATGAAACGGGAACAAGAGGAACCAGAACCTCTGCAGATGAAACGGGAGCAAGAGGAACCAGAACTTCTGCAGATGGAACGGGAACAAGAGGAACCAGAACTTCTGCAGATGGAGCGGGAACAAGAGGAACCAGAACCTCCGCAGATGGAGCGGGAACAAGAGGAACCAGAACTTCTGCAGATGGAGCGGGAACAAGAGGAACCAGAACTTCTGCAGATGGAGCGGGAACAAGAGGAACCAGAACTTCTGCAGATGGAGCGGGAACAAGAGGAACCAGAACTTCTGCAGATGAAACGGGAACCAGAACCTCCGCAGATGGAGCGGGAACAAGAGGAACCAGAACCTCCGCAGATGAGCGGGAACAAGAGGAACCAGAACCTCCGCAGATGGAGCGGGAACAAGAGGAACCAGAACCTCCGCAGATGGAGCGGGAACAAGAGGAACCAGAACCTCCGCAGATGGAGCGGGAACAAGAGGAACCAGAACCTCCGCAGATGGAGCGGGAACAAGAGGAACCAGAACCTCCGCAGATGGAGCGGGAACAAGAGGAACCAGAACTTCTGCAGATGGAGCGGGAACAAGAGGAACCAGAACTTCTGCAGATGGAGCGGGAACAAGAGGAACCAGAACTTCCCCAGAAGAAACTGGAGCAAGAGGAACCAGAACTTCCCCAGAAGAATCTGGAGCAAGAGGAACCAGAACTTCCCCAGAAGAATCTGGAGCAAGAGGAACCAGAACTTCCGCAGAAGAAACTGGAGCAAGAGGAACCAGAACTTCCGCAGAAGAAACTGGAGCAAGAGGAACCAGAACCTCTGCAGAAGAAACTGGAGCAAGAGGAACCAGAACCTCCGCAGATACAAGAGGAACCAGAACCTCTGCAGAAGAAACGGGAGCAAGAGGAACCAAAACCTCTGCAGATACAAGAGGAACCAGAACCTCTGCAGAAGAAACGGGAGCAAGAGGAACCAGAACTTCCGCAGATGCAACAGGAGCAAGAGGAACCAAAACATCAACGGATCACAGAGGAAGAGAAGCAACTCTGCATCAGTCAGGATGAAGAGCAGCTTGTGCTGAATCAAGAGACTGATGACATTTTGGTGAACAAACAGAAAGGCACAGCTGAGACTTCAAACAAAAAAAAGCACAAGAAAGCTCACCCAAACAAAAAACGATATTCTTGTAAAATTTGTGACAAAACCTTTTCTCGAAATTATTCCTTGACAACACACATGACAACTCACACGCCTGAGAAACCCTTCACATGTGCAGCTTGTGGAAAAACTTTCCATCACATCAGCACTTTAAACAGACACATGAAAACACACTCGGGTGAGAGACCTTACACGTGCACAACCTGTGGAAAAAGCTTTGTATCTAGATCTCACTTACTTGATCACATGACAATTCACACTGATGAGAAGCCTTTCTCTTGTGAGACCTGTGGAAAACGTTTCCGGAGGAAAACTGACTTGGTTAAGCACAAGAGAATTCACACAGGTGAGAAGCCTTTCTCTTGTGAGACCTGTGAAAAAAGTTTCCGGAGCAAACCTGACTTGGTTAGGCACAAGACAGTTCACACTGATGAGAAGCCTTTCTCTTGTGAGACCTGTGAAAAAAGTTTCCGGAGCAAACCTGACTTGGTTAGGCACAACAAGATTCACACAGCTGAGAAGCCTTTCTCTTGTGAGACCTGTGGAAAAAGATTCCTGAGGAGAGCTAACTTGGTTTGTCACATCACCGTTCACACAGGTGAGAAGCCTTTCTCTTGTGAGACCTGTGGAAAAAAATTCCGGAGGAAACATGACTTGGTTTTTCACATCAGAGATCACACAGGTGAGAAGCCTTTCTTGTGTGAAACCTGTGGAAAAAGTTTTTCTAAGAGAAGAAGTTTAACTTTGCACATGAGAAGTCACACAGGTGAGAAGCCTTTCTTGTGTGAAACCTGTGGAAAAAGTTTCACTATGAAAATAAGTCTAACTATGCACATGAGAACTCACACAGGTGAGAAGCCTTTCTTGTGTGAAACCTGTGGAAAAAGTTTCACTCAAAAATCCCATTTAACTTCTCACATCGCTTCTTTACACATGTGAGAAGTAGCGGTGCACTGATTTATAAGTCAGCTAATTAATATATGTTTTCCTTAATTTTGGGAGATCAGCTGATTCTTGCATGTGAAGCTGGTCTGATCCCCCAATTTTATTAACCTCATCCACTGCTCTCTTCTGCTCTCCGTTGAGCGGTTTAACTATTCGAGCGCCCCAAAACAAAAACTGCAATCGGTGCACCCGTAGTGAAAAGCCAGGAAAATGTTTTGTGTAGATCCAGTTTACTTCATCACAAGAAGATTCACACGGGTTAGAAGCCTTTCTGTTGTAGGTTCTGTAGAAAAGGTTTCACTCAAAAGAAATGTAACAGTTCACATGAGAACTCACACAGGTTTGATGGCACAATGTGAACCTCAAGTAAGATTCTTAGTAACCTGCTGTTTGGAAGTGGAGTAATTGCAGGGTTTGACTGCTTTCAGATTTAGACTTCTAAAATTTTGGAATCTTTATTGTGTGTTTTATCCTTTGTACTTATTTATTTTATTTCAATGATTTGGGGAAATGGATGCATTTATTTGACATGGTTTTAATGGTTTTTCTTAGAAAATGTATTGATGATATGGATTGAATTTTAGATAGAAAAATAATTTAAACTTTTAATATAATTTTTAGGTAATAAATTATACTGATGATACTGATGGTCTTTTTCTTTTTTCTGTTTAGTAGAAAACATTAAATCAAGAAAACGTTTATATATACAGCAGCAGAGCTCATCTCTTCCTCCTTAACTTAGCATGAATTGCAATTAATTTTAATTTAACCGAGGAAAATATTCATTTTTCAATAAACACTTAACAGATGGTAAAGCTCAGGGATTATTATTCTATTTATTTAATATTCCCTGCTGGAACAATGTTCTTCCTGTGTATTTTCTTTTGAAGTATTTGGTAAACTACTGAGTAACTGATCATAACACCTGATTTAATATTCAAAATGTGTCCTCAGACAGCCAAAAGTATAAAACTTATGTGAACATTCTGGTATTTTACAGAGTATTACCAAAACATTGATATAAATAAGGAGTTAGGTTTGGAGGCTGGTTCTAGACCAGATTTACCACAGGGGTCAGGGTAGTCGGTGTTTTTCCATGGCGACACTTGAAAAAGAATTAAACAACACAAACCAGAGCAATATTTTATCATTTGATTAAATCAGTGAGCCAAAGAGTCACTTGTGCAGATCCATGGAAGATGGAGCAGCTAAAGGTGCAGCACCATAATTTTTATGGTTATTGTCATACTTATATGCAATGTCTCTATGTAAAAAGAGACAACAAATATATCAATTTTAAAGCTGGGAAATTTAAATGATGTGCTTAAAACTAATTTTCACTCACTGAACTGACTGAGCCACTGAAATAAACTTCATATTCCATGTTATTAAATGTGACTGTTTAAACATACTCCAGCATATGAATGTTTGAAATCCATTGGAATGAATTCAGCACAGATTGTAGAAAAATAGCTGAGTCACTGATTTCTACAACAGCAGTTTTAGCTGGAACAATATAGGTGTAGTAGCAGGTTGTTGTCAGTAGGTGGCAGCACGGAATTATCATTTCTGATATAAAGGCTTTTATTAAACATTAAAAGTTTAATATAAACATTTTATTAAAACCTTTAGTAAATAAAAATTTTATGAAAACATTTAATAAAAAGCATTAAACTTCATAATGAATTGAAAAAACTTGAAAACATTAGTTTGTGTGTAATTATTTAATATTCTGCGTTTCAGTTTGGTGAACTGAGATAGTGAAATAAATAATAATAATGGAAAAAGTTAATGAATAAGGAGTTTACTCTAATGAGCTACCACTCTTTGCTACAATGAAACATAAGTGATTTTCATTCAAACAGCACTTTATTCAATATTGCAAGTACAACAAAATATTATCAGGGATTTTTTTGTTGTTTTGTTTTTTTTCACACTGATCTCTTCCAGGGTTGTCAAACTCCAGTCCTCAGGGTCGGTGTCCTGCAACTTTTAGATGTGCCTCTGCTGCACCACACCTGAATAGAATAATCAGGTCATTAAGGCTCTGGAGAACCGAACTACACTAGGAGGAGGTAATTAAGCCATTTCATTCCAGCGTTTTGTACCTCTGGCACATCTAAAAACTGGAGGACAGCGGCCCTTGAGGACTGGAGTTTGACACCTGTGGTTTAACTAAACACTCCCTCCCTACTTGTACTTGGTCTTGAGTTATCAAGCAGTTTGCAAGCATTATGTTTTACCACCATACAAAAAGGTCACAGGTTACACATATAACTAATGAAACTATTTTCTAAATTCCACTAACAATAAACCCATCAATAAAAGAGGAGACTCGCAGCAGAAAATTCAAAGCGGAACTAAAAATTATTTCCTGTTTCTTCAGTAAAGCCACTGAAGTGAAACACACAAAAGATAAAACAAAGAACACGGGATACTCTTAGCTTTTCTTTTGTTTGACGGTTGTGTGAAAACGGGTTTGAAGTTTAGCTAAATATGTGAATGTTTTAAATAAAATGTCTGAGAGAGAGTTTATCAACGAGCAGGAAACTCCTGCTGAAGAAACATTCACAGAGTTGAAAGAAATCAACGTCAGATCGAAGAGAGATGGAGGATCAGCGCAGACCGCTGGATTTCACCCGGATACCGAAGATCGTCTTACACCGAATAGGTACGAAACACCTTCAGGTTTTACTGATACCGATGAGCCCATTGACATAATAAAAGAATAGAAACCTCAACAACATGAGGTTTCTCTATGTTGTTGTTATGTGTCATTGGTAGATGTTGCATATGTCTGTTATATATTTCTATGTTTGTCGTTCATTTCGTTGGTCCGTGTTGCTATTGCCTGTTCTCTTTGCCATTATAAAGTCTTGAAGTAGGTCATGTCTGATCAAAGTGTACTACTTGGTAGTGTCTTTATGCATTAGTCAGGGCAGCTAACGAGGTTGATGGGTGCTATGCGCAGCCTTCAGTTTTTTTTTTCCTTTTTAAATCTAATATATTTGGGAAGGAGTTTCACTTTCAGAAAGTATTTGAACTTCTCTCTCATTTACTGAAGCGCAACTCAGTTTTTAAAAATTCTGTAGTTTTCAGTGTACTTCTAAATCTGTTCCTTATTCGCATCATTTCGGGCTTGCTACTGCCTCTAGTGGCGTGGGGTGGTAACACAACTAATATAATTACTAAATCATAATACCACGACGTCTTTATTATTTACTATTAATTTCGGCATTACGAAATTAATAGTAAAACATTCCAGTAAGATAAATTACTGGCATTTTTGCCAGTAAAAGATAATTTATATTTTATCTTAACAAACTATATTTCATTTCTTAATCATGTACAGCTAATTAAATGACAAACAATACTTTCATACTTTATAAATAATATCTATATACTCCATCAATAACAGGAGGAACAAAGGAAATGAGACATGAGAATATTATCAACTATAAAAACTATAATTTGCAATGTAAGAAAAATTTAATTCAACAAAAGTCAATGAACAATGAGTTAAGAACAGAGAAATAACCAGGGCTGTTAAACAGATACTAGCAAAAATTCATATTTTTGTTTTTATGATGCCATGTTTAATATTATAAGACTTTTTGTTGATAGAGTTGTATAGGAAAAATAAGAAGAAATTATTTAATCTATTAAGGTGGAAATTTTCCTGTGACTCTAAACAATAAATCGAATTCATTGATCACATTATCAACAATTTGTGAATAGAGCAAAAACTCGTAGCACGCTATAGGTGTTATCTATTATTTTGGTTAAGAAAAGTTTTGCACAGTCGATAAATAACTTCTAACAGATGTTAACAGATGGCAAGAGGAACCAGAACACAGTAACACCTTCATGAACTCAGAGGTTCAAACTGATGAATAAAGACGATGGATGCTCTCTGCTGAAATATTTCTTGCCGTCTCTCATGTTCTTTCAGCAAACGGTTGAGACAGAGTTGTTTTTGGCTTCACCATTATTTACCTGCTGTTATACCTGCCATTCAAATTATTCTTAAAAGATTGTCTTAAAAATCTTTAAGAGAAAGATGTTTGTCTAAAAGATAAAATGTTGGATTTTACAATCTTGCATTTAAAATCCAATAAGGTAATAAAATTGCTCCAAAAGACTAATATGGCAATATTTTTATATATTTATGGACGTGCACATTTTGCTGAAGACTAATTTATTTAGTTTTAATTATTGTGAAGGGTCATTGACTCACATTTTGAAGCTTTGTTTTGTCATTTTGTCCAGATCTCCAACAGCTGCTTGAGTAAAGAGGAGGAGGTTCTGAACGAGCCAGCAACCAGGAAACTCCACTTACATCTGGAGGAACCAGAACCTTGCAGATGAAACAGGAGCAAGAGGAACCAGAACCTCCGCTGTTGGAACGGGAGCAAGAGGAACCAGAACTTCTGCAGATGAACGGGAGCAAGAGGAACCAGAACCTCTGCAGATGAAATGGAGCAAGAGGAACCAGAACCTCTGCAGATGAATGGGAGCAAGAGGAACCAGAACCTCTGCAGATGAAACAGGAGCAAGAGGAACCAGAAAATCAACAGATCAAAGAGGAAGAGAAGCAACTCTGCATCAGTCAGGATGAAGAGCAGCTTGTGCTGAAACGGGAGACTGATGACATGTTGGTGAACAACAGAAAGGCAAAACTGAGACTTCAAAACAAAAAAACACAGAAGGTCACCCAAACAAAAACTATATTCTTGTAAAATTTGTGACAAACATTTTCTCGAAATAATTCCTTTATGACACACATGACAACTCACACGACTAAGAAACTTTTCACATGTTCCACCTGTGGAAAGATTACACTCACAAATCATCTCAATGATCACATGAGAATTCATACAGGGGAGAAACCGTACACATGTGCAGCTTGTGGAAAAGTTTCCATCAATCAGCATTTTAAACAGACACATGAGAATTCACTCGGGTGAGAGGCCTTACATTTGACAACCTGTGGAAACAGTTTTGTATCTAAATTTCAATTACATGATCACATGAATTCACACTGGTGAGAAGCCTTTCTCTTGTGAGACCTGTGGAAAATGTTTCCGGAGGAATCGTAACTTGGTTAGTCACATCAGAGTTCACACAGGTGAGAAGCCTTTCTCATGTGGAACCTGTGGAAAAGGTTTCTCTCATAAACACAGTTTAAATGTCACATGAGAATCACTCTGGCAGAACTTTCTCATGTTGATCTGTAGAAAAGTTTAACTTCTAAATCTAGCTTAACTGTTCACTTGATGACTCACACAGGTGAGAAACCTTTCTATGTGAGATCTGTGGAAAAGTTTAACTTCTAATCTAGCTTAACTGTTCACATGATGACTCACACAGGTGAGAAGCCTTTCTCATGTGGAACCTGTGGAAAGGTTTCTCTTTTAAAAAAGTTTAAATGTTCACATGAGAATTCACACTGGTGAGAAGCCTTACTCATGTGGGACCTGTGGAAAAAGCTTGTCTGATCAAAGAAGTTTAAATCATCACATGACAATTCACACTGGTCAGAAGCCTTACCATGTGAGATTTGTGGAAAAAGTTTAACTTATAAATACAGTTTAAAACGTCACATGAGAACTCATTCTGGCAAGAAACTTTCTCATGTCTGATCTGTAGAAAAAGTTTAACTTCTAAATATAGCTTAACTGCTCACATGAGAACTCACACAGGTGAGAAGCCGTTCTTATGTGGAACCTGTGGAAAAAGTTTCTCTTCTAAATGCAATTAAATGTTCACATGAAATTCACACAGGTGAAAACCTTACTCATGTGGGACATGTGGAAAAGTTTCTCTTATAAACCATATTTAAATATTCACATGAGAACTCACACGGTGAGAAACCTTTTCATGTGGGACCTGTGGAAAAAGTTTAACTTATAACACAGTTTAAATCGTCACATGAGAATCATCTGGCAAGAAACCTTCTCATGTCTGATCTGTAGAAAAAGTTGAACTCTAAATATAGCTTAACTGTTCACTGATGACTCACACAGGTAAGAAGCCGTTCTTATGTGGAACCTGTGGAAAATGTTCATTCTTAAAAAAGTTATCTGTTCACATGAGATTCAACACAGGCTAGAACTTTTTATGTGGGAGCTGTGGAATGTTTTGCTAGAAACACCTTTTGCATTTCACATGAGACTCACAAGTGAGAAGTCCTTCTGTATGTGGGATTGTGAAAGGTTTGCTCAAAATACTATTTAACTTCTACATCAGATTCACACATGTGAGAAGTAGCGGCACACTGATTTATCAGCCAGCCATAATCTTTGTTGATTCCTTAATTTTGGGAGATCACTGATTCTTGCATGTGAAGCTGGTCTGATCCCCATTTTATTGACCTCATCCACTGCTCTCTTCTGCTCTCCGTTGAGCGGTGACTATTAGAGCCCCAACAAACTGCAATCGGTGCACCCTGGTGAAAGCAGAAAATTTTTGTAGATCCATTTACTTCACTACAAGAGATTTACACGGGTTAGAAGCCTTCTGTTGTAGTTCTGTAAAAAGGTTTCACTCAAAAGAATGTACAGTTCACTGAGAATCACACAGGTTTGATGGCACAATGTGAACTCAAGTAATTCTTAGTAACCTGCTGTTTGGAAGTGGAGTAATTGCAGGGTTGACTGCTTTCAGATTAGACTTCTAAAATTTGGAATCTTTGTTGTTTATGCTTGTACTATTTATTTATTTCAATGATTTGGGGAAATGGATGCATTTATTGACATGGTTTTAATGGTTTTCTTAAAAAATTATTGATGATATGGATGGAATTTTAGATAGAAAATAATTTAAACTTTTAATATATTTTTAGTAATAAATTATAGTGATACTGATGTCTTTTTCTTTTTTCTGTTTAGTAGAAAATATTAATCAGGAAAACGTTTATATATAAGGCAGCAGAGCTCATCTCTTCCTCCTTAACTTAGCATGAATTTTGATGAATTGCAATGAATTTTAATTTAACCGAGGAAAATATTCATTTTTCAATAAACACTTAACAGATAGTAAAGCTCAGGGATTATTATTCTATTTATTTAATATTCCCTGCTGGAACAATGTTCTTCCTGTGTATTTTCTTTTGAAGTATTTGGTAAACTACTGAAGTACTGAGTAACTGATCATAACACCTGATTTAATATTCAAAATGTGTCCTCAGACAGCCAAAAGTATAAAAGTTATGTGAACATTCTGGTATTTTACAGAGTATTACCAAAACATTTATATAAATAAGGAGTTAGGTTTGGAGGCTGGTTCTAGACCAGATTTACCACAGAGGTCAGGGTAGTCGGTGTTTTTCCATGGCGATACTTGAAAAAGAATTAAACAACATAAACCAGAGCAATATATCATCTTTTGATTAAATCAGTGAGCCAAAGAGTCACTTGTGCAGATCCATGGAAGATGGAGCAGCTAAAGGTGCAGCACCATAATTTTTATGGTTATTGTCATACTTATATGCAATGTCTCTATGTAAAAAGAGACAACAAATATATCTTTAAAGCTGGGAAATTTAAATGATGTGCTTAAAACTCATTTTCACTCACTGAACTGACTGAGCCACTGAAATAAACTTCATATTCCATGTTATTGAATGTGACTGTTTAAACATACTCCAGCATATGAATGTTTGAAATCCATTGGAATGAATTCAGCACAGATTGTAGAAAAATAGCTGAGTCACTGATTTCTACAACAGCAGTTTTAGCTGAAACAATGTAGGTGTAGTAGCAGGTTGTTGTCAGTAGGTGGCAGCACATCTGATATAAAGGCTTTTTATTAAACATTAAAAGTTTAATATAAACATTATATATAAAAACATAGCAAATGAAGCTTTTTAAAACATTAGTTTATGTGTAATTATTTAATACTGTGCTTCTCTCATATGAACTCAGGTAGTAAAATAAATTAATAATAATGGGAAAAAATAAATGAATAAGAAGGAGTTTACTCTAATGAGCTATCACTCTTAGCTACCAAGGAGACATACGTAATTTTCACTCAATCAGCACTTTATTCAATATTGCAAGAACAACCTAACAATATTCTCAGTGCTTTTTCTTTTCCTTTTTTTCCCAGACTGGGTGTCAAACTCCAGTCCTCAAGGGTCGGTGTCCTGCAACTTTTAGATGTGCCTCTGCTGCACCACACCTGAATAGAATAATCAGGTCATTAAGGCTCTGGAGAACCGAACTACACTAGGAGGAGGTAATTAAGCCATTTCATTCCAGCGTTTTGTACCTCTGGCACATCTAAAAACTGGAGGACAGCGGCCCTTGAGGACTGGAGTTTGACACCTGTGGTTCTAACTAAACACTCCCTCCCTACTTGTACTTGGTCTTGAGTTATCAAGCAGTTTGCAAGCATTATGTTTTACCACCATACAAAAACAGTCACAGGTTACACATATAACTAATGAAACTATTTTCTAAATTTCCACTAACAATAAACCCATCAATAAAAGAGGAGACTCGCAGCAGAAAATTCAAAGCGGAACTAAAAATTATTTCCTGTTTCTTCAGTAAAGCCACTGAAGTGAAACACACAAAATATAAAAACAAAGAACACGGGATACTCTTAGCTTTTCTTTTGTCAGTCGGTTGTCTGAAAACGGGTTTGAAGTTTAGCTAAATATGTGAAAGTTTTTAATAAACATGTCAGAGAGAGAGTTTATCAACGAGCAGGAAACTCCTGCTGAAGAAACATTCACAGAGTTGAAAGAAATCAACGTCAAGATCGAAGAAGAGATGGAGGATCAGCGCAGACCGCTGGATTTCACCCGGATACCGAAGACCGTCTTACACCGAATAGGTACGAAACACCTTCAGGTTTTACTGATACCGATGAGCCCATAGACATAATAAAAGAATAGACGTCTCATGGATATGAGGTTGCTCTATGTTGTTGTTATGTGTCATTGGTAGATGTCGTTGCTCTATGTTGCATGTAGATGTTGCATATGTCTGTTATATATTTCTATGTTGTCGTTCATTTCGTTGGTCCGTGTTGCTATTGCCTGTTCTCTTTGCCATTATAAAGTCTTGAAGTAGGTCATGTCTGATCAAAGTGTTTATTAGATATTACAAAAATGTTGGTCTTTTAATGTCAGTGGTTCCAAAATACTTAGATTTCTACTTCATATTGTCTTTATGCATTAGTCAGGGCAGCTAATGAGGTTGATGGGTGCTATGCGCAGCCTTCCGTTTTTTTTTCTTTTTAAATCTAATATATTTGGGAAGGAGTTTCACTTTTTGATCTTCTCTCTCATTTACTGAAGCGCAACTCGGTTTTTAATAAATTCTGTAGTTTTCAGTGTACTTCTAAATCTGTTCCTTATTCGCATCATTTCGGGCCTGCTACTGCCTCTAGTGGCGTGGGGGTGGTAACACAACTAATATAATTACTAAATCATAATACCACGACGTCTTTATTATTTACTATTAATTCGGCATTACGAAATTAATAGTAAAACATGCCAGTAAGATAAATTACTGGCATTTTTGCCAGTAAAAGATAATTTATATTTTATCTTAACAAACTATATTTCATTTTCTTAATCATGTGCAGCTAATTAAATGACAAACAATACTTTCATACTTTATAAATAATATCTATATAACTCCATCAATAACAGGAGGAACAAAGGAAATGAGACATGAGAAATATGATCAACTATAATAAAACTATAATTTGCAATGTAAGAAAAATTTAATTCAACAAAAGTCAATGAACAAATGAGTTAAGAACAGAGAAATAACCAGGGTTGTTAAACAGATACTAGCAAAAATTCATATTTTTGTTTTTATGATGCCATGTTTAATATTATGAGACTTTTTGTTGATAGAGTTGTATAGGAAAAAATAAGAAAATTATTTAATCTATTAAGGTGGAAATTTCCTGTGACTCTAAAACAATAAATCAAATTCATTGAATCACATTATCAACAATTTGTGAATAGAGCAGAAGCTCGTAGCACGCTATAGGTGTTATCTTTTATTTTGGTTAAGAAAAGTTTTGCACAGTCGATAAATAACTTCTAACAGATGTTAACAGATGGCAAGAGGAACCAGAACACAGTAACACCTTCATGAACTCAGAGGTTCAAACTGATGAATAAAGACGATGGATGCTCTCTGCTGAAATATTTCTTGCCGTCTTTCATGTTCTTTCAGCAAACGGTTGAGACAGAGTTGTTTTTGGCTTCACCATTATTTACCTGCTGTTATACCTGCCATTCAAATTATTCTTAAAAGATTGTCTTAAAAATCTTTAAGACAAAGATGTTTGTCTAAAAGATACAAATGTTGGATTTTACAATACATGTGCATTTAAAATCCAATAAGGTAAATAAAAATTGCTCCAAAAGACTAAATATGGCAATAATTTTATATATTTATGGACGTGCACATGTTCGCTGAAGACTATTTTTATTTGAGTTTTTAATTATTGTGAAGGGTTCATTGACTCACATTTTGAAGCTTTTGTTTTGTCTTTTGTCCAGATCTCCCAACAAGCTGCTTGAGTAAAGAGGAGGAGGTTCTGAACGAGCCCAGCAACCAGGAAAACTCCACTTTACATCAGGAGGAACCAGAACCTCTGCAGTTTGAACAGGAGCAAGAGGAACCAGAACCTCTGCAGATGAAACGGGAGCAAGAGGAACCAGAACCTCTGCAGATGAAACGGGAGCAAGAGGAACAAGAACCTCTGCAGATGAAACGGAGCAAGAGAACCAGAACCTCTGCAGATGAAACAGGAGCAAGAGGAACCAGAACCTCTACAGATGAAACAGGAGCAAGAGGAACCAGAACCTCTGCAGATGAAACGGGAGCAAGAGCAACCAGAAACTCTGCAGATGAAACAGGAGCAAGAGGAACCAGAACCTCTGCAGATGAAACAGAGCAAGAGGAACCAGAACCTCTGCAGATGAAACAGGAGGAAGAGGAACCAGAACTTCTGCAGATGAAACGGGAGCAAGAGGAACCAGAACCTCTGCAGATGAAACAGGAGCAAGAGGAACCAGAACTTCTGCAGATGAAACAGGAGCAAGAGGAACCAGAACTTCTGCAGATGAAACGGGAGCAAGAGGAACCAGAACCTCTGCAGATGAAACAGGAGCAAGAGGAACCAGAACATCAACAGTTCAAAGAGGAAGAGAAGCAACTCTGCATCAGTCAGGATGAAGAGCAGCTTGTGCTGAAACGGGAGACTGATGACATGTTGGTGACCAAACAGAAAGGCAAAACTGAGACTTCAAAACAAAAAAAACACAAGAAAGGTCACCCAAAACAAAAACTATATTCTTGTAAAATTGTGACAAAACATTTCTCGAAATAATTCCTTTATGACACACATGACAACTCACACGACTAAGAACTTTCACATGTTCCACCTGTGGAAAAGATTACACTCACAAAAATCATCTCAATGATCACATGAGAATTCATACAGGGGAGAAACCGTACACATGTGCAGCTTGTGGAAAAAGTTCCATCAAATCAGCATTTTAAACAGACACATGAGAATTCACTCGGGTGAGAGGCCTTACATTTGCACAACCTGTGGAAACAGTTTTGTATCTAAATTCAATTACATGATCACATGAAATTCACACTGGTGAGAAGCCTTTCTCTTGTGAGACCTGTGGAAAATGTTTCCGGAGGAATCGTAACTTGGTTAGTCACATCAGAGTTCACACAGGTGAGAAGCCTTTCTCATGTGGAACCTGTGGAAAAGGTTTCTCTCATAAACACAGTTTAAAATGTCACATGAGAACTCACTCTGGCAAGAAACCTTTCTCATGTCTGATCTGTAGAAAAAGTTTAACTTCTAAATCTAGCTTAACTGTTCACTTGATGACTCACACAGGTGAGAAACCTTCTCATGTGAGATCTGTGGAAAAAGTTTAACTTCTAAATCTAGCTTAACTGTTCACATGATGACTCACACAGTGAGAAGCCTTTCTCATGTGGAACCTGTGGAAAAGGTTTCTCTTTTAAAAAAGTTAAATGTTCACATGAGAATTCACACTGGTGAGAAGCCTTACTCATGTGGGACCTGTGGAAAAAGCTTGTCTGATCAAAGAAGTTTAAATCATCACATGACAATTCACACTGGTCAGAAGCCTTACTCATGTGAGATCTGTGGAAAAAGTTTAACTTATAAATACAGTTTAAAACGTCACATGAGAACTCATTCTGGCAAGAAACCTTTCTCATGTCTGATCTGTAGAAAAGTTTAACTTCTAAATATAGCTTAACTGCTCACATGAGAACTCACACAGGTGAGAAGCCGTTCTTATGTGGAACCTGTGGAAAAAGTTTCTCTTCTAAATGCAATTAAATGTTCACATGAAAATTCACACAGGTGAGAAACCTTACTCATGTGGACATGTGGAAAAAGTTTCTCTTATAAACCATATTTAAATATTCACATGAGAACTCACACAGGTGAGAAACCTTCTCATGTGGGACCTGTGGAAAAGTTAACTTATAAACACAGTTTAAATCGTCACATGAGAACTCATTCTGGCAAAAACCTTTCTCATGTCTGATCTGTAGAAAAGTTGAACTTCTAAATATAGCTTAACTGTTCACATGATGACTCACACAGGTAAGAAGCCGTTCTTATGTGGAACCTGTGGAAAATGTTTCATTCTAAAAAAGTTTATCTGTTCACATGAGAATTCACACAGGCTAGAAACCTTTTCATGTGGGAGCTGTGGAAAATGTTTTGCTAGAAAACACCTTTGCATTTCACATGAGGACTCACAAGTGAGAAGTCCTTCTGTCATGTGGATCTGTGGAAAAGGTTTGCTCAAAATACTATTTAACTCTCACATCAGAATTCACACATGTGAGAAGTAGCGGCACACTGATTTATCAGCCAGCCGATTAATCTTTGTTGATTTCCTTAATTTTGGGAGATCAGCTGATTCTTGCATGTGAAGCTGGTCTGATCCCCAATTTTATTGACCTCATCCACTGCTCTCTTCTGCTCTCCGTTGAGCGGTTTGACTATTAGAGCGCCCCCAAACAAAACTGCAATCGGTGCACCCTTGGTGAAAAGCAAGGAAAATTTTTTGTAGATCCAGTTTACTTCACTACAAGAAGATTTACACGGGTTAGAAGCCTTTCTGTTGTAGTTCTGTAGAAAAGGTTTCACTCAAAGAAATGTAACAGTTCACATGAGAACTCACACAGGTTTGATGGCACAATGTGAACCTCAAGTAAGATTCTTAGTAACCTGCTGTTTGGAAGTGGAGTAATTGCAGGGTTTGACTGCTTTCAGATTTAGACTTCTAAAATTTTGGAATCTTTGTGTGTTATGCTTTGTACTTATTATTTTATTTCAATGATTTGGGGAAATGGATGCATTTATTTGACATGGTTTTAATGGTTTTTCTTAAAAAATGTATTGATGATATGGATTGAATTTAGATAGAAAAATAATTTAAACTTTTAATATAATTTTAGGTAATAAATTATACTGATGATACTGATGGTCTTTTCTTTTTTCTGTTTAGTAGAAAATATTAATCAGGAAAACGTTATATATAAGGCAGCAGAGCTCATCTCTTCCTCCTTAACTTAGCATGAATTTTGATGAATTGCAATGAATTTTAATTTAACCGAGGAAAATATTCATTTTTCAATAAACACTTAACAGATAGTAAAGCTCAGGGATTATTATTCTATTTATTTAATATTCCCTGCTGGAACAATGTTCTTCCTGTGTATTTCTTTTGAAGTATTTGGTAAACTACTGAAGTACTGAGTAACTGATCATAACACCTGATTTAATATTCAAAATGTGTCCTCAGACAGCCAAAAGTATAAAAGTTATGTGAACATTCTGGTATTTACAGAGTATTACCAAAACATTTATATAAATAAGGAGTTAGGTTGGAGGCTGGTTCTAGACCAGATTTACCACAGAGTCAGGGTAGTCGGTGTTTTTCCATGGCGATACTTGAAAAGAATTAAACAACATAAACCAGAGCAATATATCATCTTTTGATTAAATCGGTGAGCCAAAGAGTCACTTGTGCAGATCCATGGAAGATGGAGCAGCTAAAGGTGCAGCACCATAATTTTATGGTTATTGTCATACTTATATGCAATGTCTCTATGTAAAAAGAGACAATAAATATATCAATTTTAAAGCTGGTAAATTAAATGATGTGCTTAAAACTCATTTTCACTCACTGAACTGACTGAGCCACTGAAATAAACTTCATATTCCATGTTATTGAATGTGACTGTTTAAACATACTCCAGCATATGAATGTTTGAAATCCATTGGAATGAATTCAGCACAGATTGTAGAAAAATAGCTGAGTCACTGATTTCTACAACAGCAGTTTTAGCTGAAACAATATAGGTGTAGTAGCAGGTTGTTGTCAGTAGGTGGCAGCACGAAATTATCATATCTGATATAAGGCTTTTTATTAAACATTAAAAGTTTAATATAAACATTATATATAAAACATAGCAAATGAGCTTTTAAAACATTAGTTTATGTGTAATTATTTAATACTGTGCTTCTCTCATATGAACTCAGGTAGTAAAATAAATTAATAATAATGGGAAAAATAAATGAATAAGAAGGAGTTTACTCTAATGACTATCACTCTTAGCTACCAAGGAGACATACGTAATTTTTCACTCAATCAGCACTTATTCAATATTGCAAGAACAACCTAACAATATTCTCAGTGCTTTTTCTTTTCCTTTTTTTCCAGACTGGGTGTCAAACTCCAGTCCTCAAGGGTCGGTGTCCTGCAACTTTAGATGTGCCTCTGCTGCACCACACCTGAATAGAATAATCAGGTCATTAAGGCTCTGGAGAACCGAACTACACTAGGAGGAGGTAATTAAGCCATTTCATTCCAGCGTTTTGTACCTCTGGCACATCTAAAAACTGGAGGACAGCGGCCCTTGAGGACTGGAGTTTGACACCTGTGGTTCTAACTAAACACTCCCTCCCTACTTGTACTTGGTCTTGAGTTATCAAGCAGTTTGCAAGCATTATGTTTTACCACCATACAAAAGAGTCACAGGTTACACATATAACTAATGAAACTATTTTCTAAATTTCCACTAACAATAAACCCATCAATAAAAGAGGAGACTCGCAGCAGAAAATTCAAAGCGGAACTAAAAGTTATTTCCTGTTTCTTCAGTAAAACCACTGAAGTGAAACACACAAAATATAAAACAAAGAACACGGGATACTCTTAGCTTTTCTCTTGTTAGACGGTTGTGTGAAAACGGGTTGAAGTTTAGCTAAATATGTGAATGTTTTAATAAAAATGTCTGAGAGAGAGTTTATCAACGAGCAGGAAACTCCTGCTGAAGAACATTCACAGAGTTGAAAGAAATCAACGTCAAGATCGAAGAAGAGATGGAGGATCAGCGCAGACCGCTGGATTTCACCCGGATACCGAAGACCGTCTTACACCGAATAGGTACGAAACACCTTCAGGTTTTACTGATACCGATGAGCCCATAGACATAATAAAAGAATAGACGCCTCATGGATATGAGGTTGCTCTATGTTGTTGTTATGTGTCATTGGTAGATGTTGCATATGTCTGTTATATATTTCTATGTTGTCGTTCATGTCGTTGGTCCGTGTTGCTATTGCCTGTTCTCTTCGCCGTTATAAAGTCTTGAAGTAGGTCATGTCTGATCAAAGTGTTTATTAGATATTACAAAAATGTTGGTCTTTTAATATCAGTGGTTTCAAATACTTAGATTCTACTTCGTAGTGTCTTTATGCATTAGTCAGGGCAGCTAACGAGGTTGATGGGTGCTATGCGCAGCCTTCCGTTTTTTTCTTTTAAATCTAATATATTTGGGAAGGAGTTTCACTTTCAGAAAGTATTTGATCTCTCTCTCATTTACTGAAGCGGAACTCAGTTTTTAACAAATTTGTAGTTTTCAGGTACTTCTAAATCTGTTCCTTATTCGCATCATTTCGGGCCTACTGCCTCTAGTGGCGTGGGGTGGTAACACAACTAATATAATTACTAATCATAATACACGACGTCTTTATTATTACTATTAATTTCGGCATTACGAAATTAATAGTAAAACATTCCGTAAGATTAAATTACTGGCATTTTTGCCAGTAAAGATAATTATATTTTATCTTATCAAACTATATTTCATTTTTTAATCATGTCAGCTAATTAAATGACAATACTTTCATACTTTATAATAATATCTATATAACTCCATCAATAACAGGAGGAACGAAGAAATGAGACATGAGAAATATGATCAACTATAATTTGCAATGTAAGAGAAATTTAATTCAACAAAAGTCAATGAACAAATGAGTTAAGAACAGAGAAATAACCAGGGTTAAACAAATACTAGCAAAAATTCATATTTTTGTTTTTATGATGCCATGTTTAATATTATGAGAGACTTTTTGATAGAGTTGTATAGGACAAAATAAGAAGAAAATTATTTAATCTATTAAGGTGGAAATTTTCCTGTGACTCTAAAACAATAAATCGAATTCATTGAATCACATTATCAACAATTTGTGAATAGAGCAAAACTCGTAGCACGCTATAGGTGTAATCTTTTTTTTGGTTAAGAAAGTTTTGCACAGTCGATAAATAACTTCTAACAGATGTTAACAGATGGCAAGAGGAACCAGAACACAGTAACACCTTCATGAACTCAGAGGTTCAAACTGATGAATAAAGACGATGGATGCTCTCTGCTGAAATATTTCTTGCCGTCTTTCATGTTCTTTCAGCAAACGGTTGAGACAGAGTTGTTTTTGGTTTGACCATTATTTACCTGCTGTTATACCTGCCATTCAAATTATTCTTAAAAGATTGTCTTAAAAATCTTTAAGACAAAGATGTTTGTCTAAAAGATACAAAATGTTGGATTTTACAATACATGTGCATTTAAAATCCAATAAGGTAAATAAAAATTGCTCCAAAAGACTAAATATGGCAATAATTTTATATATGGACGTGCACATGTTCGCTGAAGACTATTTTTATTTTAGTTTTTAATTATTGTGAAGGGTTCATTGACTCACATTTTGAAGCTTTTTTTGTCTTTTTGTCCAGATCTCCCAACAAGCTGCTTGAGTAAAGAGGAGGAGGTTCTGAACGAGCCCAGCAACCAGGAAAACTCCACTTTACATCAGGAGGAACCAGAACCTGCAGATGAAAAGGAGCAAGAGGAACCAGAACTTCTGCAGATGAAACGGGAGCAAGAGGAACCAGAACCTCTGCAGATGAAACAGGAGCAAGAGGAACCAGAACCTCTGCAGATGAAACAGGAGCAAGAGGAACCAGAACTTCTGCAGATGAAACGGGAGCAAGAGGAACCAGAATCTGCAGATGAAACAGGAGCAAGAGGAACCAGAACTTCTGCAGATGAACATGGGAGCAAGAGGAACCAGAACCTCTGCAGATGAAAGGGAGCAAGAGGACAGACTATGCAGATGAAACAGGAGCAAGAACCAGAATCAACAGTCAAGAGGAAGAGAAGCAACTCTGCATCAGTCAGGATGAAAGCAGCTTGTGCTGAAACGGGAGACTGATGACATGTTGGTGAACAAACAGAAAGGCAAAACTGAGACTTCAAAACAAAAAAAACACAAGAAAGGTCACCCAAAACAAAAACTATATTCTTGTAAAATTTGTGACAAACATTTTCTCGAATAATTCCTTTATGACACACATGACAACTCACACGACTAAGAAACTTTTCACATGTTCCACCTGTGGAAAAGATTACACTCACAAAATCATCTCAATGATCACATGAGAATTCATACAGGGGAGAAACCGTACACATGTGCAGCTTGTGGAAAAAGTTTCCATCAAATCAGCATTTTAAACAGACACATGAGAATTCACTCGGGTGAGAGGCCTTACATTTGCACAACCTGTGGAAACAGTTTTGTATCTAAATTTCAATTACATGATCACATGAAAATTCACACTGGTGAGAAGCCTTTCTCTTGTGAGACCTGTGGAAAATGTTTCCGGAGGAATCGTAACTTGGTTAGTCACATCAGAGTTCACACAGGTGAGAAGCCTTTCTCATGTGGAACCTGTGGAAAAGGTTTCTCTCATAAACACAGTTTAAAATGTCACATGAGAACTCACTCTGCAAGAAACCTTTCTCATGTCTGATCTGTAGAAAAAGTTTAACTTCTAAATCTAGCTTAACTGTTCACTTGATGACTCACACAGGTGAGAAACCTTTCTCATGTGAGATCTGTGGAAAAAGTTTAACTTCTAAATCTAGCTTAACTGTTCACATGATGACTCACACAGGTGAGAAGCCTTTCTCATGTGGAACCTGTGGAAAAGGTTTCTCTTTTAAAAAAGTTTAAATGTTCACATGAGAATTCACACTGGTGAGAAGCCTTACTCATGTGGGACCTGTGGAAAAAGCTTGTCTGATCAAAGAAGTTTAAATCATCACATGACAATTCACACTGGTCAGAAGCCTTACTCATGTGAGATTTGTGGAAAAAGTTTAACTTATAATACAGTTTAAAACGTCACATGAGAACTCATTCTGGCAAGAAACCTTTCTCATGTCTGATCTGTAGAAAAAGTTTAACTTCTAAATATAGCTTAACTGCTCACATGAGAACTCACACAGGTGAGAAGCCGTTCTTATGTGGAACCTGTGGAAAAAGTTTCTCTTCTAAATGCAATTTAAATGTTCACATGAAATTCACACAGGTGAGAAACCTTACTCATGTGGGACATGTGGAAAAAGTTTCTCTTATAACCATATTTAAATATTCACATGAGAACTCACACAGGTGAGAAACCTTTCTCATGTGGGACCTGTGGAAAAAGTTTAACTTATAACACAGTTTAAATCGTCACATGAGAACTCATTCTGGCAAGAACCTTTCTCATGTCTGATCTGTAGAAAAGTTGAACTTCTAAATATAGCTTAACTGTTCACATGATGACTCACACAGGTAAGAAGCCGTTCTTATGTGGAACCTGTGGAAAATGTTTCATTCTTAAAAAAAGTTTATCTGTTCACATGAGAATTCACACAGGCTAGAAACCTTTTTCATGTGGGAGCTGTGGAAAATGTTTTGCTAGAAAACACCTTTTGCATTTTCACATGAGGACTCACAAGTGAGAAGTCCTTCTGTCATGTGGGATCTGTGGAAAAGGTTTTGCTCAAAATACTATTTAACTTCTCACATCAGAATTCACACATGTGAGAAGTAGCGGCGCACTGATTTATCAGCCAGCCGATTAATCTATGTGGATTTCCTTAATTTTGGGAGATCAGCTGATTCTTGCATGTGAAGCTGGTCTGATCCCCCAATTTTATTGACCTCATCCACTGCTCTCTTCTGCTCTCCGTTGAGCGGTTTGACTATTAGAGCGCCCCCAAACAAAAACTGCAATCGGTGCACCCTTGGTGAAAAGCAAGGAAAATGTTTTGTGTAGATCCAGTTTACTTCACTACAAGAAGATTTACACGGGTTAGAAGCCTTTCTGTTGTAGGTTCTGTAGAAAAGGTTTCACTCAAAAGAAATGTAACAGTTCACATGAGAACTCACACAGGTTTGATGGCACAATGTGAACCTCAAGTAAGATTCTTAGTAACCTGCTGTTTGGAAGTGGAGTAATTGCAGGGTTTGACTGCTTTCAGATTTAGACTTCTAAAATTTTGGAATCTTTGTGTGTTTATGCTTTGTACTTATTTATTTTATTTCAATGATTTGGGGAAATGGATGCATTTATTTGACATGGTTTTAATGGTTTTTCTTAAAAAATGTATTGATGATATGGATTGAATTTTAGATAGAAAAATAATTTAAACTTTTAATATAATTTTTAGGTAATAATTATACTGATGATACTGATGGTCTTTTCTTTTTTCTGTTTAGTAGAAAATATTAATCAGGAAAACGTTTATATATAAGGCAGCAGAGCTCATCTCTTCCTCCTTAACTTAGCATGAATTTTGATGAATTGCAATGAATTTTAATTTAACCGAGGAAAATATTCATTTTTCAATAAACACTTAACAGATAGTAAAGCTCAGGGATTATTATTCTATTTATTTAATATTCCCTGCTGGAACAATGTTCTTCCTGTGTATTTTCTTTTGAAGTATTTGGTAAACTACTGCAGTACTGAGTAACTGATCATAACACCTGATTTAATATTCAAATGTGTCCTCAGACAGCCAAAAGTATAAAAGTTATGTGAACATTCTGGTATTTTACAGAGTATTACCAAAACATTGATATAAATAAGGAGTTAGGTTTGGAGGCTGGTTCTAGACCAGATTTACCACAGAGGTCAGGGTAGTCGGTGTTTTTCCATGGCGATACTTGAAAAAGAATTAAACAACATAAACCAGAGCAATATATCATCTTTTGATTAAATCGGTGAGCCAAAGAGTCACTTGTGCAGATCCATGGAAGATGGAGCAGCTAAAGGTGCAGCACCATAATTTTTATGGTTATTGTCATACTTATATGCAATGTCTCTATGTAAAAAGAGACAACAAATATATCAATTTTAAAGCTGGGAAATTTAAATGATGTGCTTAAAACTCATTTTCACTCACTGAACTGACTGAGCCACTGAAATAAACTTCATATTCCATGTTATTGAATGTGACTGTTTAAACATACTCCAGCATATGAATGTTTGAAATCCATTGGAATGAATTCAGCACAGATTGTAGAAAAATAGCTGAGTCACTGATTTCTACAACAGCAGTTTTAGCTGGAACAATGTAGGTGTAGTAGCAGGTTGTTGTCAGTAGGTGGCAGCACGAAATTATCATATCTGATATAAAGGCTTTTTATTAAACATTAAAAGTTTAATATAAACATTATATATAAAAACATAGCAAATGAAGCTTTTTAAAACATAAGTTTATGTGTAATTATTTAATACTGTGCTTCTCTCATATGAACTCAGGTAGTAAAATAAATTAATAATAATGGGAAAAAATAAATGAATAAGAAGGAGTTTACTCTAATGAGCTATCACTCTTAGCTACCAAGGAGACATACGTAATTTTCACTCAATCAGCACTTTATTCAATATTGCAAGAACAACCTAACAATATTCTCAGTGCTTTTTCTTTTCCTTTTTTTCCCAGACTGGGTGTCAAACTCCAGTCCTCAAGGGTCGGTGTCCTGCAACTTTTAGATGTGCCTCTGCTGCACCACACCTGAATAGAATAATCAGGTCATTAAGGCTCTGGAGAACCGAACTACACTAGGAGGAGGTAATTAAGCCATTTCATTCCAGCGTTTTGTACCTCTGGCACATCTAAAAACTGGAGGACAGCGGCCCTTGAGGACTGGAGTTTGACACCTGTGGTTCTAACTAAACACTCCCTCCCTACTTGTACTTGGTCTTGAGTTATCAAGCAGTTTGCAAGCATTATGTTTTACCACCATACAAAAAGAGTCACAGGTTACACATATAACTAATGAAACTATTTTCTAAATTTCCACTAACAATAAACCCATCAATAAAAGAGGAGACTCGCAGCAGAAAATTCAAAGCGGAACTAAAAATTATTTCCTGTTTCTTCAGTAAAGCCACTGAAGTGAAACACACAAAATATAAAAACAAAGAACACGGGATACTCTTAGCTTTTCTTTTGTCAGTCGGTTGTGTGAAAACGGGTTTGAAGTTTAGCTAAATATGTGAAAGTTTTTAATAAAAATGTCTGAGAGAGAGTTTATCAACGAGCAGGAAACTCCTGCTGAAGAAACATTCACAGAGTTGAAAGAAATCAACGTCAAGATCGAAGAAGAGATGGAGGATCAGCGCAGACCGCTGGATTTCACCCGGATACCGAAGACCGTCTTACACCGAATAGGTACGAAACACCTTCAGGTTTTACTGATACCGATGAGCCCATAGACATAATAAAAGAATAGACGTCTCATGGATATGAGGTTGCTCTATGTTGTTGTTATGTGTCATTGGTAGATGTCGTTGCTCTATGTTGCATGTAGATGTTGCATATGTCTGTTATATATTTCTATGTTGTCGTTCATTTCGTTGGTCCGTGTTGCTATTGCCTGTTCTCTTTGCCATTATAAAGTCTTGAAGTAGGTCATGTCTGATCAAAGTGTTTATTAGATATTACAAAAATGTTGGTCTTTTAATGTCAGTGGTTCCAAAATACTTAGATTTCTACTTCATATTGTCTTTATGCATTAGTCAGGGCAGCTAATGAGGTTGATGGGTGCTATGCGCAGCCTTCCGTTTTTTTTTCCTTTTTAAATCTAATATATTTGGGAAGGAGTTTCACTTTTTGATCTTCTCTCTCATTTACTGAAGCGCAACTCAGTTTTTAACAAATTCTGTAGTTTTCAGTGTACTTCTAAATCTGTTCCTTATTCGCATCATTTCGGGCTTGCTACTGCCTCTAGTGGCGTGGGGTGGTAACACAACTAATATAATTACTAAATCATAATACCACGACGTCTTTATTATTTACTATTAATTCGGCATTACGAAATTAATAGTAAATCATGCCAGTAAGATAAATTACTGGCATTTTTGCCAGTAAAAGATAATTCATATTTTATCTTATCAAACTATATTTCATTTTCTTAAGCATGTACAGCTAATTAAATGACAAACAATACTTTCATACTTTATAAATAATATCTATATAACTCCATCAATAACAGGAGGAACAAAGGAAATGAGACATGAGAAATATGATCAACTATAATAAAACTATAATTTGCAATGTAAGAAAAATTTAATTCAACAAAAGTCAATGAACAAATGAGTTAAGAACAGAGAAATAACCAGGGTTGTTAAACAGATACTAGCAAAAATTCATATTTTTGTTTTTATGATGCCATGTTTAATATTATGAGACTTTTTGTTGATAGAGTTGTATAGGAAAAAATAAGAAAATTATTTAATCTATTAAGGTGGAAATTTTCCTGTGACTCTAAAACAATAAATCAAATTCATTGAATCACATTATCAACAATTTGTGAATAGAGCAGAAGCTCGTAGCACGCTATAGGTGTTATCTTTTATTTTGGTTAAGAAAAGTTTTGCACAGTCGATAAATAACTTCTAACAGATGTTAACAGATGGCAAGAGGAACCAGAACACAGTAACACCTTCATGAACTCAGAGGTTCAAACTGATGAATAAAGACGATGGATGCTCTCTGCTGAAATATTTCTTGCCGTCTTTCATGTTCTTTCAGCAAACGGTTGAGACAGAGTTGTTTTTGGCTTCACCATTATTTACCTGCTGTTATACCTGCCATTCAAATTATTCTTAAAAGATTGTCTTAAAAATCTTTAAGACAAAGATGTTTGTCTAAAAGATAAAAATGTTGGATTTTACAATACATGTGCATTTAAAATCCAATAAGGTAAATAAAAATTGCTCCAAAAGACTAAATATGGCAATAATTTTATATATTTATGGACGTGCACATGTTCGCTGAAGACTATTTTTATTTTAGTTTTTAATTATTGTGAAGGGTTCATTGACTCACATTTTGAAGCTTTTGTTTTGTCTTTTTGTCCAGATCTCCCAACAAGCTGCTTGAGTAAAGAGGAGGAGGTTCTGAACGAGCCCAGCAACCAGGAAAACTCCACTTTACATCAGGAGGAACCAGAACCTCTGCAGTTGGAACAGGAGCAAGAGGAACCAGAACCTCTGCAGATGAAACAGGAGCAAGAGGAACCAGAACCTCTGCAGATGAAACGGGAGCAAGAGGAACCAGAACCTCTGCAGATGAAACGGGAGCAAGAGGAACCAGAACCTCTGCAGATGAAACAGGAGCAAGAGGAACCAGAACCTCTGCAGATGAAACAGGAGCAAGAGGAACCAGAACCTCTGCAGATGAAACGGGAGCAAGAGGAACCAGAACCTCTGCAGATGAAACAGGAGCAAGAGGAACCAGAACCTCTGCAGATGAAACAGGAGCAAGAGGAACCAGAACCTCTGCAGATGAAACAGGAGGAAGAGGAACCAGAACTTCTGCAGATGAAACGGGAGCAAGAGGAACCAGAACCTCTGCAGATGAAACAGGAGCAAGAGGAACCAGAACTTCTGCAGATGAAACAGGAGCAAGAGGAACCAGAACTTCTGCAGATGAAACGGGAGCAAGAGGAACCAGAACCTCTGCAGATGAAACAGGAGCAAGAGGAACCAGAACATCAACAGTTCAAAGAGGAAGAGAAGCAACTCTGCATCAGTCAGGATGAAGAGCAGCTTGTGCTGAAACGGGAGACTGATGACATGTTGGTGACCAAACAGAAAGGCAAAACTGAGACTTCAAAACAAAAAAAACACAAGAAAGGTCACCCAAAACAAAAACTATATTCTTGTAAAATTTGTGACAAAACATTTTCTCGAAATAATTCCTTTATGACACACATGACAACTCACACGACTAAGAAACTTTTCACATGTTCCACCTGTGGAAAAGATTACACTCACAAAAATCATCTCAATGATCACATGAGAATTCATACAGGGGAGAAACCGTACACATGTGCAGCTTGTGGAAAAAGTTTCCATCAAATCAGCATTTTAAACAGACACATGAGAATTCACTCGGGTGAGAGGCCTTACATTTGCACAACCTGTGGAAACAGTTTTGTATCTAAATTTCAATTACATGATCACATGAAAATTCACACTGGTGAGAAGCCTTTCTCTTGTGAGACCTGTGGAAAATGTTTCCGGAGGAATCGTAACTTGGTTAGTCACATCAGAGTTCACACAGGTGAGAAGCCTTTCTCATGTGGAACCTGTGGAAAAGGTTTCTCTCATAAACACAGTTTAAAATGTCACATGAGAACTCACTCTGGCAAGAAACCTTTCTCATGTCTGATCTGTAGAAAAAGTTTAACTTCTAAATCTAGCTTAACTGTTCACTTGATGACTCACACAGGTGAGAAACCTTTCTCATGTGAGATCTGTGGAAAAAGTTTAACTTCTAAATCTAGCTTAACTGTTCACATGATGACTCACACAGGTGAGAAGCCTTTCTCATGTGGAACCTGTGGAAAAGGTTTCTCTTTTAAAAAAAGTTTAAATGTTCACATGAGAATTCACACTGGTGAGAAGCCTTACTCATGTGGGACCTGTGGAAAAAGCTTGTCTGATCAAAGAAGTTTAAATCATCACATGACAATTCACACTGGTCAGAAGCCTTACTCATGTGAGATCTGTGGAAAAAGTTTAACTTATAAATACAGTTTAAAACGTCACATGAGAACTCATTCTGGCAAGAAACCTTTCTCATGTCTGATCTGTAGAAAAAGTTTAACTTCTAAATATAGCTTAACTGCTCACATGAGAACTCACACAGGTGAGAAGCCGTTCTTATGTGGAACCTGTGGAAAAAGTTTCTCTTCTAAATGCAATTTAAATGTTCACATGAAAATTCACACAGGTGAGAAACCTTACTCATGTGGGACATGTGGAAAAAGTTTCTCTTATAAACCATATTTAAATATTCACATGAGAACTCACACAGGTGAGAAACCTTTCTCATGTGGGACCTGTGGAAAAAGTTTAACTTATAAACACAGTTTAAATCGTCACATGAGAACTCATTCTGGCAAGAAACCTTTCTCATGTCTGATCTGTAGAAAAAGTTGAACTTCTAAATATAGCTTAACTGTTCACATGATGACTCACACAGGTAAGAAGCCGTTCTTATGTGGAACCTGTGGAAAATGTTTCATTCTTAAAAAAAGTTTATCTGTTCACATGAGAATTCACACAGGCTAGAAACCTTTTTCATGTGGGAGCTGTGGAAAATGTTTTGCTAGAAAACACCTTTTGCATTTTCACATGAGGACTCACAAGTGAGAAGTCCTTCTGTCATGTGGGATCTGTGGAAAAGGTTTTGCTCAAAAATACTATTTAACTTCTCACATCAGAATTCACACATGTGAGAAGTAGCGGCACACTGATTTATCAGCCAGCCGATTAATCTTTGTTGATTTCCTTAATTTTGGGAGATCAGCTGATTCTTGCATGTGAAGCTGGTCTGATCCCCCAATTTTATTGACCTCATCCACTGCTCTCTTCTGCTCTCCGTTGAGCGGTTTGACTATTAGAGCGCCCCCAAACAAAAACTGCAATCGGTGCACCCTTGGTGAAAAGCAAGGAAAAATTTTTTGTAGATCCAGTTTACTTCACTACAAGAAGATTTACACGGGTTAGAAGCCTTTCTGTTGTAGGTTCTGTAGAAAAGGTTTCACTCAAAAGAAATGTAACAGTTCACATGAGAACTCACACAGGTTTGATGGCACAATGTGAACCTCAAGTAAGATTCTTAGTAACCTGCTGTTTGGAAGTGGAGTAATTGCAGGGTTTGACTGCTTTCAGATTTAGACTTCTAAAATTTTGGAATCTTTGTGTGTTTATGCTTTGTACTTATTTATTTTATTTCAATGATTTGGGGAAATGGATGCATTTATTTGACATGGTTTTAATGGTTTTTCTTAAAAAATGTATTGATGATATGGATTGAATTTTAGATAGAAAAATAATTTAAACTTTTAATATAATTTTTAGGTAATAAATTATACTGATGATACTGATGGTCTTTTTCTTTTTTCTGTTTAGTAGAAAATATTAATCAGGAAAACGTTTATATATAAGGCAGCAGAGCTCATCTCTTCCTCCTTAACTTAGCATGAATTTTGATGAATTGCAATGAATTTTAATTTAACCGAGGAAAATATTCATTTTTCAATAAACACTTAACAGATAGTAAAGCTCAGGGATTATTATTCTATTTATTTAATATTCCCTGCTGGAACAATGTTCTTCCTGTGTATTTTCTTTTGAAGTATTTGGTAAACTACTGAAGTACTGAGTAACTGATCATAACACCTGATTTAATATTCAAAATGTGTCCTCAGACAGCCAAAAGTATAAAAGTTATGTGAACATTCTGGTATTTTACAGAGTATTACCAAAACATTTATATAAATAAGGAGTTAGGTTTGGAGGCTGGTTCTAGACCAGATTTACCACAGAGGTCAGGGTAGTCGGTGTTTTTCCATGGCGATACTTGAAAAAGAATTAAACAACATAAACCAGAGCAATATATCATCTTTTGATTAAATCGGTGAGCCAAAGAGTCACTTGTGCAGATCCATGGAAGATGGAGCAGCTAAAGGTGCAGCACCATAATTTTTATGGTTATTGTCATACTTATATGCAATGTCTCTATGTAAAAAGAGACAACAAATATATAAATTTTAAAGCTGGTAAATTTAAATGATGTGCTTAAAACTCATTTTCACTCACTGAACTGACTGAGCCACTGAAATAAACTTCATATTCCATGTTATTGAATGTGACTGTTTAAACATACTCCAGCATATGAATGTTTGAAATCCATTGGAATGAATTCAGCACAGATTGTAGAAAAATAGCTGAGTCACTGATTTCTACAACAGCAGTTTTAGCTGAAACAATGTAGGTGTAGTAGCAGGTTGTTGTCAGTAGGTGGCAGCACGAAATTATCATATCTGATATAAAGGCTTTTTATTAAACATTAAAAGTTTAATATAAACATTATATATAAAAACATAGCAAATGAAGCTTTTTAAAACATTAGTTTATGTGTAATTATTTAATACTGTGCTTCTCTCATATGAACTCAGGTAGTAAAATAAATTAATAATAATGGGAAAAAATAAATGAATAAGAAGGAGTTTACTCTAATGAGCTATCACTCTTAGCTACCAAGGAGACATACGTAATTTTTCACTCAATCAGCACTTTATTCAAATTTGCAAGAACAACCTAACAATATTCTCAGTGCTTTTTCTTTTCCTTTTTTTCCCAGACTGGGTGTCAAACTCCAGTCCTCAAGGGTCGGTGTCCTGCAACTTTTAGATGTGCCTCTGCTGCACCACACCTGAATAGAATAATCAGGTCATTAAGGCTCTGGAGAACCGAACTACACTAGGAGGAGGTAATTAAGCCATTTCATTCCAGCGTTTTGTACCTCTGGCACATCTAAAAACTGGAGGACAGCGGCCCTTGAGGACTGGAGTTTGACACCTGTGGTTCTAACTAAACACTCCCTCCCTACTTGTACTTGGTCTTGAGTTATCAAGCAGTTTGCAAGCATTATGTTTTACCACCATACAAAAAGAGTCACAGGTTACACATATAACTAATGAAACTATTTTCTAAATTTCCACTAACAATAAACCCATCAATAAAAGAGGAGACTCGCAGCAGAAAATTCAAAGCGGAACTAAAAGTTATTTCCTGTTTCTTCAGTAAAACCACTGAAGTGAAACACACAAAAGATAAAAACAAAGAACACGGGATACTCTTAGCTTTTCTCTTGTTAGACGGTTGTGTGAAAACGGGTTTGAAGTTTAGCTAAATATGTGAATGTTTTTAATAAAAATGTCTGAGAGAGAGTTTATCAACGAGCAGGAAACTCCTGCTGAAGAAACATTCACAGAGTTGAAAGAAATCAACGTCAAGATCGAAGAAGAGATGGAGGATCAGCGCAGACCGCTGGATTTCACCCGGATACCGAAGACCGTCTTACACCGAATAGGTACGAAACACCTTCAGGTTTTACTGATACCGATGAGCCCATAGACATAATAAAAGAATAGACGCCTCATGGATATGAGGTTGCTCTATGTTGTTGTTATGTGTCATTGGTAGATGTTGCATATGTCTGTTATATATTTCTATGTTGTCGTTCATGTCGTTGGTCCGTGTTGCTATTGCCTGTTCTCTTCGCCGTTATAAAGTCTTGAAGTAGGTCATGTCTGATCAAAGTGTTTATTAGATATTACAAAAATGTTGGTCTTTTAATATCAGTGGTTTCAAAATACTTAGATTTCTACTTCGTAGTGTCTTTATGCATTAGTCAGGGCAGCTAACGAGGTTGATGGGTGCTATGCGCAGCCTTCCGTTTTTTTTCTTTTTAAATCTAATATATTTGGGAAGGAGTTTCACTTTCAGAAAGTATTTGATCTTCTCTCTCATTTACTGAAGCGGAACTCAGTTTTTAACAAATATTGTAGTTTTCAGTGTACTTCTAAATCTGTTCCTTATTCGCATCATTTCGGGCCTCCTTGCCTCTAGTGGCGTGGGGTGGTAACACAACTAATATAATTACTAAATCATAATACAACGACGTCTTTATTATTTACTATTAATTTCGGCATTACGAAATTAATAGTAAAACATTCCCGTAAGATTAATTACTGGCATTTTTGCCAGTAAAAGATAATTTATATTTTATCTTATCAAACTATATTTCATTTTCTTAATCATGTGCAGCTAATTAAATGACAATACTTTCATACTTTATAAATAATATCTATATAACTCCATCAATAACAGGAGGAACAAAGGAAAAGAGACATGAGAAATATGATCAACTATAATAAAACTATAATTTGCAATGTAAGAGAAATTTAATTCAACAAAAGTCAATAAACAAATCAGTTAAGAACAGAGAAATAACCAGGGTTGTTAAACAGATACTAGCAAAAATTAATATTTTTGTTTTTATGATGCCATGTTTAATATTATGAGAGACTTTTTGTTGATAGAGTTGTATAGGACAAAATAAGATGAAAATTATTTAATCTATTAACGTAAGGTAAATAAAAATTGCTCCAAAAGACTAAATATGGCAATATTTTTATATATTTATGGACGTGCACATGTTCACTGAAGACTAATTTTATTGTAGTTTTTAATTATTGTGAAGGGTTCATTGACTCACATTTTGAAGCTTTTGTTTTGTCTTTTTGTCCAGATCTCCCAACAAGCTGCTTGAGTAAAGAGGAGGAGGTTCTGAACGAGCCCAGCAACCAGGAAAACTCCACTTTACATCAGGAGGAACCAGAACCTCTGCAGATGAAACAGGAGCAAGAGGAACCAGAACCTCCGCTGTTGGAACGGGAGCTAGAGGAACCAGAACCTCCGCTGTTGGAACGGGAGAAAGAGGAACCAGAACCTCCGCTGTTGGAACGGGAGAAAGAGGAACCAGAACCTCCGCATTTGGAACGGGAGCAAGAGGAACCAGAACCTCCGCTGTTGGAACGGGAGCAAGAGGAACCAGAACCTCCGCTGTTGGAACGGGAGAAAGAGGAACCAAAACATCAACAGATCACAGAGGAAGAGAAGCAACTCTGCATCAGTCAGGATGAAGAGCAGCTTGTGCTGAAACAAGAGACTGATGACATTTTGGTGAACAAACAGAAAGGCACAGCTGAGACTTCAAAACAAAAAAAGCACAAGAAAGGTCACCCAAACCAAAAACTATATTCTTGTAAAATTTGTGATAAAACCTTTTCTCGAAATTATTCCTTGACAACACACATGACAACTCACACGGCTGAGAAACCCTTCACATGTGCAGCTTGTGGAAAAACTTTCCATCAAACCAGCACTTTAAACAGACACATGAAAACACACTCGGGTGAGAGACCTTACACATGCACAACCTGTGCAAAAAGCTTTGTATCTAGATCTCACTTACTTGATCACATGACAATTCACACTGGTGAGAAGCCTTTCTCTTGTGAGACCTGTGGGAAAAGTTTCCGGAGGAAACCTGACTTGGTTAGGCACAAGAGAATTCACACAGGTGAGAAGCCCTTCTCTTGTGAGATCTGTGGAAAAAAAGTCACTCAAAAATCCCATTTAACTTCTCACATCGCTTCTTTACACATGTGAGAAGTAGCGGTGCACTGATTTATAAGTCAGCTAATTAATATATGTTTTCCTTAATTTTGGGAGATCAGCTGATTCTTGCATGTGAAGCTGGTCTGATCCCCCAATTTTATTGACCTCATCCACTGCTCTCTTCTGCTCTCCATTGAGCGGTTTAACTATTCGAGCGCCCCAAAACAAAAACTGCAATCGGTGCACCCTTAGTGAAAAGCGAGGAAAATGTTTTGTGTAGATCCAGTTTACTTCATCACAAGAAGATTCACACGGGTTAGAAGTCTTTCTGTTGTAGGTCCTGTAGAAAAGGTTTCACTCAAAAGAAATGTAACAGTTCACATGAGAACTCACACAGGTTTGATGGCACAATGTGAACCTCAAGTAAGATTCTTGGTAACCTGCTGTTTGGAAGTGGAGTAATTGCAGGGTTTGACTGCTTTCAGATTTAGACTTCTAAAATTTTGGAATCTTTATTGTGTGTTTATGCTTTGTACTTATTTATTTTATTTCAATGATTTGGGGAAATGGATGCATTTATTTGACATGGTTTTAATGATTTTTCTTAGAAAATGTATTGATGACATGAATTTAATTTTAGATAGAAAAATTATTTACATTTTTAATATAATTTTTAGGTAATAAATTATTATACTGATGGTCTTTTTCTTTTTCTGTTTAGTAGAAAACATTAATCAGGAAAACGTTTATATATACAGCAGCAAAGCTCATCTCTTCCTCCTTAACTTAGCATGAATTTTAATTTAACTGTGGAAAATATTCATTTTTCAATAAACACTTAACAGATAGTAAAGCTCAGGGATTATTATTCTATTTATTTAATATTCCCTGCTGGAACAATGTTCTTCCTGTGTATTTTCTTTTGAAGTATTTGGTAAACTACTGAAGTACTGAGTGACCATAACACCTGATTTCATATTCAAAATGTGTCCTCAGACAGCCAAACGTATAAAAGTTATGTGAACATTCTGGTATTTTACAGAGTATTACCAAAAATATTTATATAAATAAGGAGTTAGGTTTGGAGGCTGGTTCTAGACCAGATTTACCACAGGGGTCAGGGTAGTCGGTGTTTTTCCATGGCGATACTTGAAAAAGAATTAAACATAAACCAGAGCGATATTTCATCATTTGATATAATCAGTGAGCCAAAGAGTCACTTGTGTCTCCAGAGGTTGCAGATCCATGGAAGATGGAACAGCAGCTAAAGGTGCAGCAACATAATTTTTATGGTTATTGTCATACTTATATGCAATGTCTCTATGTAAAAAGAGACAATAAATATATCAATTTTAAAGCTGGGAAATTTAAATGATGTGCTTAAAACTCATTTTCACTCACTGAACTGACTGAGCCACTGAAATAAACTTCATATTCCATGTTATTGAATGTGACTGTTTAAACATACTCCAGCATATGAATGTTTGAAATCCATTGGAATGAATTCAGCACAGATTGTAGAAAAATAGCTGAGTCACTGATTTCTACAACAGCAGTTTTAGCTGAAACAATATAGGTGTAGTAGCAGGTTGTTGTCAGTAGGTGGCAGCACGAAATTATCATATCTGATATAAAGGCTTTTTATTAAACATTAAAAGTTTAATATAAACATTTTATTAAAACCTTTAGTAAATAAAAATTTTATGAAAACATTTAATAAAAAGCATTAAACTTCATAATGAATTGAAAAAACTTGAAAACATTAGTTTGTGTGTAATTATTTAATATTCTGCGTTTCAGTTTGGTGAACTGAGATAGTGAAATAAATAATAATGGAAAAAGTTAAATGAATAAGGAGTTTACTCTAATGAGCTACCACTCTTTGCTACCAATGAAACATAAGTGATTTTCATTCAAACAGCACTTTATTCAATATTGCAAGTACAACAAAATATTATCAGGGATTTTTTTGTTGTTTTGTTTTGTTTTTTTCACACTGATCTCTTCCAGGGTTGTCAAACTCCAGTCCTCAAGGGTCGGTGTCCTGCAACTTTTAGATGTGCCTCTGCTGCACCACACCTGAATAGAATAATCAGGTCATTAAGGCTCTGGAGAACCGAACTACACTAGGAGGAGGTAATTAAGCCATTTCATTCCAGCGTTTTGTACCTCTGGCACATCTAAAAACTGGAGGACAGCGGCCCTTGAGGACTGGAGTTTGACACCTGTGGTTCTAACTAAACACTCCCTCCCTACTTGTACTTGGTCTTGAGTTATCAAGCAGTTTGCAAGCATTATGTTTTACCACCATACAAAAAGAGTCACAGGTTACACATATAACTAATGAAACTATTTTCTAAATTTCCACTAACAATAAACCCATCAATAAAAGAGGAGACTCGCAGCAGAAAATTCAAAGCGGAACTAAAAATTATTTCCTGTTTCTTCAGTAAAGCCACTGAAGTGAAACACACACAATATAAAAACAAAGAACACGGGATACTCTTAGCTTTTCTCTTGTCAGTCGGTTGTGTGAAAACGGGTTTGAAGTTTAGCTAAATATGTGAATGTTTTTAATAAAAATGTCTGAGAGAGAGTTTATCAACGAGCAGGAAACTCCTGCTGAAGAAACATTCACAGAGTTGAAAGAAATCAACGTCAAGATCGAAGAAGAGATGGAGGATCAGCGCAGACCGCTGGATTTCACCCGGATACCGAAGACCGTCTTACACCGAATAGGTACGAAACACCTTCAGGTTTTACTGATACCGATGAGCCCATTGACATAATAAAAGAATAGACGCCTCATGGATATGAGGTTCAGTTTGTGTCAAAAATAAGTAGAAGTTATGTGTAGATGTCTATCGTCTTTGTTGCATGTAGATGTTGCATATATCTGTTATATATATATATACATATATATATGCTGCATATGTGTTCGCTGCATATGTAGTTCATTTCGTTGGTCCATTCTGTTGGTTCTTTTTTTAATTATTATTATTAAACATTTTTAACAACTGTACAGGATCACGTGGCTTGTATATAAAGGCGATAAGTCTTATAGGTTTATGGCACACAAAATTATAAGTTAACAATAATAATTAAAAAAAGTTAAATAAAATAAAAATAAATGAAATTTGTCAGACATCAGAGGAAAAGCAGAATGATGAGAACAAACAGAAAAAAACAAAGGGGCACTGGTTTTCAAATAAATTCACATCATTTTAGGCGTCCCAGAGCTCTAGTCCATGCTTGTTTTCCCTCAGCTTTAAAGATCTGTAGTTGTTGTCCATTAGAAGGTTTTGAAAGGCTGAAAAGTCAGTTGTTTTATTTCCCCATTTATAGGAGTGGATGAAGAATTTCGCACGGATCAGCAGGTTGTTAAGTATGAGGTCGGTTCTTAAAGCCAAGATATTTATAGTTGCTGACAAACTCAATTTGTGTTCCTACATCAGTTGTAAGCAGTGGAGGGATTTCTGGTAGTTTTCTAGAGCGTGAAAAAACCTTTGCTCAAGTTTTATCCTCATTCAAAACCAACTTCAGAGTTTGTAAGCAAGTTTGATCTACATTAAAAGCAGTTTGCAAATACTGCGTTTCCTGTACAAGTGATGAAGAATAGCAGTAAATTACTAAATCACCTGCATAAAGATGATTAAAAAACATTTGACAGATTTTCACACAAGTTATTTATATAAATGGAGAATCAAGGTGGGCCAAGAACTGAGCCCTGTGGGACGCCATTTAAAATCGTACCTATAGAAGAAGTGAAGCCGGCCAATTGAACTCTCTGGGTTCTGATCGACAGGTAATCAGCTGCCCACATGGTAGCTTGATGCGAGAGCCCAATGCTGTGTGGAATGTCAATTAAAAGCTTGTGATTTACTGTCAAATGCCTTTAATAAATCAATAAACAGAGCAACACGATGCTTTTTGTTATCAAGAGCCTGAATTAGATCATTAATAACCTTTTGAGTGGCAGTAACAGTACTTTGTTTTTTCCTAAAACCAGACTGTACATTTTGTAAAACACAATTAAAATCTAAAAAATCTCCAATTGCTTTGTAACAAATGTTTCAAAAATGTTTGCTAGGATACATAGTTTATAAATTGGTCTGTAATTGTTTACCTGTGACGATTCTCCATTCTTGAATAGAGGCAAAACAAATGCTGATTTCCAGACACTAGGGATTTTATTAGAAATTAGAGGTGGATTAAAAATATGAGACAATGGCTCTGCTGTAAACTCTGCAGCTAATTTTAGAAAAAATGGATCCAGGTTATCTGGCCCAGCTGATTTATGTGGTGTCTGTTTTTCAATTCTCTGAGAACCTCAGCTGTACAAATAGGGGAAAAATTAAAAGTGGTGAAGTTACAATCATTATTCAAAAACTGCTCATCAGTATTTACATTTGGGCCGAATGAATTTAAATCCTCAAATAGAGAACCAACAGAAATAAATGCTCGTTAAAATAATTTAAAATTGCTAATTTATCGGACACCATTTTACTTTTTTTCCAAACAAAATTTGGAAAGTCACTCAGTGGCGCCTGCTCAGTAGCTGATTTCACTGTTTTCCAAAATATCTTTGGATCATTTAAAGTTTTTGTCATCTCGGCAAGGAAATAGTCCAACTTTGCTTTCTTAATTAATAAAGTACATTTATTCTGCAATTTTCTAAAACAGAGCCAGCTCTCCTCAGTATTGTTTTTTCTTGCCCTAGCCCAAGCTGCATCTCTTTGTTTACACAGAACCCCGATAGATGGGGAAAACCGTGGATTATTTCACCCGTTTGCCCTAATTTTACTTATAGGAGCATGTTTATTTATTAGTCTTAAAAACGCTTCATGGAAATACTGCCAGGCAAGGTCAACATTATCAAAAAGAGAGACCCTATTCCACTTAAAATGTAGCAAGTCATGAACAAAAGCTTACTCTTTTAGGCGTTTTAAATCTCTTTTGGTCAAGATACATGGCTTAGGTTTCGGTAACTTGAGATTTCTAACTGTACCTACAGCACAATGTTCACTAAGAACGTTTGCAAAAACTCTGTATATTTAACCCTGTATATTTATGTATTTATGTAGAGTGTTTGTCATTATTACATCATGGAGTGACGATTTTAGAGGGCATTTATTGTTAAGTTGGGTGGGATAATTAATTAACGGGGTGATATTTAAAGAATCACAAATGGTTTTTAAGCTATCTCAAATGCTGTCAATCACTCTAGTTTTAAATCTAACAAAACAAATTAATTTTTATTCAGGTCGGCTAGATATTTGGACAAATTAAGGAGTGCATCACAGACAGCAGAAGGTAATCAATAACACCTTATAACTGTGTATATAACGCTATAAAGTCATAATACTAATGGTCAGATAGTTACTTAGGAAGTAGAGACTTGGAGACGATTTGGTTTAAATATATAGTATTTTACTGCAAGTTACAGTGTGCTCCCATTATATAAGCGCAATCATTGTCTGTGTCCATAAGTATAGCAAATTATAAAGCTGCAACAGCGCCTCCTGCAGTCAGTGTGCAGTGGTCACAGAATATGGGGAAAAGTCCCAGTTTGCAAGAAGCAAATCTTTAAGAGGAGTTAATGTCGGCATATTTCCAAATGTTGGCACACTTGATGTCACTGCAGTTTTATCGCTGGTAAAATTATTAACCACATGCAGACATTGTAAAATCCAAATAAGGTAAATAAAAATTGCTCCAAAAGACGAACAATGGCAGAGATTTTATTATTTTATGGAGGCGTACGTGTTCGATAATGACCATTTTTATTTTAGTTTATGTTAAATAAAGTGAAGGGTTCATTGACTCACATTTTGAAGCTCTTGTTTTGTCTTTTTGTCCAGATCTCCCACAAAGCTGCTTGAGTAAAGAGGAGGAGGAGGTTCTGAATGAGCCCAGCAACCAGGAAAACTCCACTTTACATCAGGAGGAACCAGAACCTCTGCAGATAAAACGGGAACAAGAGGAACCAGAACCTCTGCAGATGAAACGGGAGCAAGAGGAACCAGAACCTCTGCAGATGAAACGGGAGCAAGAGGAACCAGAACCTCTGCAGATGAAACGGGAAAAAGAGGAACCAGAACCTCTGGAGATAAAACAGGAGCAAGAGGAACCAGAACCTCTGCAGATGAAACGGGAGCAAGAGGAACCAGAACATCAGCAGTGCAAAGAGGAAGAGAAGCAACTCTGCATCAGTCAGGATGAAGAGCAGCTTGTGCTGAAACGGGAGACTGATGACATGTTGGTGACCAAACAGAAAGGCAAAACTGAGACTTCAAAACAAAAAAAACACAAGAAAAGTCACCCAAAAAAAAAGCTATATTCTTGTAAAATTTGTGACAAAACATTTTCTAGAAATAATTCCTTGTTAACACACATGACAACTCACACGACAAAAAACTTTTCACATGTTCCACCTGTGGAAAAGATTACCCTCACAAAAATCATCTCAATGATCACATGAGAATTCATACAGGGGAGAAACCGTACACATGTGCAGCTTGTGGAAAAAGTTTCCATCGAATCAGCATTTTAAACAGACACATGAAAATTCACTCGGGTGAGAGGCCTTACACTTGCACAACCTGTGGAAACAGTTTTATAACTAAATTTCAATTACATGATCACATGAAAATTCACACTGGTGAGAAGACTTTCTCATGTGGAACCTGTGGAAAATGTTTCCGGAGGAATCGTAACTTGGTTCGTCACATCAGAGTTCACACAGGTGAGAAGCCTTTCTCATGTGTAACCTGTGGAAAATGTTTCTCTTGTAAAAAAAGTTTAAATGTTCACATGAGAATTCACACTGGTGAGAAGCCTTACTCATGTGGGACCTGTGGAAAAAGCTTGTCTGATGAAAGAAGTTTAAATCATCACATGACGATTCACACTGGTGAGAAGCCTTACTCATGTGGGACATGTGGAAGAAGTTTCATTCATAAAAAAAGTTTAACTGCTCACATGAGAGTTCACACGGGTGAGAAGACAATCTCTTGTGGTACCTGTGGAAGAAATTACTTCAATAATTCTAAGTTAGTTGAGCACATGAGAACTCACACAGGTGAGAAACCTTTCTCATGTGGGACTTGTGGAAAAAGTTTCTCTTTTAAAAACAGCTTAAATGTTCACATAAGAACTCACACTGGTGAGAAACCTTTCTCATGTGAGATCTGTGGAAAAAGTTCAACTCATAAATATAGCTTAACTGCTCACATGAGAACTCACACAGGTGAGAAGCCGTTCTTATGTGGAACTTGTGGAAAAAGTTTCTCTTCTAAAAATAATTTGAATGTTCACATGAAAATTCACACAGGTGAGAAACCTTACTCATGTGGGACATGTGGAAAAAGTTTCTCTTATAAAAAATATTTAAATATTCACATGAGAACTCACACAGGTGAGAAACCTTTCTCATGTGAGACCTGTGGAAAAAGTTTAACTTATAAACACAGTTTAAAACTTCACATGAGAACTCACTCTGGCAAGAAACCTTTCTCATGTCTGATCTGTAGAAAAAGTTTAACTTCTAAATATAGCTTAACTGTTCACATGATGACTCACACAGGTGAGAAGCCGTTCTCATGTGGAACCTGTGGAAAATGTTTCATTCTTAAAAAAAGTTTATCTGTTCACATGAGAATTCACACAGGCGAGAAACCTTTCTCATGTGAGATCTGTGGAAAAAGTTTAACTTCTAAATACAGCTTAACTGTTCACATGATGACTCACACAGGTGAGAAGCCGTTCTCATGTGGAACCTGTGGAAAATGTTTCATTCTTCAAATAAATTTAACTGTTCACATGAGAATTCACACAGGTGAGAAACCTTTTTCATGTGGGACCTGTGGAAAATGTTTTGCTAGAAAACACCTTTTGCATTTTCACATGAAGACTCATACAAGTGAGAGTTTTTTCTCATGTGGGACCTGTGGAAAATGCTTTGCTTTTAGGTCTGTTTTACTTCAGCACATGAGGACTCACAAGTGAGAAGTCCTTCTGTCATGTGGGATCTGTGGAAAAGGTTTTGCTCAAAAATACTATTTAACTTCTCACATCAGAATTCACACATGTGAGAAGTAGCGGCGCACTGATTTATCAGCCAGCCGATTAATCTATGTTGATTTCCTTAATTTTGGGAAATCAGCTGATTCTTGCATGTGAAGCTGGTCTGATCCCCCAATTTTATTGACCTCATCCACTGCTCTCTTCTACTTTCCGTTGAGAGGTTTGACTATTAGAGCGCCCCAAAACAAAAACTGCAATCGGTGCACCCTTGGTGAATAGCAGGGAAAACGTTTTGTGTAGATCCAGTTTACTTCATCACAAGAAGATTCACAGGGTTAGAAGCCTTTCTGTTGTAGGTTCTGTAGAAAAGGTTTCACTCAAAAGAAATGTAACAGTTCACATGAGAACTCACACAGGTTTGATGGCACAATGTGAACCTCAAGTAAGATTCTTAGTAACCTGCTGTTTGGAAGTGGAGTAATTGCAGGGTTTGACTGCTTTCAGATTTAGACTTCTAAAATTTTGGAATCTTTATTGTGTGTTTATGCTTTGTACTTATTTATTTTATTTCAATGATTTGGGGAAATGGATGCATTTATTTGACATGGTTTTAATGATTTTTCTTAGAAAATGTATTGATATGAATTTAATTTTAGATAGAAAAATTATTTAAACTTTTAATATAATTTTTAGGTAATAAATTATTCTGATGATACTGATCGTCTTTTTTTTCTGTTTAGTAGAAAACATTAATCAGGAAAACGTTTATATATACAGCAGCAGAGCTCATCTCTTCCTCCTTAACTTAGCATGAATTGCAATGAATTTTAATTTAACCGAGGAAAATATTCATTTTTCAATAAACACTTAACAGATAGTAAAGCTCAGGGGTTATTATTCTATTTATTTAATATTCCCTGCTGGAACAATGTTCTTCCTGTGTATTTTCTTTTGAAGTATTTGGTAAACTACTGAAGTACTGAGTAACTGATCATAAAACCTGATTTAATATTCAAAATGTGTCCTCAGACAGCCAAAAGTATAAAAGTTATGTGAACATTCTGGTATTTTACAGAGTATTACCAAAAACATTTATATAAATAAGGAGTTAGGTTTGGAGGCTGGTTCTAGACCAGATTTACCACAGAGGTCAGGGTAGTCGGTGTTTTTTATGGCAACACTTGGAAAAGATTTAAACAACATAAACCAGAGCAATATTTTATCATTTGATATAATCAGTGAGCCAAAGAGTCACTTGTGTCTCCAGAGGTTGCAGATCCCTGGAAGATGGAACAGCAGCTAAAGGTGCAGCCCCATAATTTTTATGGTTATTGTCATACTTATATGCAATATCCATATGTAAAAAGAGACAACAAATACATAAATTTTAAACCTGGCAAATTTAAATGATGTGGTAAAAACTCTTTTTCACGCACTGAATTGACTGAGCCACTGAAATAAACTTCATATTCCATGTTATTGAATGTGACTGTTTAAACATACTCCAGCATATAAATGTTTGAAATCCATTGGAATGAATTCAGCACAGATTGTAGAAAAATAGCTGAGTCACTGATTTCTACAACAGCAGTTTTAGCTGAAACAATGTAGGTGTAGTAGCAGGTTGTTGTCAGTAGGTGGCACCACGAAAGTATATCTGATATAAAGGCTTTTTTATTAAACATTAAAAGTTTAATATTAACATTTTATAAAAAACTTTAGCAAATGAAGCTTTTTGAAGAAACAATTAATAAAAAACATAAAACTTCATAACAAAAAACTTAAACATTAGTTTGTGTGTAATTATTTAATACTGTGTTTCACTCAGGTGAACTGAGGTAGTGAAATAAATGAATAATAATGGAAAAAATTAAATAAATAAGAAGGAGTTTACTCTAATGAGCTATCACTCTTAGCTACCAAGGAGACATAAGTGATTTTCATTCTATCAGCACTTTATTCAATATTGTAAGAACAACCTAACAATATTCTCAGTGCTTTTTCTTTTCCTTTTTTATCCCAGACTGGGTGTCAAACTCCAGTCCTCAAGGGTCGGTGTCCTGCAACTTTTAGATGTGCCTCTGCTGCACCACACCTGAATAGAATAATCAGGTCATTAAGGCTCTGGAGAACCGAACTACACTAGGAGGAGGTAATTAAGCCATTTCATTCCAGCGTTTTGTACCTCTGGCACATCTAAAAACTGGAGGACAGCGGCCCTTGAGGACTGGAGTTTGACACCTGTGGTTCTAACTAAACACTCCCTCCCTACTTGTACTTGGTCTTGAGTTATCAAGCAGTTTGCAAGCATTATGTTTTACCACCATACAAAAAGAGTCACAGGTTACACATATAACTAATGAAACTATTTTCTAAATTTCCACTAACAATAAATCCATCAATAAAAGAGGAGACTCGCAGCAGAAAATTCAAAGCGGAACTAAAAATTATTTCCTGTTTCTTCAGTAAAGCCACTGAAGTGAAACACACAAAATATAAAAACAAAGAACACGGGATACTCTTAGCTTTTCTCTTGTCAGTCGGTTGTGTGAAAACGGGTTTGAAGTTTAGCTAAATATGTGAATGTTTTTAATAAAAATGTCTGAGAGAGAGTTTATCAACGAGCAGGAAACTCCTGCTGAAGAAACATTCACAGAGTTGAAAGAAATCAACGTCAAGATCGAAGAAGAGATGGAGGATCAGCGCAGACCGCTGGATTTCACCCGGATACCGAAGACCGTCTTACACCGAATAGGTACGAAACACCTTCAGGTTTTACTGATACCGATGAGCCCATAGAGATAATAAAAGAATAGACGTCTCATGGATATGAGGTTGCTCTATGTTGTTGTTATGTGTCATTGGTAGATGTCGTTGCTCTATGTTGCATGTAGATGTTGCATATGTCTGTTATATATTTCTATGTTGTCGTTCATGTCGTTGGTCCGTGTTGCTATTGCCTGTTCTCTTTGCCATTATAAAGTCTTGAAGTAGGTCATGTCTGATCAAAGTGTTTATTAGATATTACAAAAATGTTGGTCTTTTAATGTCAGTGGTTCCAAAATACTTAGATTTCTACTTCGTAGTGTCTTTATGCATTAGTCAGTGCAGCTAATGAGGTTGATGGGTGCTATGCGCAGCCTTCCGTTTTTTTTCTTTTTAAATCTAATATATTTGGGAAGGAGTTTCACTTTCAGAAAGTATTTGAACTTCTCTCTCATTTACTGAAGCGCAACTCAGTTTTTAACAAATATTGTAGTTTTCAGTGTACTTCTAAATCTGTTCCTTATTCGCATCATTTTTTGGCTTGCTACTGCCTCTAGTGGCGTGGGGTGGTAACACAACTAATATAATTACTAAATCATAATACAACGACGTCTTTATTATTTACTATTAATTTCGGCATTACGAAATTAATAGTAAAACATTCCAGTAAGATTAATTACTGGCATTTTTGCCAGTAAAAGATAATTTATATTTTATCTTATCAAACTATATTTCATTTTCTTAATCATGTGCAGCTAATTAAATGACAATACTTTAATACTTTATAAATAATATCTATATAACTCCATCAATAACAGGAGGAACAAAGGAAATGAGACATGAGAAATTTGATCAACTATAATAAAACTATAATTTGCAATGTAAGAGAAATTTAATTCAACAAAAGTCAATAAACAAATCAGTTAAGAACAGAGAAAAAACCAGTGTTGTTAAACAGATAATAGCAAAAATTAATATTCTTGTTTTTATGATGCCATGTTTAATATTATGAGACTTTTTGTTGATAGAGTTGTATAGGACAAAATAAGATGAAAATTATTTAATCTATTAACGTAAGGTAAATAAGAATTGCTCCAAAAGACTAAATATGGCAATATTTTTATATATTCATGGACGTGCACATGTTCACTGAAGACTAATTTTATTGTAGTTTTTAATTATTGTGAAGGGTTCATTGACTCACATTTTGAAGCTTTTGTTTTGTCTTTTTGTCCAGATCTCCCAACAAGCTGCTTGAGTAAAGAGGAGGAGGTTCTGAACGAGCCCAGCAACCAGGAAAACTCCACTTTACATCAGGAGGAACCAGAACCTCTGCAGATGAAACAGGAGCAAGAGGAACCAGAACCTCCGCTGTTGGAACGGGAGCTAGAGGAACCAGAACCTCCGCTGTTGGAACGGGAGCAAGAGGAACCAGAACCTCCGCATTTGGAACGGGAGCAAGAGGAACCAGAACCTCCGCTGTTGGAACGGGAGAAAGAGGAACCAGAACCTCCGCATTTGGAACGGGAGCAAGAGGAACCAGAACCTCCGCTGTTGGAACGGGAGAAAGAGGAACCAGAACCTCCGCTGTTGGAACGGGAGAAAGAGGAACCAGAACCTCCGCTGTTGGAACGGGAGAAAGAGGAACCAGAACCTCCGCTGTTGGAACGGGAGCAAGAGGAACCAAAACATCAACAGATCACAGAGGAAGAGAAGCAACTCTGCATCAGTCAGGATGAAGAGCAGCTTGTGCTGAAACAAGAGACTGATGACATTTTGGTGAACAAACAGAAAGGCACAGCTGAGACTTCAAAACAAAAAAAGCACAAGGAAGCTCACCCAAACCAAAAACGATATTCTTGTAAAATTTGTGATAAAACCTTTTCTCGAAATTATTCCTTGACAACACACATGACAACTCACACGGCTGAGAAACCCTTCACATGTGCAGCTTGTGGAAAAACTTTCCATCAAACCAGCACTTTAAACAGACACATAAAAACACACTCGGGTGAGAGACCTTACACATGCACAACCTGTGCAAAAAGCTTTGTATCTAGATCTCACTTACTTGATCACATGACAATTCACACTGGTGAGAAGCCTTTCTCTTGTGAGACCTGTGGGAAAAGTTTCCGGAGGAAACCTGACTTGGTTAGGCACAAGAGAATTCACACAGGTGAGAAGCCCTTCTCTTGTGAGATCTGTGGAAAAAAAGTCACTCAAAAATCCCATTTAACTTCTCACATCGCTTCTTTACACATGTGAGAAGTAGCGGTGCACTGATTTATAAGTCAGCTAATTAATATATGTTTTCCTTAATTTTGGGAGATCAGCTGATTCTTGCATGTGAAGCTGGTCTGATCCCCCAATTTTATTGACCTCATCCACTGCTCGCTTCTGCTCTCCGTTGAGCGGTTTAACTATTCGAGCGCCCCAAAACAAAAACTGCAATCGGTGCTCCCTTGGTGAAAAGCCAGGAAAATGTTTTGTGTAGATCCAGTTTACTTCATCAAAAGAAGATTCACACGGGTTAGAAGCCTTTCTGTTGTAGGTTCTGTAGAAAAGGTTTCACTCAAAAGAAATGTAACAGTTCACATGAGAACTCACACAGGTTTGATGGCACAATGTGAACCTCAAGTAAGATTCTTAGTAACCTGCTGTTTGGAAGTGGAGTAATTGCAGGGTTTGACTGCTTTCAGATTTAGACTTCTAAAATTTTGGAATCTTTATTGTGTGTTTATGCTTTGTACTTATTTATTTTATTTCAATGATTTGGGGAAATGGATGCATTTATTTGACATGGTTTTAATGATTTTTCTTAGAAAATGTATTGATGACATGAATTTAATTTTAGATAGAAAAATTATTTAAATTTTTAATATAATTTTTAGGTAATAAATTATTATACTGATGATACTGATGGTCTTTTTCTTTTTCTGTTTAGTAGAAAACATTAATCAGGAAAACGTTTATATATACAGCAGCAAAGCTCATCTCTTCCTCCTTAACTTAGCATGAATTTTAATTTAACTGTGGAAAATATTCATTTTTCAATAAACACTTAACAGATAGTAAAGCTCAGGGATTATTATTCTATTTACTTAATATTCCCTGCTGGAACAATGTTCTTCCTGTGTATTTTCTTTTGAAGTTTTTGGTAAACTACTGAAGTACTGAGTGACCATAACACCTGATTTCATATTCAAAATGTGTCCTCAGACAGCCAAACGTATAAAAGTTATGTGAACATTCTGGTATTTTACAGAGTATTACCAAAAATATTTATATAAATAAGGAGTTAGGTTTGGAGGCTGGTTCTAGACCAGATTTACCACAGGGGTCAGGGTAGTCGGAGTTTTTCCATGGCGATACTTGAAAAAGAATTAAACATAAACCAGAGCAATATTTCATCATTTGATAAAATCAGTGAGTCAAAGAGTCACTTGTGTCTCCAGAGGTTGCAGATCCCTGGTAGAGCAGCTAAAGGTGCAGCAACATAATTTTTATGGTTATTGTCATACTTATATGCAATGTCTCTATGTAAAAAGAGACAATAAATATATCAATTTTAAAGCTGGGAAATTTAAATGATGTGCTTAAAACTCATTTTCACTCACTGAACTGACTGAGCCACTGAAATAAACTTCATATTCCATGTTATTGAATGTGACTGTTTAAACATACTCCAGCATATGAATGTTTGAAATCCATTGGAATGAATTCAGCACAGATTGTAGAAAAATAGCTGAGTCACTGATTTCTACAACAGCAGTTTTAGCTTAAACAATATAGGTGTAGTAGCAGGTTGTTGTCAGTAGGTGGCAGCACGAAATTATCATTTCTGATATAAAGGCTTTTATTAAACATTAAAAGTTTAATATAAACATTTTATTAAAACCTTTAGTAAATAAAAATTTTATGAAAACATTTAATAAAAAGCATTAAACTTCATAATGAATTGAAAAAACTTGAAAACATTAGTTTGTGTGTAATTATTTAATATTCTGCGTTTCAGTTTGGTGAACTGAGATAGTGAAATAAATAATAATGGAAAAAGTTAAATGAATAAGGAGTTTACTCTAATGAGCTACCACTCTTTGCTACCAATGAAACATAAGTGATTTTCATTCAAACAGCACTTTATTCAATATTGCAAGTACAACAAAATATTATCAGGGATTTTTTTGTTGTTTTGTTTTGTTTTTTTCACACTGATCTCTTCCAGGGTTGTCAAACTCCAGTCCTCAAGGGTCGGTGTCCTGCAACTTTTAGATGTGCCTCTGCTGCACCACACCTGAATAGAATAATCAGGTCATTAAGGCTCTGGAGAACCGAACTACACTAGGAGGAGGTAATTAAGCCATTTCATTCCAGCGTTTTGTACCTCTGGCACATCTAAAAACTGGAGGACAGCGGCCCTTGAGGACTGGAGTTTGACACCTGTGGTTCTAACTAAACACTCCCTCCCTACTTGTACTTGGTCTTGAGTTATCAAGCAGTTTGCAAGCATTATGTTTTACCACCATACAAAAAGAGTCACAGGTTACACATATAACTAATGAAACTATTTTCTAAATTTCCACTAACAATAAACCCATCAATAAAAGAGGAGACTCGCAGCAGAAAATTCAAAGCGGAACTAAAAATTATTTCCTGTTTCTTCAGTAAAGCCACTGAAGTGAAACACACAAAAGATAAAAACAAAGAACACGGGATACTCTTAGCTTTTCTTTTGTTTGACGGTTGTGTGAAAACGGGTTTGAAGTTTAGCTAAATATGTGAATGTTTTAAATAAAAATGTCTGAGAGAGAGTTTATCAACGAGCAGGAAACTCCTGCTGAAGAAACATTCACAGAGTTGAAAGAAATCAACGTCAAGATCGAAGAAGAGATGGAGGATCAGCGCAGACCGCTGGATTTCACCCGGATACCGAAGATCGTCTTACACCGAATAGGTACGAAACACCTTCAGGTTTTACTGATACCGATGAGCCCATTGACATAATAAAAGAATAGAAACCTCAACAACATGAGGTTTCTCTATGTTGTTGTTATGTGTCATTGGTAGATGTTGCATATGTCTGTTATATATTTCTATGTTTGTCGTTCATTTCGTTGGTCCGTGTTGCTATTGCCTGTTCTCTTTGCCATTATAAAGTCTTGAAGTAGGTCATGTCTGATCAAAGTGTACTACTTGGTAGTGTCTTTATGCATTAGTCAGGGCAGCTAACGAGGTTGATGGGTGCTATGCGCAGCCTTCAGTTTTTTTTTTCCTTTTTAAATCTAATATATTTGGGAAGGAGTTTCACTTTCAGAAAGTATTTGAACTTCTCTCTCATTTACTGAAGCGCAACTCAGTTTTTTAAAAATTCTGTAGTTTTCAGTGTACTTCTAAATCTGTTCCTTATTCGCATCATTTCGGGCTTGCTACTGCCTCTAGTGGCGTGGGGTGGTAACACAACTAATATAATTACTAAATCATAATACCACGACGTCTTTATTATTTACTATTAATTTCGGCATTACGAAATTAATAGTAAAACATTCCAGTAAGATAAATTACTGGCATTTTTGCCAGTAAAAGATAATTTATATTTTATCTTAACAAACTATATTTCATTTTCTTAATCATGTACAGCTAATTAAATGACAAACAATACTTTCATACTTTATAAATAATATCTATATTACTCCATCAATAACAGGAGGAACAAAGGAAATGAGACATGAGAAATATTATCAACTATAATAAAACTATAATTTGCAATGTAAGAAAAATTTAATTCAACAAAAGTCAATGAACAAATGAGTTAAGAACAGAGAAATAACCAGGGCTGTTAAACAGATACTAGCAAAAATTCATATTTTTGTTTTTATGATGCCATGTTTAATATTATAAGACTTTTTGTTGATAGAGTTGTATAGGAAAAAATAAGAAGAAAATTATTTAATCTATTAAGGTGGAAATTTTCCTGTGACTCTAAAACAATAAATCGAATTCATTGAATCACATTATCAACAATTTGTGAATAGAGCAAAAACTCGTAGCACGCTATAGGTGTTATCTATTATTTTGGTTAAGAAAAGTTTTGCACAGTCGATAAATAACTTCTAACAGATGTTAACAGATGGCAAGAGGAACCAGAACACAGTAACACCTTCATGAACTCGGAGGTTCAAACTGATGAATAAAGACGATGGATGCTCTCTGCTGAAATATTTCTTGCCGTCTTTCATGTTCTTTCAGCAAACGGTTGAGACAGAGTTGTTTTTGGCTTCACCATTATTTACCTGCTGTTATACCTGCCATTCAAATTATTCTTAAAAGATTGTCTTAAAAATCTTTAAGAGAAAGATGTTTGTCTAAAAGATAAAAATGTTGGATTTTACAATACATGTGCATTTAAAATCCAATAAGGTAAATAAAAATTGCTCCAAAAGACTAAATATGGCAATATTTTTATATATTTATGGACGTGCACATGTTTGCTGAAGACTAATTTTATTTTAGTTTTTAATTATTGTGAAGGGTTCATTGACTCACATTTTGAAGCTTTTGTTTTGTCATTTTGTCCAGATCTCCCAACAAGCTGCTTGAGTAAAGAGGAGGAGGTTCTGAACGAGCCCAGCAACCAGGAAAACTCCACTTTACATCTGGAGGAACCAGAACCTCTGCAGATGAAACAGGAGCAAGAGGAACCAGAACCTCCGCTGTTGGAACGGGAGCAAGAGGAACCAGAACTTCTGCAGATGAAACGGGAGCAAGAGGAACCAGAACCTCTGCAGATGAAATGGGAGCAAGAGGAACCAGAACCTCTGCAGATGAAATGGGAGCAAGAGGAACCAGAACCTCTGCAGATGAAACAGGAGCAAGAGGAACCAGAAAATCAACAGATCAAAGAGGAAGAGAAGCAACTCTGCATCAGTCAGGATGAAGAGCAGCTTGTGCTGAAACGGGAGACTGATGACATGTTGGTGACCAAACAGAAAGGCAAAACTGAGACTTCAAAACAAAAAAAACACAAGAAAGGTCACCCAAAACAAAAACTATATTCTTGTAAAATTTGTGACAAAACATTTTCTCGAAATAATTCCTTTATGACTCACATGACAACTCACACGACTAAGAAACTTTTCACTTGTTCCACCTGTGGAAAAGATTACACTCACAAACATCATCTCAATGATCACATGAGAATTCATACAGGGGAGAAACCGTACACATGTGCAGCTTGTGGAAAAAGTTTCCATCGAATCAGCATTTTAAACAGACACATGAAAATTCACTCGGGTGAGAGGCCTTACACTTGCACAACCTGTGGAAACAGTTTTGTAACTAAATTTCAATTACATGATCACATGAAAATTCACACTGGTGAGAAGCCTTTCTCTTGTGAGACCTGTGGAAAATGTTTCGGGAGGAATCGTAACTTGGTTAGTCACATCAGAGTTCACACAGGTGAGAAGCCTTTCTCATGTGGAACCTGTGGAAAATGTTTCCGGAGGAATCGTAACTTGGTTCGTCACATCAGAGTTCACACAGGTGAGAAGCCTTTCTCATGTGTAACCTGTGGAAAAGGTTTCTCTTGTAAAAAAAGTTTAAATGTTCACATGAGAATTCACACTGGTGAGAAGCCTTACTCATGTGGGACCTGTGGAAAAAGCTTGTCTGATGAAAGAAGTTTAAATCATCACATGACAATTCATACAGGGGAGAAACCATACACATGTGCAGCTTGTGGAAAAAGTTTCCATCGAATCGGCATTTTAAACAGACACATGAGAATTCACTCGGGTAAGAGGCCTTACACTTGCACAACCTGTGGAAAAAGCTTTGTATCTAGATCTCACTTACTTGATCACATGAAAATTCACACTGGGGAGAAGCCTTTCTCTTGTGAGACCTGTGGAAAATGTTTCCGTAGGAATTATGACTTGGTTAGTCACATCAGAGTTCACACAGGCGAGAAGCCTTTCTCATGTGGAACCTGTGGAAAATGTTTCATTCTTAAAAAAAGGTTATCTGTTCACATGAGAATTCACATAGGCGAGAAACCTTTCTCATGTGAGATCTGTGGAAAAAGTTTAACTTCTAAATATAGCTTAACTGTTCACATGATGACTCACACAGGTGAGAAGCCATTCTCATGTGGAACCTGTGGAAAATGTTTCATTCTTAAAATAAATTTAACTGCTCACATGAGAATTCACACAGGTGAGAAGCCTTTCTCATGTGGAACCTGTGGAAAAGGTTTCTCTTGTAAAAAAAGTTTAAATGTTCACCTGAGAATTCACACTGGTGAGAAGCCTTACTCATGTGAGATTTGTGGAAAAAGTTTAACTCATAAATATAGCTTAACTGCTCACATGAGAACTCACACAGGTGAGAAACCTTACTCATGTGGGACATGTGGAAAAAGTTTCTCTTATAAAACATATTTAAATATTCACATGAGAACTCACACAGGTGAGAAACCTTTCTCATGTGGGACCTGTGGAAAAAGTTTAACTTATAAACACAGTTTAAAACGTCACATGAGAACTCATTCTGGCAAGAAACCTTACTCATGTCTGATCTGTAGAAAAAGTTTAACTTCTAAATATAGCTTAACTGTTCACATGATGACTCACACAGGTGAGAAGCCGTTCTCATGTGGAACCTGTGGAAAATGTTTCATTCTTAAAATAAATTTAACTGCTCACATGAGAATTCACACAGGTGAGAAGCCTTTCTCATGTGGAACCTGTGGAAAAGGTTTCTCTTGTAAAAAAAGTTTAAATGTTCACCTGAGAATTCACACTGGTGAGAAGCCTTACTCATGTGAGATTTGTGGAAAAAGTTTAACTCATAAATATAGCTTAACTGCTCACATGAGAACTCACACAGGTGAGAAACCTTACTCATGTGGGACATGTGGAAAAAGTTTCTCTTATAAAACATATTTAAATATTCACATGAGAACTCACACAGGTGAGAAACCTTTCTCCTGTGGGACCTGTGGAAAAAGTTTAACTTATAAACACAGTTTAAAACGTCACATGAGAACTCATTCTGGCAAGAAACCTTACTCATGTGAGATCTGTGGAAAAAGTTTCACTTCTAAATCTAGCTTAACTGTTCACATGGTGACTCACACAGGTGAGAAGCCGTTCTCATGTGGAACCTGTGGAAAATGTTTCATTCTTAAAATTAATTTAACTGCTCACATGAGAATTCACACAGGTGAGAAACCTTTTTCATGTGGGAGCTGTGGAAAATGTTTTGCTAGAAAACACCTTTTGCATTTTCACATGAAGACTCACAAGTGAGAGTTCTTTCTCATGTGGGACCTGTGGAAAATGCTTTGCTTTTAGGTCTGTTTTACTTCATCACATGAGGACTCACAAGTGAGAAGTCCTTCTGTCATGTGGGATCTATGGAAAAGGTTTTGCTCAAAAATACTATTTAACTTCTCACATCAGAATTCACACGTGAGAAGTAGCGGCGCACTGATTTATCAGCCAGCCGATTAATCTATGTTGATTTCCTTAATTTTGGGAGATCAGCTGATTCTTGCATGTGAAGCTGGTCTGATCCCCCAATTTTATTGACCTCATCCACTGCTCTCTTCTGCTCTCCGTTGAGCGGTTTAACTATTAGAGCGCCCCCAAACAAAAACTGCAATCGGTGCACCCTTGGTGAAAGGCAAGGAAATTTTTTGTGTAGATCCAGTTTACTTCACTACAAGAAGATTCACACGGGTTAGAAGCCTTTCTGTTGTAGGTTCTGTAGAAAAGGTTTCACTCAAAAGAAATGTAACAGTTCACATGAGAACTCAAACAGGTTTGATGGCACAATGTGAACCTCAAGTAAGATTCTTAGTAACCTGCTGTTTGGAAGTGGAGTAATTGCAGGGTTTGACTGCTTTCAGATTTAGACTTCTAAAATTTTGGAATCTTTATTGTGTGTTTATGCTTTGTACTTATTTATTTTTATTTCAATGATTTGGGGAAAATTATGAATTTATTTGACATGGTTTTAATGGTTTTTCTTAAAAAATGTATTGATGATATGGATTGAATTTTAGATAGAAAAATTATTTAAACTTTTAATATAATTTTTAGGTAATAAATTATACTGATGATACTGATGGTCTTTTTCTTTTTTCTGTTTAGTAGAAAATATTAATCAGGAAAACGTTTATATATACAGCAGCAGAGCTCATCTCTTCCTCCTTAACTTAGCATGAATTTTGATGAATTGCAATGAATTTTAATTTAACCGAGGAAAATATTCATTTTTTAATAAACACTTAACAGATAGTAAAGCTCAGGGATTATTATTCTATTTATTTAATATTCCCTGCTGGAACAATGTTCTTCCTGTGTATTTTCTTTTGACGCATTTGGTAAACTACTGAAGTACTGAGTAACTGATCATAACACCTGATTTAATATTCAAAATGTGTCCTCAGACAGCCAAAAGTATAAAAGTTATGTGAACATTCTGGTATTTTACAGAGTATTACCAAAACATTGATATAAATAAGGAGTTAGGTTTGGAGGCTGGTTCTAGACCAGATTTACCACAGGGGTCAGGGTAGTCGGTGTTTTTCCATGGCGATACTTGAAATAGAATTAAACAACATAAACCAGAGCAATATTTCATCATTTGTTAAATCAGTGAGCCAAAGAGTCACTTGTGCAGATCCATGGAAGATGGAGCAGCTAAAGGTGCAGCACCATAATTTTTATGGTTATTGTCATACTTATATGCAATGTCTCTATGTAAAAAGAGACAACAAATATATCAATTTTAAAGCTGGGAAATTTAAATGATGTGCTTAAAACTAATTTTCACTCACTGAACTGACTGAGCCACTGAAATAAACTTCATATTCCATGTTCTTGAATGTGACTGGGCTGCACAGTGGCGCAGTTGGTAGAGCTGTTGCCTTGCAGCAAAAAGGTTCTGGGTTCGATTCCCGGCCTGGGGTCTTTCTGCATGGAGTTTGCATGTTCTCCCTGTGTATGCGTTGGTTTTCTCCGGGTTCTCCGGTTTCCTCCCACAGTCCAAAAACATGACTGTCAGGCTAATTGGCCTCTCCAAATCGCCCCTAGGTGTGAGTGTGTGTGTGCATTGTTGTGTGTCCTGTGTGTCTCTGTGTTGCCCTGCGACAGACTGGCGACCTGTCCAGGGTGTACCCCGCCTCTCGCCTGAAACGTTGGCTGGAGATGGGCACCAGCACCCCTCCCGACCCCACTGAGGGAAAAAGGGTGCAAGAAAATGGATAGATGGATGGAATGGATGAATGTTACTGTTTAAACATACTCCAGCATATGAATGTTTGAAATCCATTGGAATGAATTCAGCACAGATTGTAGAAAAATAGCTGAGTCACTGATTTCTACAACAGCAGTTTTAGCTGAAACAATGTAGGTGAAGTAGCAGGTTGTTGTCAGTAGGGGGCACCACACAATTATATCTGATAAAAAGCTTTTTTATTAAACATTAAAAGTTTAATATAAACATTATATATAAAAACATAGCAAATGAAGCTTTTTAAAACATTAGTTTATGTGTAATTATTTAATACTGTGCTTCTCTCATATGAACTGAGGTAGTAAAATAAATTAATAATAATGGGAAAAAATAAATGAATAAGAAGAAGTTTACTCTAATGAGCTATCACTCTTAGCTACCAAGGAGACATAAGTGATTTTCATTCTATCAGCACTTTATTCAATATTGCAAGAACAACCTAACAATATTCTCAGTGCTTTTTCTTTTCCTTTTTTTTCCCAGACTGGGTGTCAAACTCCAGTCCTCAAGGGTCGGTGTCCTGCAACTTTTAGATGTGCCTCTGCTGCACCACACCTGAATAGAATAATCAGGTCATTAAGGCTCTGGAGAACCGAACTACACTAGGAGGAGGTAATTAAGCCATTTCATTCCAGCGTTTTTGTACCTCTGGCACATCTAAAAACTGGAGGACAGCGGCCCTTGAGGACTGGAGTTTGACACCTGTGGTTCTAACTAAACACTCCCTCCCTACTTGTACTTGGTCTTGAGTTATCAAGCAGTTTGCAAGCATTATGTTTTACCACCATACAAAAAGAGTCACAGGTTACACATATAACTAATGAAACTATTTTCTAAATTTCCACTAACAATAAACCCATCAATAAAAGAGGAGACTCGCAGCAGAAAATTCAAAGCGGAACTAAAAATTATTTCCTGTTTCTTCAGTAAAGCCACTGAAGTGAAACACACAAAAGATAAAAACAAAGAACACGGGATACTCTTAGCTTTTCTTTTGTTAGACGGTTGTGTGAAAACGGGTTTGAAGTTTAGCTAAATATGTGAATGTTTTTAATAAAAATGTCTGAGAGAGAGTTTATCAACGAGCAGGAAACTCCTGCTGAAGAAACATTCACAGAGTTGAAAGAAATCAACGTCAAGATCGAAGAAGAGATGGAGGATCAGCGCAGACCGCTGGATTTCACCCGGATACCGAAGACCGTCTTACACCGAATAGGTACGAAACACCTTCAGGTTTTACTGATACCGATGAGCCCATAGAGATAATAAAAGAATAGACGCCTCATGGATATGAGGTTGCTCTATGTTGTTGTTATGTGTCATTGGTAGATGTCGTTGCTCTATGTTGCATGTAGATGTTGCATATGTCTGTTATATATTTCTATGTTGTCGTTCATGTCGTTGGTCCGTGTTGCTATTGCCTGTTCTCTTTGCCATTATAAAGTCTTGAAGTAGGTCATGTCTGATCAAAGTGTTTATTAGATATTACAAAAATGTTGGTCTTTTAATGTCAGTGGTTCCAAAATACTTAGATTTCTACTTCGTAGTGTCTTTATGCATTAGTCAGGGCAGCTAACGAGGTTGATGGGTGCTATGCGCAGCCTTCCGTTTTTTTTCTTTTTAAATCTAATATATTTGGGAAGGAGTTTCACTTTCAGAAAGTATTTGAACTTCTCTCTCATTTACTGAAGCGCAACTCAGTTTTTAATAAATTCTGTAGTTTTCAGTGTACTTCTAAATCTGTTCCTTATTCGCATCATTTCGGGCCTGCTACTGCCTCTAGTGGCGTGGGGTGGTAACACAACTAATATAATTACTAAATCATAATACCACGACGTCTTTATTATTTACTATTAATTTCGGCATTACGAAATTAATAGTAAAACATTCCAGTAAGATAAATTACTGGCATTTTTGCCAGTAAAAGATAATTTATATTTTATCTTATCAAACTATATTTCATTTTCTTAAGCATGTACAGCTAATTAAATGACAAACAATACTTTCATACTTTATAAATAATATCTATATAACTCCATCAATAACAGGAGGAACGAAGAAATGAGACATGAGAAATATGATCAACTATAATTTGCAATGTAAGAGAAATTTAATTCAACAAAAGTCAATGAACAAATGAGTTAAGAACAGAGAAATAACCAGGGTTGTTAAACAAATACTAGCAAAAATTCATATTTTTGTTTTTATGATGCCATGTTTAATATTATGAGAGACTTTTTGTTGATAGAGTTGTATAGGACAAAATAAGAAGAAAATTATTTAATCTATTAAGGTGGAAATTTTCCTGTGACTCTAAAACAATAAATCAAATTCATTGAATCACATTATCAACAATTTGTGAATAGAGCAAAAACTCGTAGCACGCTATAGGTGTAATCTTTTATTTTGGTTAAGAAAAGTTTTGCACAGTCGATAAATAACTTCTAACAGATGTTAACAGATGGCAAGAGGAACCAGAACACAGTAACACCTTCATGAACTCAGAGGTTCAAACTGATGAATAAAGACGATGGATGCTCTCTGCTGAAATATTTCTTGCCGTCTTTCATGTTCTTTCAGCAAACGGTTGAGACAGAGTTGTTTTTGGTTTGACCATTATTTACCTGCTGTTATACCTGCCATTCAAATTATTCTTAAAAGATTGTCTTAAAAATCTTTAAGACAAAGATGTTTGTCTAAAAGATAAAAATGTTGGATTTTACAATACATGTGCATTTAAAATCCAATAAGGTAAATAAAAATTGCTCCAAAAGACTAAATATGGCAATAATTTTATATATTTATGGACGTGCACATGTTCGCTGAAGACTATTTTTATTTTAGTTTTTAATTATTGTGAAGGGTTCATTGACTCACATTTTGAAGCTTTTGTTTTGTCTTTTTGTCCAGATCTCCCAACAAGCTGCTTGAGTAAAGAGGAGGAGGTTCTGAACGAGCCCAGCAACCAGGAAAACTCCACTTTACATCAGGAGGAACCAGAACCTCTGCAGATGAAACAGGAGCAAGAGGAACCAGAACCTCTGCAGATGAAACGGGAGCAAGAGGAACCAGAACCTCTGCAGATGAAACAGGAGCAAGAGGAACCAGAACCTCTGCAGATGAAACAGGAGGAAGAGGAACCAGAACTTCTGCAGATGAAACGGGAGCAAGAGGAACCAGAATCTCTGCAGATGAAACAGGAGCAAGAGGAACCAGAACTTCTGCAGATGAAACAGGAGCAAGAGGAACCAGAACTTCTGCAGATGAAACGGGAGCAAGAGGAACCAGAACCTCTGCAGATGAAACAGGAGCAAGAGGAGCCAGAACATCAACAGTTCAAAGAGGAAGAGAAGCAACTCTGCATCAGTCAGGATGAAGAGCAGCTTGTGCTGAAACGGGAGACTGATGACATGTTGGTGACCAAACAGAAAGGCAAAACTGAGACTTCAAAACAAAAAAAACACAAGAAAGGTCACCCAAAACAAAAACTATATTCTTGTAAAATTTGTGACAAAACATTTTCTCGAAATAATTCCTTTATGACACACATGACAACTCACACGACTAAGAAACTTTTCACATGTTCCACCTGTGGAAAAGATTACACTCACAAAAATCATCTCAATGATCACATGAGAATTCATACAGGGGAGAAACCGTACACATGTGCAGCTTGTGGAAAGAGTTTCCATCGAATCAGCATTTTAAACGGACACATGAGAATTCACTCGGGTGAGAGGCCTTACATTTGCACAACCTGTGGAAACAGTTTTGTATCTAAATTTCAATTACATGATCACATGAAAATTCACACTGGTGAGAAGCCTTTCTCTTGTGAGACCTGTGGAAAATGTTTCCGGAGGAATCGTAACTTGGTTAGTCACATCAGAGTTCACACAGGTGAGAAGCCTTTCTCATGTGGAACCTGTGGAAAAGGTTTCTCTCATAAACACAGTTTAAAATGTCACATGAGAACTCACTCTGGCAAGAAACCTTTCTCATGTCTGATCTGTAGAAAAAGTTTAACTTCTAAATCTAGCTTAACTGTTCACTTGATGACTCACACAGGTGAGAAACCTTTCTCATGTGAGATCTGTGGAAAAAGTTTAACTTCTAAATCTAGCTTAACTGTTCACATGATGACTCACACAGGTGAGAAGCCTTTCTCATGTGGAACCTGTGGAAAAGGTTTCTCTTTTAAAAAAAGTTTAAATGTTCACATGAGAATTCACACTGGTGAGAAGCCTTACTCATGTGGGACCTGTGGAAAAAGCTTGTCTGATCAAAGAAGTTTAAATCATCACATGACAATTCACACTGGTCAGAAGCCTTACTCATGTGAGATTTGTGGAAAAAGTTTAACTTATAAACACAGTTTAAAACGTCACATGAGAACTCATTCTGGCAAGAAACCTTTCTCATGTCTGATCTGTAGAAAAAGTTGAACTTCTAAATATAGCTTAACTGCTCACATGAGAACTCACACAGGTGAGAAGCCGTTCTTATGTGGAACCTGTGGAAAAAGTTTCTCTTCTAAATGCAATTTAAATGTTCACATGAAAATTCACACAGGTGAGAAACCTTACTCATGTGGGACATGTGGAAAAAGTTTCTCTTATAAACCATATTTAAATATTCACATGAGAACTCACACAGGTGAGAAACCTTTCTCATGTGGGACCTGTGGAAAAAGTTTAACTTATAAACACAGTTTAAATCGTCACATGAGAACTCATTCTGGCAAGAAACCTTTCTCATGTCTGATCTGTAGAAAAAGTTGAACTTCTAAATATAGCTTAACTGTTCACATGATGACTCACACAGGTAAGAAGCCGTTCTTATGTGGAACCTGTGGAAAATGTTTCATTCTTAAAAAAAGTTTATCTGTTCACATGAGAATTCACACAGGCTAGAAACCTTTTTCATGTGGGAGCTGTGGAAAATGTTTTGCTAGAAAACACCTTTTGCATTTTCACATGAGGACTCACAAGTGAGAAGTCCTTCTGTCATGTGGGATCTGTGGAAAAGGATTTGCTCAAAAATACTATTTAACTTCTCACATCAGAATTCACACATGTGAGAAGTAGCGGCGCACTGATTTATCAGCCAGCCGATTAATCTATGTGGATTTCCTTAATTTTGGGAGATCAGCTGATTCTTGCATGTGAAGCTGGTCTGATCCCCCAATTTTATTGACCTCATCCACTGCTCTCTTCTGCTCTCCGTTGAGCGGTTTGACTATTAGAGCGCCCCCAAACAAAAACTGCAATCGGTGCACCCTTGGTGAAAAGCAAGGAAAAATTTTTTGTAGATCCAGTTTACTTCACTACAAGAAGATTTACACGGGTTAGAAGCCTTTCTGTTGTAGGTTCTGTAGAAAAGGTTTCACTCAAAAGAAATGTAACAGTTCACATGAGAACTCACACAGGTTTGACTGCACAATGTGAACCTCAAGTAAGATTCTTAGTAACCTGCTGTTTGGAAGTGGAGTAATTGCAGGGTTTGACTGCTTTCAGATTTAGACTTCTAAAATTTTGGAATCTTTATTGTGTGTTTATGCTTTGTACTTATTTATTTTATTTCAATGATTTGGGGAAATGGATGCATTTATTTGACATGGTTTTAATGGTTTTTCTTAAAAAATGTATTGATGATATGGATTGAATTTTAGATAGAAAAATTATTTAAACTTTTAATATAATTTTTAGGTAATAAATTATACTGATGATACTGATGGTCTTTTTCTTTTTTCTGTTTAGTAGAAAATATTAATCAGGAAAACGTTTATATATAAGGCAGCAGAGCTCATCTCTTCCTCCTTAACTTAGCATGAATTTTGATGAATTGCAATGAATTTTAATTTAACCGAGGAAAATATTCATTTTTCAATAAACACTTAACAGATAGTAAAGCTCAGGGATTATTATTCTATTTATTTAATATTCCCTGCTGGAACAATGTTCTTCCTGTGTATTTTCTTTTGACGTATTTGGTAAACTACTGAAGTACTGAGTAACTGATCATAACACCTGTTTTGATATTCAAAATGTGTCCTCAGACAGCCAAACGTATAAAAGTTATGTGAACATTCTGGTATTTTACAGAGTATTACCAAAACATTGATATAAATAAGGAGTTAGGTTTGGAGGCTGGTTCTAGACCAGATTTACCACAGGGGTCAGGGTAGTCGGTGTTTTTCCATGGCGATACTTGAAAAAGAATTAAACATAAACCAGAGCAATATTTCATCATTTGATTAAATCAGTGAGCCAAAGAGTCACTTGTGTCTCCAGAGGTTGCAGATCCATGGAAGATGGAACAGCAGCTAAAGGTGCAGCACCATAATTTTTATGGTTATTGTCATACTTATATGCAATGTCTCTATGTAAAAAGAGACAACAAATATATCAATTTTAAAGCTGGGAAATTTAAATGATGTGCTTAAAACTCATTTTCACTCACTGAACTGACTGAGCCACTGAAATAAACTTCATATTCCATGTTATTGAATGTGACTGTTTAAACATACTCCAGCATATGAATGTTTGAAATCCATTGGAATGAATTCAGCACAGATTGTAGAAAAATAGCTGAGTCACTGATTTCTACAACAGCAGTTTTAGCTGAAACAATGTAGGTGTAGTAGCAGGTTGTTGTCAGTAGGTGGCAGCACGAAATTATCATATCTGATATAAAGGCTTTTTATTAAACATTAAAAGTTTAATATAAACATTATATATAAAAACATAGCAAATGAAGCTTTTTAAAACATTAGTTTATGTGTAATTATTTAATACTGTGCTTCTCTCATATGAACTCAGGTAGTAAAATAAATTAATAATAATGGGAAAAAATAAATGAATAAGAAGGAGTTTACTCTAATGAGCTATCACTCTTAGCTACCAAGGAGACATACGTAATTTTCACTCAATCAGCACTTTATTCAATATTGCAAGAACAACCTAACAATATTCTCAGTGCTTTTTCTTTTCCTTTTTTTCCCAGACTGGGTGTCAAACTCCAGTCCTCAAGGGTCGGTGTCCTGCAACTTTTAGATGTGCCTCTGCTGCACCACACCTGAATAGAATAATCAGGTCATTAAGGCTCTGGAGAACCGAACTACACTAGGAGGAGGTAATTAAGCCATTTCATTCCAGCGTTTTGTACCTCTGGCACATCTAAAAACTGGAGGACAGCGGCCCTTGAGGACTGGAGTTTGACACCTGTGGTTCTAACTAAACACTCCCTCCCTACTTGTACTTGGTCTTGAGTTATCAAGCAGTTTGCAAGCATTATGTTTTACCACCATACAAAAACAGTCACAGGTTACACATATAACTAATGAAACTATTTTCTAAATTTCCACTAACAATAAACCCATCAATAAAAGAGGAGACTCGCAGCAGAAAATTCAAAGCGGAACTAAAAATAATTTCCTGTTTCTTCAGTAAAACCACTGAAGTGAAACACACAAAATATAAAAACAAAGAACACGGGATACTCTTAGCTTTTCTCTTGTTAGACGGTTGTGTGAAAACGGGTTTGAAGTTTAGCTAAATATGTGAATGTTTTTAATAAAAATGTCTGAGAGAGAGTTTATCAACGAGCAGGAAACTCCTGCTGAAGAAACATTCACAGAGTTGAAAGAAATCAACGTCAAGATCGAAGAAGAGATGGAGGATCAGCGCAGACCGCTGGATTTCACCCGGATACCGAAGATCGTCTTACACCGAATAGGTACGAAACACCTTCAGGTTTTACTGATACCGATGAGCCCATAGACATAATAAAAGAATAGACGCCTCATGGATATGAGGTTGCTCTATGTTGTTGTTATGTGTCATTGGTAGATGTTGCATATGTCTGTTATATATTTCTATGTTGTCGTTCATTTCGTTGGTCCGTGTTGCTATTGCCTGTTCTCTTTGCCATTATAAAGTCTTGAAGTAGGTCATGTCTGATCAAAGTGTTTATTAGATATTACAAAAATGTTGGTCTTTTAATGTCTGTGGTTCCAAAATACTTAGATTTCTACTTTGTATTGTCTTTATGCATTAGTCAGGGCAGCTAACGAGGTTGATGGGTGCTATGCGCAGCCTTCCGTTTTTTTTCTTTTTAAATCTAATATATTTGGGAAGGAGTTTCACTTTCAGAAAGTATTTGAACTTCTCTCTCATTTACTGAAGCGCAACTCAGTTTTTAACAAATTCTGTAGTTTTCAGTGTACTTCTAAATCTGTTCCTTATTCGCATCATTTCGGGCCTGCTTGCCTCTAGTGGCGTGGGGTGGTAACACAACTAATATAATTACTAAATCATAATACCACGACGTCTTTATTATTTACTATTAATTTCGGCATTACGAAATTAATAGTAAAACATTCCCGTAAGATTAATTACTGGCATTTTTGCCAGTAAAAGATAATTTATATTTTATCTTATCAAACTATATTTCATTTTCTTAATCATGTGCAGCTAATTAAATGACAATACTTTCATACTTTATAAATAATATCTATATAACTCCATCAATAACAGGAGGAACAAAGGAAATGAGACATGAGAAATTTGATCAACTATAATAAAACTATAATTTGCAATGTAAGAGAAATTTAATTCAACAAAAGTCAATAAACAAATCAGTTAAGAACAGAGAAATAACCAGTGTTGTTAAACAGATACTAGCAAAAATTAATATTTTGTTTTTATGATGCCATGTTTAATATTATGAGACTTTTTGTTGATAGAGTTGTATAGGAAAAAATAAGAAAATTATTTAATCTATTAAGGTGGAAATTTTCCTGTGACTCTAAAACAATAAATCAAATTCATTGAATCACATTATCAACAATTTGTGAATAGAGCAGAAGCTCGTAGCACGCTATAGGTGTTATCTTTTATTTTGGTTAAGAAAAGTTTTGCACAGTCGATAAATAACTTCTAACAGATGTTAACAGATGGCAAGAGGAACCAGAACACAGTAACACCTTCATGAACTCAGAGGTTCAAACTGATGAATAAAGACGATGGATGCTCTCTGCTGAAATATTTCTTGCCGTCTTTCATGTTCTTTCAGCAAACGGTTGAGACAGAGTTGTTTTTGGCTTCACCATTATTTACCTGCTGTTATACCTGCCATTCAAATTATTCTTAAAAGATTGTCTTAAAAATCTTTAAGAGAAAGATGTTTGTCTAAAAGATAAAAATGTTGGATTTTACAATACTTTGCATTTAAAATCCAATAAGGTAAATAAAAATTGCTCCAAAAGACTAAATATGGCAATAATTTTATATATTTATGGACGTGCACATGTTCGCTGAAGACTATTTTTATTTTAGTTTTTAATTATTGTGAAGGGTTCATTGACTCACATTTTGAAGCTTTTGTTTTGTCTTTTTGTCCAGATCTCCCAACAAGCTGCTTGAGTAAAGAGGAGGAGGTTCTGAACGAGCCCAGCAACCAGGAAAACTCCACTTTACATCAGGAGGAACCAGAACTTCTGCAGATGAAACGGGAGCAAGAGGAACCAGAACCTCTGCAGATGAAACGGGAGCAAGAGGAACCAGAACCTCTGCAGATGAAACAGGAGCAAGAGGAACCAGAACCTCTGCAGATGAAACAGGAGCAAGAGGAACCAGAACCTCTGCAGATGAAACAGGAGCAAGAGGAACCAGAACTTCTGCAGATGAAACGGGAGCAAGAGGAACCAGAACCTCTGCAGATGAAACAGGAGCAAGAGGAACCAGAACTTCTGCAGATGAAACAGGAGCAAGAGGAACCAGAACTTCTGCAGATGAAACGGGAGCAAGAGGAACCAGAACCTCTGCAGATGAAACAGGAGCAAGAGGAACCAGAACATCAACAGTTCAAAGAGGAAGAGAAGCAACTCTGCATCAGTCAGGATGAAGAGCAGCTTGTGCTGAAACGGGAGACTGATGACATGTTGGTGAACAAACAGAAAGGCAAAACTGAGACTTCAAAACAAAAAAAACACAAGAAAGGTCACCCAAAACAAAAACTATATTCTTGTAAAATTTGTGACAAAACATTTTCTCGAAATAATTCCTTTATGACACACATGACAACTCACACGACTAAGAAACTTTTCACATGTTCCACCTGTGGAAAAGATTACACTCACAAAAATCATCTCAATGATCACATGAGAATTCATACAGGGGAGAAACCGTACACATGTGCAGCTTGTGGAAAAAGTTTCCATCAAATCAGCATTTTAAACAGACACATGAGAATTCACTCGGGTGAGAGGCCTTACATTTGCACAACCTGTGGAAACAGTTTTGTATCTAAATTTCAATTACATGATCACATGAAAATTCACACTGGTGAGAAGCCTTTCTCTTGTGAGACCTGTGGAAAATGTTTCCGGAGGAATCGTAACTTGGTTAGTCACATCAGAGTTCACACAGGTGAGAAGCCTTTCTCATGTGGAACCTGTGGAAAAGGTTTCTCTCATAAACACAGTTTAAAATGTCACATGAGAACTCACTCTGGCAAGAAACCTTTCTCATGTCTGATCTGTAGAAAAAGTTTAACTTCTAAATCTAGCTTAACTGTTCACTTGATGACTCACACAGGTGAGAAACCTTTCTCATGTGAGATCTGTGGAAAAAGTTTAACTTCTAAATCTAGCTTAACTGTTCACATGATGACTCACACAGGTGAGAAGCCTTTCTCATGTGGAACCTGTGGAAAAGGTTTCTCTTTTAAAAAAAGTTTAAATGTTCACATGAGAATTCACACTGGTGAGAAGCCTTACTCATGTGGGACCTGTGGAAAAAGCTTGTCTGATCAAAGAAGTTTAAATCATCACATGACAATTCACACTGGTCAGAAGCCTTACTCATGTGAGATCTGTGGAAAAAGTTTAACTTATAAATACAGTTTAAAACGTCACATGAGAACTCATTCTGGCAAGAAACCTTTCTCATGTCTGATCTGTAGAAAAAGTTTAACTTCTAAATATAGCTTAACTGCTCACATGAGAACTCACACAGGTGAGAAGCCGTTCTTATGTGGAACCTGTGGAAAAAGTTTCTCTTCTAAATGCAATTTAAATGTTCACATGAAAATTCACACAGGTGAGAAACCTTACTCATGTGGGACATGTGGAAAAGTTTCTCTTATAAACCATATTTAAATATTCACATGAGAACTCACACAGGTGAGAAACCTTTCTCATGTGGGACCTGTGGAAAAAGTTTAACTTATAAACACAGTTTAAATCGTCACATGAGAACTCATTCTGGCAAGAAACCTTTCTCATGTCTGATCTGTAGAAAAAGTTGAACTTCTAAATATAGCTTAACTGTTCACATGATGACTCACACAGGTAAGAAGCCGTTCTTATGTGGAACCTGTGGAAAATGTTTCATTCTTAAAAAAAGTTTATCTGTTCACATGAGAATTCACACAGGCTAGAAACCTTTTTCATGTGGGAGCTGTGGAAAATGTTTTGCTAGAAAACACCTTTTGCATTTTCACATGAGGACTCACAAGTGAGAAGTCCTTCTGTCATGTGGGATCTGTGGAAAAGGTTTTGCTCAAAAATACTATTTAACTTCTCACATCAGAATTCACACATGTGAGAAGTAGCGGCACACTGATTTATCAGCCAGCCGATTAATCTTTGTTGATTTCCTTAATTTTGGGAGATCAGCTGATTCTTGCATGTGAAGCTGGTCTGATCCCCCAATTTTATTGACCTCATCCACTGCTCTCTTCTGCTCTCCGTTGAGCGGTTTGACTATTAGAGCGCCCCCAAACAAAAACTGCAATCGGTGCACCCTTGGTGAAAAGCAAGGAAAAATTTTTTGTAGATCCAGTTTACTTCACTACAAGAAGATTTACACGGGTTAGAAGCCTTTCTGTTGTAGGTTCTGTAGAAAAGGTTTCACTCAAAAGAAATGTAACAGTTCACATGAGAACTCACACAGGTTTGATGGCACAATGTGAACCTCAAGTAAGATTCTTAGTAACCTGCTGTTTGGAAGTGGAGTAATTGCAGGGTTTGACTGCTTTCAGATTTAGACTTCTAAAATTTTGGAATCTTTGTGTGTTTATGCTTTGTACTTATTTATTTTATTTCAATGATTTGGGGAAATGGATGCATTTATTTGACATGGTTTTAATGGTTTTTCTTAAAAAATGTATTGATGATATGGATTGAATTTTAGATAGAAAAATTATTTAAACTTTTAATATAATTTTTAGGTAATAAATTATACTGATGATACTGATGGTCTTTTTCTTTTTTCTGTTTAGTAGAAAATATTAATCAGGAAAACGTTTATATATAAGGCAGCAGAGCTCATCTCTTCCTCCTTAACTTAGCATGAATTTTGATGAATTGCAATGAATTTTAATTTAACCGAGGAAAATATTCATTTTTCAATAAACACTTAACAGATAGTAAAGCTCAGGGATTATTATTCTATTTATTTAATATTCCCTGCTGGAACAATGTTCTTCCTGTGTATTTTCTTTTGAAGTATTTGGTAAACTACTGAAGTACTGAGTAACTGATCATAACACCTGATTTAATATTCAAAATGTGTCCTCAGACAGCCAAAAGTATAAAAGTTATGTGAACATTCTGGTATTTTACAGAGTATTACCAAAACATTTATATAAATAAGGAGTTAGGTTTGGAGGCTGGTTCTAGACCAGATTTACCACAGAGGTCAGGGTAGTCGGTGTTTTTCCATGGCGATACTTGAAAAAGAATTAAACAACATAAACCAGAGCAATATATCATCTTTTGATTAAATCGGTGAGCCAAAGAGTCACTTGTGCAGATCCATGGAAGATGGAGCAGCTAAAGGTGCAGCACCATAATTTTTATGGTTATTGTCATACTTATATGCAATGTCTCTATGTAAAAAGAGACAACAAATATATCAATTTTAAAGCTGGGAAATTTAAATGATGTGCTTAAAACTCATTTTCACTCACTGAACTGACTGAGCCACTGAAATAAACTTCATATTCCATGTTATTGAATGTGACTGTTTAAACATACTCCAGCATATGAATGTTTGAAATCCATTGGAATGAATTCAGCACAGATTGTAGAAAAATAGCTGAGTCACTGATTTCTACAACAGCAGTTTTAGCTGGAACAATGTAGGTGTAGTAGCAGGTTGTTGTCAGTAGGTGGCAGCACGAAATTATCATATCTGATATAAAGGCTTTTTATTAAACATTAAAAGTTTAATATAAACATTATATATAAAACATAGCAAATGAAGCTTTTTAAAACATAAGTTTATGTGTAATTATTTAATACTGTGCTTCTCTCATATGAACTCAGGTAGTAAAATAAATTAATAATAATGGGAAAAAATAAATGAATAAGAAGGAGTTTACTCTAATGAGCTATCACTCTTAGCTACCAAGGAGTCATACGTAATTTTCACTCAATCAGCACTTTATTCAATATTGCAAGAACAACCTAACAATATTCTCAGTGCTTTTTCTTTTCCTTTTTTTCCCAGACTGGGTGTCAAACTCCAGTCCTCAAGGGTCGGTGTCCTGCAACTTTTAGATGTGCCTCTGCTGCACCACACCTGAATAGAATAATCAGGTCATTAAGGCTCTGGAGAACCGAACTACACTAGGAGGAGGTAATTAAGCCATTTCATTCCAGCGTTTTGTACCTCTGGCACATCTAAAAACTGGAGGACAGCGGCCCTTGAGGACTGGAGTTTGACACCTGTGGTTCTAACTAAACACTCCCTCCCTACTTGTACTTGGTCTTGAGTTATCAAGCAGTTTGCAAGCATTATGTTTTACCACCATACAAAAACAGTCACAGGTTACACATATAACTAATGAAACTATTTTCTAAATTTCCACTAACAATAAACCCATCAATAAAAGAGGAGACTCGCAGCAGAAAATTCAAAGCGGAACTAAAAGTTATTTCCTGTTTCTTCAGTAAAGCCACTGAAGTGAAACACACAAAAGATAAAAACAAAGAACACGGGATACTCTTAGCTTTTCTTTTGTCAGTCGGTTGTGTGAAAACGGGTTTGAAGTTTAGCTAAATATGTGAATGTTTTAAATAAAAATGTCTGAGAGAGAGTTTATCAACGAGCAGGAAACTCCTGCTGAAGAAACATTCACAGAGTTGAAAGAAATCAACGTCAAGATCGAAGAAGAGATGGAGGATCAGCGCAGACCGCTGGATTTCACCCGGATACCGAAGACCGTCTTACACCGAATAGGTACGAAACACCTTCAGGTTTTACTGATACCGATGAGCCCATAGAGATAATAAAAGAATAGACGCCTCATGGATATGAGGTTGCTCTATGTTGTTGTTATGTGTCATTGGTAGATGTCGTTGCTCTATGTTGCATGTAGATGTTGCATATGTCTGTTATATATTTCTATGTTGTCGTTCATGTCGTTGGTCCGTGTTGCTATTGCCTGTTCTCTTTGCCATTATAAAGTCTTGAAGTAGGTCATGTCTGATCAAAGTGTTTATTAGATATTACAAAAATGTTGGTCTTTTAATATCAGTGGTTTCAAAATACTTAGATTTCTACTTCGTATTGTCTTTATGCATTAGTCAGGGCAGCTAACGAGGTTGATGGTGCTACGCGCAGCCTTCCGTTTTTTTTCTTTTTAAATCTAATATATTTGGGAAGGAGTTTCACTTTCAGAAAGTATTTGAACTTCTCTCTCATTTACTGAAGCGGAACTCAGTTTTTAACAAATATTGTAGTTTTCAGTGTACTTCTAAATCTGTTCCTTATTCGCATCATTTCGGGCCTGCTACTGCCTCTAGTGGCGTGGGGTGGTAACACAACTAATATAATTACTAAATCATAATACAACGACGTCTTTATTATTTACTATTAATTTCGGCATTACGAAATTAATAGTAAAACATTCCCGTAAGATTAATTACTGGCATTTTTGCCAGTAAAAGATAATTTATATTTTATCTTATCAAACTATATTTCATTTTCTTAATCATGTGCAGCTAATTAAATGACAATACTTTCATACTTTATAAATAATATCTATATAACTCCATCAATAACAGGAGGAACAAAGGAAATGAGACATGAGAAATTTGATCAACTATAATAAAACTATAATTTGCAATGTAAGAGAAATTTAATTCAACAAAAGTCAATAAACAAATCAGTTAAGAACAGAGAAAAAACCAGTGTTGTTAAACAGATAATAGCAAAAATTAATATTCTTGTTTTTATGATGCCATGTTTAATATTATGAGACTTTTTGTTGATAGAGTTGTATAGGACAAAATAAGATGAAAATTATTTAATCTATTAACGTAAGGTAAATAAGAATTGCTCCAAAAGACTAAATATGGCAATATTTTTATATATTCATGGACGTGCACATGTTCACTGAAGACTAATTTTATTGTAGTTTTTAATTATTGTGAAGGGTTCATTGACTCACATTTTGAAGCTTTTGTTTTGTCTTTTTGTCCAGATCTCCCAACAAGCTGCTTGAGTAAAGAGGAGGAGGTTCTGAACGAGCCCAGCAACCAGGAAAACTCCACTTTACATCAGGAGGAACCAGAACCTCTGCAGATGAAACAGGAGCAAGAGGAACCAGAACCTCCGCTGTTGGAACGGGAGCTAGAGGAACCAGAACCTCCGCTGTTGGAACGGGAGCAAGAGGAACCAGAACCTCCGCATTTGGAACGGGAGCAAGAGGAACCAGAACCTCCGCATTTGGAACGGGAGCAAGAGGAACCAGAACCTCCGCTGTTGGAACGGGAGAAAGAGGAACCAGAACCTCCGCTGTTGGAACGGGAGAAAGAGGAACCAGAACCTCCGCTGTTGGAACGGGAGAAAGAGGAACCAGAACCTCCGCTGTTGGAACGGGAGCAAGAGGAACCAAAACATCAACAGATCACAGAGGAAGAGAAGCAACTCTGCATCAGTCAGGATGAAGAGCAGCTTGTGCTGAAACAAGAGACTGATGACATTTTGGTGAACAAACAGAAAGGCACAGCTGAGACTTCAAAACAAAAAAAGCACAAGGAAGCTCACCCAAACCAAAAACGATATTCTTGTAAAATTTGTGATAAACCTTTTCTCGAAATTATTCCTTGACAACACACATGACAACTCACACGCCTGAGAAACCCTTCACATGTGCAGCTTGTGGAAAAACTTTCCATCAAACCAGCACTTTAAACAGACACATAAAAACACACTCGGGTGAGAGGCCTTACACGTGCACAACCTGTGCAAAAAGCTTTGTATCTAGATCTCACTTACTTGATCACATGACAATTCACACTGGTGAGAAGCCTTTCTCTTGTGAGACCTGTGGGAAAAGTTTCCGGAGGAAACCTGACTTGGTTAGGCACAAGAGAATTCACACAGGTGAGAAGCCCTTCTCTTGTGAGATCTGTGGAAAAAAAGTCACTCAAAAATCCCATTTAACTTCTCACATCGCTTCTTTACACATGTGAGAAGTAGCGGTGCACTGATTTATAAGTCAGCTAATTAATATATGTTTTCCTTAATTTTGGGAGATCAGCTGATTCTTGCATGTGAAGCTGGTCTGATCCCCCAATTTTATTGACCTCATCCACTGCTCTCTTCTGCTCTCCGTTGAGCGGTTTAACTATTCGAGCGCCCCAAAACAAAAACTGCAATCGGTGCACCCTTAGTGAAAAGCCAGGAAAATGTTTTGTGTAGATCCAGTTTACTTCATCACAAGAAGATTCACACGGGTTAGAAGCCTTTCTGTTGTAGGTCCTGTAGAAAAGGTTTCACTCAAAAGAAATGTAACAGTTCACATGAGAACTCACACAGGTTTGATGGCACAATGTGAACCTCAAGTAAGATTCTTGGTAACCTGCTGTTTGGAAGTGGAGTAATTGCAGGGTTTGACTGCTTTCAGATTTAGACTTCTAAAATTTTGGAATCTTTATTGTGTGTTTATGCTTTGTACTTATTTATTTTATTTCAATGATTTGGGGAAATGGATGCATTTATTTGACATGGTTTTAATGGTTTTTCTTAGAAAATGTATTGATGATATGGATTGAATTTTAGATAGAAAAATAATTTAAACTTTTAATATAATTTTTAGGTAATAAATTATACTGATGATACTGATGGTCTTTTTCTTTTTTCTGTTTAGTAGAAAACATTAATCAGGAAAACGTCTATATATACAGCAGCAGAGCTCATCTCTTCCTCCTTAACTTAGCATGAATTTTGATGAATTGCAATGAATTTTAATTTAACCGAGGAAAATATTCATTTTTCAATAAACACTTAACAGATAGTAAAGCTCAGGGATTATTATTCTATTTATTTAATATTCCCTGCTGGAACAATGTTCTTCCTGTGTATTTTCTTTTGACGTATTTGGTAAACTACTGAAGTACTGAGTAACTGATCATAACACCTGATTTAATATTCAAAATGTTTCTTCGGACAGCCAAAAGTATAAAAGTTATGTGAACATTCTGGTATTTTACAGAGTATTACCAAAACATTGATATAAATAAGGAGTTAGGTTTGGAGGCTGGTTCTAGACCAGATTTACCACAGGGGTCAGGGTAGTCGGAGTTTTTCCATGGCGATACTTGGAAAAAGAATTAAACAACATAAACCAGAGCAATATTTCATCATTTGATTAAATCAGTGAGCAAAAGAGTCACTTGTGCAGATTCATGGAAGATGGAGCAGCTAAAGGTGCAGCACCATAATTTTTATGGTTATTGTCATACTTATATGCAATGTCTCTATGTAAAAAGAGACAACAAATATATAAATTTTAAAGCTGGGAAATTTAAATGATGTGCTTAAAACTCATTTTCACTCACTGAACTGACTGAACCACTGAAATAAACTTCATATTACATGTTATTGAATGTGACTGTTTAAACATACTCCAGCATATGAATGTTTGAAATCCATTGGAATGAATTCAGCACAGATTGTAGAAAAATAGCTGAGCCACTGATTTCTACAACAGCAGTTTTAGCTGGAACAATGTTGGTGTAGTAGCAGGTTGTTGTCAGTAGGGGGCACCACACAATTATATCTGATAAAAAGCTTTTTTATTAAACATTAAAAGTTTAATATAAACATTATATATAAAAACATAGCAAATGAAGCTTTTTAAAACATTAGTTTATGTGTAATTATTTAATACTGTGCTTCTCTCATATGAACTGAGGTAGTAAAATGAATTAATAATAATGGGAAAAAATAAATGAATAAGAAGGAGTTTACTCTAATGAGCTATCACTCTTAGCTACCAAGGAGATATACGTAATTTTCACTCAATCAGCACTTTACTCAATATTACAAGAACAACCTAACAATATTATCAGTGCTTTTTCTTTTCCTTTTTTTTCCCAGACTGGGTGTCAAACTCCAGTCCTCAAGGGTCGGTGTCCTGCAACTTTTAGATGTGCCTCTGCTGCACCACACCTGAATAGAATAATCAGGTCATTAAGGCTCTGGAGAACCGAACTACACTAGGAGGAGGTAATTAAGCCATTTCATTCCAGCGTTTTGTACCTCTGGCACATCTAAAAACTGGAGGACAGCGGCCCTTGAGGACTGGAGTTTGACACCTGTGGTTCTAACTAAACACTCCCTCCCTACTTGTACTTGGTCTTGAGTTATCAAGCAGTTTGCAAGCATTATGTTTTACCACCATACAAAAAGAGTCACAGGTTACACATATAACTAATGAAACTATTTTCTAAATTTCCACTAACAATAAACCCATCAATAAAAGAGGAGACTCGCAGCAGAAAATTCAAAGCGGAACTAAAAATTATTTCCTGTTTCTTCAGTAAAGCCACTGAAGTGAAACACACAAAATATAAAAACAAAGAACACGGGATACTCTTAGCTTTTCTCTTGTTAGATGGTTGTGTGAAAACGGGTTTGAAGTTTAGCTAAATATGTGAATGTTTTTAATAAAAATGTCTGAGAGAGAGTTTATCAACGAGCAGGAAACTCCTGCTGAAGAAACATTCACAGAGTTGAAAGAAATCAACGTCAAGATCGAAGAAGAGATGGAGGATCAGCGCAGACCGCTGGATTTCACCCGGATACCGAAGATCGTCTTACACCGAATAGGTACGAAACACCTTCAGGTTTTACTGATACCGATGAGCCCATAGACATAATAAAAGAATAGACGCCTCATGGATATGAGATTCGGTTTGTGTCATAAATAAGTAGAAGTCATGTGTAGATGTCTATGTTGCATGTAGATAATTCCTATGTAGATGTTGCATATGTCAACCTATCAGTTGATCAATTTTTATTTGTATAGCACATTTCAGCAGCAAGGCATTTCAAAGTGCTTTACATCATTAAAAACAAAAACAGAGTAATAAGCAGTCAAATAAAAAAATGAGTAAAATGATTAAAACCTGCACCCTTTTTCTAGCTTTTTGGAACTTTAGTTGAAACGCCGTCAACTGGGACTCTAAACCTTATTTAGCCATAAGCAACTCTAAACAGGTGGGTTTTAAGTTGAGATTTAAAGGCACTCAGTGTTTCAGCTGGTTTACAGTTTTCTGAAAGTTTGTTCCAAATCTGTGGTGCATAAAACTGAATGCTGCTTCTCCTTTGGTTCTGGTTCTGGGGATGCAGAGTAGAACCAGAACCAGAAGATCTGAGGGGTCTAGAAGGTTGGTAGAGTAATAACAGATTGTTAATGTATTGTGGTGCTAAACCGTTCAGTAATTTATAAACTAACATTATTTTTTATTTATAGTCTATTCTCTGAGCTACAAGGAGCCAGTGTAGGGACTAACTGGTGTTTTGTGCTTCATCTTCCTGGTTTTAGTCAGAACAGCAGCAGCAGCATCTGGATCAGCTGCAATTGTTTGATTGATTTGTTAGTCAGACCTGTGAAGAAGCTGTTGCAGTAATCAATGCGGCTAAAGATAAACGCATGGATGAGTTTCTCTAGATCGCACTGAGACATCAGTTCTCTAATCCTGGAGATGTTCTTCAGGTGATAGAAGGCCGACTTTGTGACTGTCTTTATGTGGCTTTGAAGGTTCAGGTCAGAGGTCATCACTACTCCCAGGTTTATGTTGCATATGCATTCGCTGCAAATGTCGTTCATGTCGTTGGTCCGTGTTGCTATTGCCTGTTCTCTTTGCCATTATAAAGTCTTGAAGTAGGTCATGTCTGATCAAAGTGTTTATTAGATATTACAAAAATTTTGGTCTTTTATTATCAGTGGTTTCAAAATACTTAGATTTCTACTTCGTAGTGTCTTTATGCATTAGTCAGGGCAGCTAACGAGGTTGATGGGTGCTACGCGCAGCCTTCCGTTTTTATTTTTCTTTTTAAATCTGTAATATCATCTTCATCTTTATTAAGGAGTTTCACTTTCAGAAAGTATTTGAACTTCTCTCTTATTTACTGAAGCGCAACTCAGTTTTTAACAAATTCTGTAGTTTTCAGTGTACTTCTATATCTGCTCCTTAGTCGCATCTTTTCGGGCCTGCTACTGCCTTTAGTGGCGTGGGGTGGTAACACAACTAATATAATTACTGAATCAGATTGCCATTACATCTTTATTATTTACTATTAATTTTGGCATTACTGGCAAAAGATGGAAGAGGATTTATCTTCTGCCATTAAAAGATAAAATATAAATTATCTTAAACATATTTTTTTCATTTTCTTAAGCATGTACAGCTAATTAAATGACACACAATACTTTCATACGTTATAAATAATATCTATATAACTCCATCAATAACAGGAGGAACAAAGGAAATGAGACATGAAAAACATCATGATCAACTATAATAAAACTACAATTTGCAATGTATATGTAAAAAATTTAATTGAGCAAAAGTCGATAACAAACAAATGAATTAGGTTAACAGAAGAATAACCAGGGTTGTTAAACAGATACTAGCAAAAATTCATATTTTTGATTTTATGATGCCATGTATATTATTCTGAGAGACTTTTTGTTGGTAGAGTTATACAGTGATCCCTCGCTATAAGGCGGTTCACCTTTCGTGGTCTCGCTGCTTCGTGGATTTTTTTCTAGGGGCCCTGACCAACAGGGGGCCTTCTACAATATTAATTATTTATTTTTGTTCATAGAAATAAAAAAAATTAAAACTCGGGGGCCCTGTCAATTACAAAATTAATCAGATTGTATTTTAAAAGATTGTTTTTAGCAGTAAATATGTAATGTTCCCACTCCCAGATCAAAAAACACACATCCATATTTGCCCTGAACCCCCCTACCTCCATTAAATGGTTCGTTCCTGCTTGGAGCGCTTTAGAGTGAAGCTGTTGGCAGCAGTCAGTGAAAGACACGAACGATTGTGGCAGTTGCTATGCTGCCAAGAAAAGTTATAAAATCGGGTTTTCAAAAAAAAGAGGGAGAGAAAAAGTCAAGAGTGTTAATTTATAACCCAGTTTTTCTCTGAAAGGTGGGTAGACTCTGTGAGATTATCAACCATTTAGCATAGTTATCTTAGCTACAGACTACTGTTTGCCTCCTTTTCACTAGCATTTAATGAATTAAGGAAAATAAATTACCAAAATATTCATATATTTAACTTGTTTGTACCTTTTACCACTTAACAGATGAGTCAGTCAGCAGCAGCTCTAACCCATCCCATATCCTTCCTGACCCGTCCTCTCCTGAGTGAAATTAAAACTGCAGTATGTCACTTTTATATCAATATTTTTTTCACATATTTGTTAAAACTGTCATTATGTTGTGACGGCATGGTATGAGAGGTAATCTGTGAAAAATCTATTTCCAGTTTCCAGTGTTGGAAACAACCAGTCAGTGGCAGGAGAGTTTTAGTGCTGTCAATCACAATCTCATGTGGTGCTGCTCATCCTCCTTCCCTCTTGATTTGTGCTATGCTGCTTCTAGCATAGCACAGAGCTGTGCAGATTCAAACTGTGGATGCTCAGTTTAGTTAGCATAACTACCAATGACGGCAGATAAACGGTTTCTTATAATGATAAGTTGTTTCTCCATTAGCACATTTAGCAGTGAGTGAATGAACAGTGCTAAGAGCGTCCTACTGGTCCTGATTTGTTGTTTTGGTCAGAACAGTGCATTACTTTAACCAGTAATAGTAATTCAGGAAGGAGGTGGAGGATATTGATTGTTTTCACAGATTATCTGTCTCATAACAAACTGCTACGACATCGTTACAGTGTTAACAAATGTGGAGAAAACATTTTTTTAAATTAATTTTATGTACTGCAGCTTGAAAAAAATGCAACTACTTAGCATTTTTGAGAAGTCTGGATTGCTTTATGTGTGGTTGCACGGTGCTTTTGACTGTTGCTCATGGGGAGAGACATTTATGTATCTAAAACTAACAGAAAAACATTAAGCAACCTAAGTAATGAACCAAAGAAAGCAAGGCAGATGCAAGCCTTTAAAATTGTGACGCTTTTTATGGGTCAAATAGACTCAAAACATTGTAACAGTAGCTGTTACAATTACAGTAGCTTTTACTGCAAATTTGATCACGAGGGGCCCAATCAAATTTTTTGTCAGGGGGCCCAAGATTCCTGGCAGCGATTCCTGCTAATCCTCTCTTCTCTCCAAATAATGCCAAGTAATGTCATAATACTAATGGTCAGAAAGTAACTTAGGAAGAAGAGACTTTGAGACGGTTTGGTCGAAATATTTAGCATTTTACTGCAAGTTACAGTGTGCTCCCATTATATAAGCGCAATCATTGTCTGTGTCCATAAGTATAGCAAACTATAAAGCTGCAACAGCGCCTCCTGCAGTCACAGTGTGCAGTGGTCATAGAATATGGGGAAAAGTCCCAGTTTGCAAGAAGCAAATCTTTAAGAGGAGTTAATGTCGGCATATTTCCAAATGTTGGCACACTTGCTGTCACTGCAGTTTTATCGCTGGTAAAATTATTAACCACATGCAGACATTGTAAAATTCAAATAAGGTAAATAAAAATTGGTCCGAGAGACGAACAATGGCAAAGATGTTATTTTTTTATGGAGGCCCACATGTTTGATGAGGACTTTTTATTTGAGTTTTTAATTAAAGTGAAGGGTTTATTGACTCACATTTTGAAGCTTTTGATTTGTCTTTTTGTCCAGATCTCCCACAAAGCTGCATGAGTAAAGAGGAGGAGGTTCTGAATGAGCCCAGCAACCCGGAAAACTCCACTTTACATCAGGAAGATCCAGAACCTCTGCAGATGAAACGGGAGCAAGAGGAACCAGAACCTTTGCAGATAAAACGGGAGCAAGAGGAACCAGAACCTCTGCAGATGAAACGGGAGCAAGAGGAACCAGAACCTTTGCAGATAAAACGGGAGCAAGAGGAACCAGAACCTCTGCAGATGAAACGGGAGCAAGAGGAACCAGAACCTCTGCAGATAAAACAGGAACAAGAAGAACCAGAACCTCTGCAGATAAAACAGGAACAAGAAGAACCAGAACCTCTGCAAATAAAATGGGAGCAAGAGGAACCAGAACCTCTGCAGATAAAATGGGAGCAAGATGAACCAGAACCTCTGCAGATAAAACGGGAGCAAGAGGAACCAGAACATCAACAGTTCAAAGAGGAAGAGAAGCAACTCTGCATCAGTCAGGATGAAGAGCAGCTTGTGCTGAAACAGGAGACTGACGACATTTTGGTGAACAAACAGAAAGGCAAAACTGAGACTTCAAAACAAAAAACACACAAGAAAATTCACCCAAACCAAAAACTATATTTTTGTAAAATTTGTGACAAAACCTTTTCTCGAAATAATTCCTTAATGACACACATGACAACTCACACGGCTAAGACACCTTTCACATGTTCCACCTGTGGAAAACATTACTCTCACAATTGTCGATTAATTGATCACATGAGAATTCATACAGGGGAAACACCGTTCACATGTGCAGCTTGTGGAAAAAGTTTCCATCAAAACGGCACTTTAAACAAACACATGAGAATTCACTCGGACAAGAGGCCTTACACATGCACAACCTGTGGGAAAAGTTTTGTGTCTAACTGTCAGTTACTTGATCACATGAAAATTCACACAGGTGTGAAGCCTTTCTCTTGTGGGACTTGTGGAAAATGTTTCACTCTTAAAAAAAGATTAACTGCTCACATGAGATTTCACACGGGTCAGAACACTATTTCTTGTGTCACTTGTGGAAGAAATTTCTTGTATAAATCTAAATTAGTTGACCACATGAGAACTCACACGGGTGAGAAACCTTTCTCATGTGGGACCTGTGGAAAAAAGTTCTCTTATAAACGCAGTTTAAATCTTCACATGAGAACTCACACTGGTGAGAAACCTTTCTCCTGTGAGATCTGTGAAAAAAGTTTTACTTATAAAAATAGCTTAGCTGCTCACGTGATAACTCACACAGGTGAGAAACCTTTCCCATGTGGGACCTGTGGAAAAAAGTTATCTTATAAACACAATTTAATTATTCACATGCGAACTCACACAGGTGAGAAATCTTTCCCATGTGGGACCTGTGGAAAAAAGTTATCTTATAAACACAATTTAATTATTCACATGCGAACTCACACTGGTGAGAAACCTTTTTCATGTGAGAGCTGTGAAAAAAGTTTCACTTGTAAAAAAAGATTAACTGCTCACTTGGGAGTTCACACGGGTTAGAAGACCATTTCTTGTGGCACTTGTGGAAGAAATTTCTTGTATAAATCTAACTTAGTTGACCACATGAGAACTCGCACAGGTGAGAAACCTTTCTCATGTGGGACCTGTGGAAAAAAGTTCTCTTATAAACACAGTTTAAATATTCACATGGGAACTCACACTGGTGAGAAACCTTTCTCATGTGAGATCTGTGGAAATATTTTCACTTATAAAATAGCTTCGCTGCTCACATGAAAACTCACACAGGTGAGAAACCTTTCTCATGTGGGACCTGTGGAAAAAGTTTTTCTTATAAAAATTTTTTAAATCTTCACATGGGAACTCACACTGGTAAGAAACCTTTCTCATGTGGGACCTGTGGAAAAACATTCACTCAAAAATACTATTTATCTTCTCACATCAGAATTCACACATGTGAGAAGTAGCGGTGCACTGATTTATAAGTCAGCTGATTAATATACATTTTCCTTAGTTGTGGGAGATCAGCTGATTCTTGCATGTGAAGCTGGTCTGATCCCCCAATTTTATTGACCTCATCCACTGCTCTCTTCTGCTCTCTGTTGAGAGGTGTGACTATTAGAGCGTCCTAAAACAAAAACTGTAATCGGTGCACCCTTAGTGAAAAGCCAGGAAAATGTTTTGTGTAGATCCAGTTTACTTCATCACAAGAAGATTCACATGGGTTAGAAGCCTTTCTGTTGTAGGTTCTGTAGAAAAGGTTTCACTCAAAAGAAATGTAACAGTTCACATGAGAACTCACACAGGTTTGATGGCACAATGTGAACCTCAAGTAAGATTCTTAGTAACCTGCTGTTTGGAAGTGGAGTAATTGCAGGGTTTGACTGCTTTCAGATTTAGACTATTTTTATTTCAATGATTTGGGGAAATGGATGTCTTAATTTGACATGGTTTTAATGGTTTTTCTGCTTAGAAAATGTATTGATGATATGGATTGAATTTTAGATAGAAAAATAATTTAAACTTTTAATATAATTTTTAGGTAATAAATTATTATACTGATGATACTGATGGTCTTTTTCTTTTTTCTGTTTAGTAGAAAACATTAAATCAAGAAAACGTTTATATATACAGCAGCAGAGCTCATCTCTTCCTCCTTAACTTGGCATGAATTTTAATGAATTGCAATGAATTTTAATTTAACCGAGGAAAATATTCATTTTTAAACGCTTAATAGATAGAATAATAAACCCTGAGCTTTACTATTTATTTAATATTCCCTGCTGGAACAATGTTCTTCCTGTGTATTTTCTTTTGAAGTATTTGGTAAACTACTGAAGTACTGAGTAACTGATCATAACACCTGATTTAATATTCAAAATATGTCCTCAGACAGCCAAAAGTATAAAAGTTATGTGAACATTCTGGTATTTTACAGAGTATTACCAAAAACATTGATATAAATAAGGAGTTAGGTTTGGAGGCTGGTTCTAGACCAGATTTACCACAGGGGTCAGGGTAGTCGGTGTTTTTCCATGGCGATACTTGAAAAAGAATTAAACAACAAAAACCAGAGCAATATTTCATCATTTGATATAATCAGTGAGCCAAAGAGTCACTTGTGTCTCCAGAGGTTGCAGATCCCTGGAAGATGGAACAGCAGCTAAAGGTGCAGCACCATAATTTTTAATTAAGGTAAAATTGTGAAGGTTGAATAAATCTAACTAAATATTAATGAGGCATTTATTCAGTATAAATTCTTCGGTTCCCCTTTTTGCCCCGTCTAGAACCCACAATTCATTGCTGCACGTAACAATTTCAGTTAAAAGGCGGATTTATAGCAATCTTTTATGGGTTTTGTCCCCAAGAAAAATAGTATAAGGCAAAGATTAGAAATAAAAATGTTTGATATAATAAACTGAGCAGAAAAAAAGAAGAAATAAAAAATAATAGTCACAAACTAATTGAGAAAAGTTAAAGTGTCACAAATGCAAGACAAATTTCAAATCTTAAACATATTGCTATAAAGATTGGGCTTTTCCGATTTTATTTAAGCTCTTAAATTATTTCACTTTAAAAATGTAGGGGATTGCAGCATGCCCTAAAATTCAATTAAACAACCTAGAATTTTCTTAATCTAATTGATTTCTAATAGGTTTTCATTCATTATTATAGAAAATGCTTTTTTCTCTCGATTAATATTGACTTTAAATTCTCCAGTTCCTCTGAATGTTTATTATATTTTAATAAAACATGTTACACATGTTTCATCTGATTACAATATTCATCATTTTGAATATAATTGACTGAAAAAAAGTGTCACATTGCATGTGAAAACATGAAGGTCACTGAAGAAACGATTGGAAAAAACATTTAAAACACCAGAACAATAAAAGCATTCTGGTTATTGTCATACTTGTATGCAATGTCTCTATATAAAAAGCGACATAATATATATATTTTAAAGCTGATAAATTTAAATGATGTACTTAAAACTCATTTTCACTCACTGAACTGACTGAGCCACTGAAATAAACTTCATATTCCATGTTATTGAATGTGACTGTTTAAACATACTCCAGCATATGAATGTTTGAAATCCATTGGAATGAATTCAGCACAGATTGTAGAAAAATAGCCGAGTCACTGATTTCTACAACAGCAGTTTTAGCTGAAACAATGTAGGTGTAGTAGCAGGTTGTTGTCAGTAGGTAGCAGCACGAAATTATCATATCTGATATAAAGGCTTTTTATTAAACATTAAAAGTTTAATATAAACATTTTATTAAAACCTTTAGTAAATAAAAATTTTATGAAAACATTTAATAAAAAGCATTAAACTTCATAATGAATTGAAAAAACTTGAAAACATTAGTTTGTGTGTAATTATTTAATATTCTGCGTTTCAGTTTGGTGAACTGAGATAGTGAAATAAATAAATAATAATGGAAAAAGTTAAATGAATAAGGAGTTTACTCTAATGAGCTACCACTCTTTGCTACCAATGAAACATAAGTGATTTTCATTCAAACAGCACTTTATTCAATATTGCAAGTACAACAAAATATTATCAGGGATTTTTTTTTTGTTTTGTTTTTTTCACACTGATCTCTTCCAGGGTTGTCAAACTCCAGTCCTCAAGGGTCGGTGTCCTGCAACTTTTAGATGTGCCTCTGCTGCACCACACCTGAATAGAATAATCAGGTCATTAAGGCTCTGGAGAACCGAACTACACTAGGAGGAGGTAATTAAGCCATTTCATTCCAGCGTTTTGTACCTCTGGCACATCTAAAAACTGGAGGACAGCGGCCCTTGAGGACTGGAGTTTGACACCTGTGGTTCTAACTAAACACTCCCTCCCTACTTGTACTTGGTCTTGAGTTATCAAGCAGTTTGCAAGCATTATGTTTTACCACCATACAAAAAGAGTCACAGGTTACACATATAACTAATGAAACTATTTTCTAAATTTCCACTAACAATAAACCCATCAATAAAAGAGGAGACTCGCAGCAGAAAATTCAAAGCGGAACTAAAAATTATTTCCTGTTTCTTCAGTAAAGCCACTGAAGTGAAACACACAAAAGATAAAAACAAAGAACACGGGATACTCTTAGCTTTTCTTTTGTCAGTCGGTTGTGTGAAAACGGGTTTGAAGTTTAGCTAAATATGTGAATGTTTTTAATAAAAATGTCTGAGAGAGAGTTTATCAACGAGCAGGAAACTCCTGCTGAAGAAACATTCACAGAGTTGAAAGAAATCAACGTCAAGATCGAAGAAGAGATGGAGGATCAGCGCAGACCGCTGGATTTCACCCGGATACCGAAGATCGTCTTACACCGAATAGGTACGAAACACCTTCAGGTTTTACTGATACCGATGAGCCCATAGACATAATAAAAGAATAGACGCCTCATGGATATGAGGTTCCGTTTGTGTCAAAAATAAGTAGAAGTTATGTGTAGATGTCTATCGTCTTTGTTGCATGTAGATGTTGCATATATCTGTTATATATATACATATATATATGCTGCATATGTGTTCGCTGCATATGTAGTTCATTTCGTTGGTCCATTCTGTTGGTTCTTTTTTTTATTATTATTATTAAACATTTTTAACAACTGTACAGGATCACGTGGCTTGTATATAAAGGCGATAAGTCTTATAGGTTTATGGCACACAAAATTATAAGTTAACAATAATAATTAAAAAAAGTTAAATAAAATAAAAATAAATGAAATTTGTCAGACATCAGAGGAAAAGCAGAATGATGAGAACAAACAGAAAAAAACAAAGAGGCACTAGTTTTCAAATAAATTCACATCATTTTAGGCGTCCCAGAGCTCTAGTCCATGCTTGTTTTCCCTCAGCTTTAAAGATCTGTAGTTGTTGTCCATTAGAAGGTTGTGAAAGGCTGAAAAGTCAGGTGTTTTATTTCCCCATTTACAGGAGTGGATGAAGAATTTCGCACGGATCAGCAGGTTGTTAAGTATGAGGTCGGTTCTTAAAGCCAAGATATTTATAGTTGCTGACAAACTCAATTTGTGTTCCTACATCAGTTGTAAGCAGTGGAGGGATTTCTGGTAGTTTTCTAGAGCGTGAAAAAACCTTTGCTCAAGTTTTATCCTCATTCAAAACCAACTTCAGAGTTTGTAAGCAAGTTTGATCTGCATTAAAAGCAGTTTGCAAGTACTGCGTTTCCTGTACAAGTGATGAAGAATAGCAGTAAATTACTAAATCACCTGCATAAAGATGATTAAAAAACATTTGACAGATTTTCACACAAGTTATTTATATAAATGGAGAATCAAGGTGGGCCAAGAACTGAGCCCTGTGGGACGCCATTTAAAATCGTACCTATAGAAGAAGTGAAGCCGGCCAATTGAACTCTCTGGGTTCTGATCGACAGGTAATCAGCTGCCCACATGGTAGCTTGATGCGAGAGCCCAATGCTGTGTAGAATGTCAATTAAAAGCTTGTGATTTACTGTCAAATGCCTTTAATAAATCAATAAAGAGAGCAACACGATGCTTTTTGTTATCAAGAGCCTGAATAAGATCATTAATAACCTTTTGAGTGGCAGTAACAGTACTTTGTTTTTTCCTAAAACCAGACTGTACATTTTGTAAAACACAATTAAAATCTAAAAAATCTCCAATTGCTCTGTAACAAATGTTTCAAAAATGTTTGCTAGGATACATAGTTTATAAATTGGTCTGTAATTGTTTACCTGTGACGATTCTCCATTCTTGAATAGAGGCAAAACAAATGCTGATTTCCAGACACTAGGGATTTTATTAGAAATTAGAGGTGGATTAAAAATATGAGACAATGGCTCTGCTGTAAACTCTGCAGCTAATTTTAGAAAAAATGGATCCAGGTTATCTGGCCCAGCTGATTTATGTGGTGTCTGTTTTTCAATTCTCTGAGAACCTCAGCTGTACAAATAGGGGAAAAATTAAAAGTGGTGAAGTTACAATCATTATTCAAAAACTGCTCATCAGTATTTACATTTGGGCCGAATGAATTTAAATCCTCAAATAGAGAACCAACAGAAATAAATGCTCGTTAAAATAATTTAAAATTGCTAATTTATCGGACACCATTTTACTTTTTTTCCAAACAAAATTTGGAAAGTCACTCAGTGGCGCCTGCTCAGTAGCTGATTTCACTGTTTTCCAAAATATCTTTGGATCATTTAAAGTTTTTGTCATCTCGGCAAGGAAATAGTCCAACTTTGCTTTCTTAATTAATAAAGTACATTTATTCTGCAATTTTCTAAAATGGAGCCAGCTCTCCTCAGTATTGTTTTTTCTTGCCCAAGCTCCATCTCTTTGTTTACACAGAACCCCGATAGATGGGGAAAACCGTGGATTATTTCACCCCTTTGCCCTAATTTTACTTATAGGAGCATGTTTATTTATTAGTCTTAAAAACGCTTCATGGAAATACTGCCAGGCAAGGTCAACATTATCAAAAAGAGAGACCCTATTCCACTTAAAATGTAGCAAGTCATGAACAAAAGCTTACTCTTTTAGGCGTTTTAAATCTCTTTTGGTCAAGATACATGGCTTAGGTTTCGGTAACTTGAGATTTCTAACTGTACCTACAGCACAATGTTCACTAAGAACGTTTGCAAAAACTCTGTATATTTAACCCTGTATATTTATGTATTTATGTAGAGTGTTTGTCATTATTACATCATGGAGTGACGATTTTAGAGGGCATTTATTGTTAAGTTGGGTGGGGTAATTAATTAACGGGGTGATATTTAAAGAATCACAAATGGTTTTTAAGCTATCTCAAATGCTGTCAATCACTCTAGTTTTAAATCTAACAAAACAAATTAATTTTTATTCAGGTCGGCTAGATATTTGGACAAATTAAGGAGTGCATCACAGACAGCAGAATGTGATCGATAACACCTTATAACTGTGTATATAACGCTATAAAGTCATAATACTAATGGTCAGATAGTTACTTAGGAAGTAGAGACTTGGAGACGATTTGGTTTAAATATATAGTATTTTACTGCAAGTTACAGTGTGCTCCCATTATATAAGCGCAATCATTGTCTGTGTCCATAAGTATAGCAAATTATAAAGCTGCAACAGCGCCTCCTGCAGTCAGTGTGCAGTGGTCACAGAATATGGGGAAAAGTCCCAGTTTGCAAGAAGCAAATCTTTAAGAGGAGTTAATGTCGGCATATTTCCAAATGTTGGCACACTTGATGTCACTGCAGTTTTATCGCTGGTAAAATTATTAACCACATGCAGACATTGTAAAATCCAAATAAGGTAAATAAAAATTGCTCCAAAAGACGAACAATGGCAGAGATTTTATTATTTTATGGAGGCGTACGTGTTCGATAATGACCATTTTTATTTTAGTTTATGTTAAATAAAGTGAAGGGTTCATTGACTCACATTTTGAAGCTCTTGTTTTGTCTTTTTGTCCAGATCTCCCACAAAGCTGCTTGAGTAAAGAGGAGGAGGAGGTTCTGAATGAGCCCAGCAACCAGGAAAACTCCACTTTACATCAGGAGGAACCAGAACCTCTGCAGATAAAACGGGAACAAGAGGAACCAGAACCTCTGCAGATGAAACGGGAGCAAGAGGAACCAGAACCTCTGCAGATGAAACGGGAGCAAGAGGAACCAGAACCTCTGCAGATAAAACGGGAAAAAGAGGAACCAGAACCTCTGCAGATAAAACAGGAGCAAGAGGAACCAGAACCTCTGCAGATGAAACGGGAGCAAGAGGAACCAGAGCATCAACAGTTCAAAGAGGAAGAGAAGCAACTCTGCATCAGTCAGGATGAAGAGCAGCTTGTGCTGAAACGGGAGACTGATGACATGTTGGTGACCAAACAGAAAGGCAAAACTGAGACTTCAAAACAAAAAAAACACAAGAAAAGTCACCCAAAAAAAAAGCTATATTCTTGTAAAATTTGTGACAAAACATTTTCTCGAAATAATTCCTTGTTAACACACATGACAACTCACACGACAAAAAAACTTTTCACATGTTCCACCTGTGGAAAAGATTACCCTCACAAAAATCATCTCAATGATCACATGAGAATTCATACAGGGGAGAAACCGTACACATGTGCAGCTTGTGGAAAAAGTTTCCATCGAATCAGCATTTTAAACAGACACATGAAAATTCACTCGGGTGAGAGGCCTTACACTTGCACAACCTGTGGAAACAGTTTTATAACTAAATTTCAATTACATGATCACATGAAAATTCACACTGGTGAGAAGACTTTCTCATGTGGAACCTGTGGAAAATGTTTCCGGAGGAATCGTAACTTGGTTCGTCACATCAGAGTTCACACAGGTGAGAAGCCTTTCTCATGTGTAACCTGTGGAAAATGTTTCTCTTGTAAAAAAAGTTTAAATGTTCACATGAGAATTCACACTGGTGAGAAGCCTTACTCATGTGGGACCTGTGGAAAAAGCTTGTCTGATGAAAGAAGTTTAAATCATCACATGACGATTCACACTGGTGAGAAGCCTTACTCATGTGGGACATGTGGAAGAAGTTTCATTCATAAAAAAAGTTTAACTGCTCACATGAGAGTTCACACGGGTGAGAAGACAATCTCTTGTGGTACCTGTGGAAGAAATTACTTCAATAATTCTAAGTTAGTTGAGCACATGAGAACTCACACAGGTGAGAAACCTTTCTCATGTGGGACTTGTGGAAAAAGTTTCTCTTTTAAAAACAGCTTAAATGTTCACATAAGAACTCACACTGGTGAGAAACCTTTCTCATGTGAGATCTGTGGAAAAAGTTCAACTCATAAATATAGCTTAACTGCTCACATGAGAACTCACACAGGTGAGAAGCCGTTCTTATGTGGAACTTGTGGAAAAAGTTTCTCTTCTAAAAACAATTTGAATGTTCACATGAAAATTCACACAGGTGAGAAACCTTACTCATGTGGGACATGTGGAAAAAGTTTCTCTTATAAAAAATATTTAAATATTCACATGAGAACTCACACAGGTGAGAAACCTTTCTCATGTGAGACCTGTGGAAAAAGTTTAACTTATAAACACAGTTTAAAACTTCACATGAGAACTCACTCTGGCAAGAAACCTTTCTCATGTCTGATCTGTAGAAAAAGTTTAACTTCTAAATATAGCTTAACTGTTCACATGATGACTCACACAGGTGAGAAGCCGTTCTCATGTGGAACCTGTGGAAAATGTTTCATTCTTAAAAAAAGTTTATCTGTTCACATGAGAATTCACACAGGCGAGAAACCTTTCTCATGTGAGATCTGTGGAAAAAGTTTAACTTCTAAATACAGCTTAACTGTTCACATGATGACTCACACAGGTGAGAAGCCGTTCTCATGTGGAACCTGTGGAAAATGTTTCATTCTTCAAATAAATTTAACTGTTCACATGAGAATTCACACAGGTGAGAAACCTTTTTCATGTGGGACCTGTGGAAAATGTTTTGCTAGAAAACACCTTTTGCATTTTCACATGAAGACTCATACAAGTGAGAGTTCTTTCTCATGTGGGACCTGTGGAAAATGCTTTGCTTTTAGGTCTGTTTTACTTCATCACATGAGGACTCACAAGTGAGAAGTCCTTCTGTCATGTGGGATCTGTGGAAAAGGTTTTGCTCAAAAATACTATTTAACTTCTCACATCAGAATTCACACATGTGAGAAGTAGCGGCGCACTGATTTATCAGCCAGCCGATTAATCTATGTTGATTTCCTTAATTTTGGGAGATCAGCTGATTCTTGCATGTGAAGCTGGTCTGATCCCCCAATTTTATTGACCTCATCCACTGCTCTCTTCTACTTTCCGTTGAGAGGTTTGACTATTAGAGCACCCCAAAACAAAAACTGCAATCGGTGCACCCTTGGTGAATAGCAGGGAAAACGTTTTGTGTAGATCCAGTTTACTTCATCACAAGAAGATTCACACGGGTTAGAAGCCTTTCTGTTGTAGGTTCTGTAGAAAAGGTTTCACTCAAAAGAAATGTAACAGTTCACATGAGAACTCACACAGGTTTGATGGCACAATGTGAACCTCAAGTAAGATTCTTAGTAACCTGCTGTTTGGAAGTGGAGTAATTGCAGGGTTTGACTGCTTTCATATTTAGACTTCTAAAATTTTGGAATCTTTATTTTGTGTTTATGCTTTGTACTTATTTATTTTATTTCAATGATTTGGGGAAATGGATGCATTTATTTGACATGGTTTTAATGATTTTTCTTAGAAAATGTATTGATATGAATTTAATTTTAGATAGAAAAATTATTTAAACTTTTAATATAATTTTTAGGTAATAAATTATTCTGATGATACTGATCGTCTTTTTTTCTGTTTAGTAGAAAACATTAAATCAGGAAAACGTTTATATATACAGCAGCAGAGCTCATCTCTTCCTCCTTAACTTAGCATGAATTGCAATGAATTTTAATTTAACCGAGGAAAATATTCATTTTTCAATAAACACTTAACAGATAGTAAAGCTCAGGGATTATTATTCTATTTATTTAATATTCCCTGCTGGAACAATGTTCTTCCTGTGTATTTTCTTTTGAAGTATTTGGTAAACTACTGAAGTACTGAGTAACTGATCATAAAACCTGATTTAATATTCAAAATGTGTCCTCAGACAGCCAAAAGTATAAAAGTTATGTGAACATTCTGGTATTTTACAGAGTATTACCAAAAACATTTATATAAATAAGGAGTTAGGTTTGGAGGCTGGTTCTAGACCAGATTTACCACAGAGGTCAGGGTAGTCGGTGTTTTTTATGGCAACACTTGGAAAAGATTTAAACAACATAAACCAGAGCAATATTTCATCATTTGATATAATCAGTGAGCCAAAGAGTCACTTGTGTCTCCAGAGGTTGCAGATCCCTGGAAGATGGAACAGCAGCTAAAGGTGCAGCACCATAATTTTTATGGTTATTGTCATACTTATATGCAATATCCATATGTAAAAAGAGACAACAAATACATAAATTTTAAACCTGGCAAATTTAAATGATGTGGTAAAAACTCTTTTTCACGCACTGAATTGACTGAGCCACTGAAATAAACTTCATATTCCATGTTATTGAATGTGACTGTTTAAACATACTCCAGCATATAAATGTTTGAAATCCATTGGAATGAATTCAGCACAGATTGTAGAAAAATAGCTGAGTCACTGATTTCTACAACAGCAGTTTTAGCTGAAACAATGTAGGTTTAGTAGCAGGTTGTTGTCAGTAGGTGGTAGAACGAAAGTATATCTGATATAAAGGCTTTTTTATTAAACATTAAAAGTTTATTATAAACATTTTATAAAAAACTTTAGCAAATGAAGCTTTTTGAAGAAACAATTAATAAAAAAACATAAAACTTCATAACAAAAAACTTAAACATTAGTTTGTGTGTAATTATTTAATACTGTGTTTCACTCAGGTGAACTGAGGTAGTGAAATAAATGAATAATAATGGAAAAAATTAAATAAATAAGAAGGAGTTTACTCTAATGAGCTATCACTCTTAGCTACCAAGGAGACATAAGTGATTTTCATTCTATCAGCACTTTATTCAATATTGTAAGAACAACCTAACAATATTCTCAGTGCTTTTTCTTTTCCTTTTTTATCCCAGACTGGGTGTCAAACTCCAGTCCTCAAGGGTCGGTGTCCTGCAACTTTTAGATGTGCCTCTGCTGCACCACACCTGAATAGAATAATCAGGTCATTAAGGCTCTGGAGAACCGAACTACACTAGGAGGAGGTAATTAAGCCATTTCATTCCAGCGTTTTGTACCTCTGGCACATCTAAAAACTGGAGGACAGCGGCCCTTGAGGACTGGAGTTTGACACCTGTGGTTCTAACTAAACACTCCCTCCCTACTTGTACTTGGTCTTGAGTTATCAAGCAGTTTGCAAGCATTATGTTTTACCACCATACAAAAAGAGTCACAGGTTACACATATAACTAATGAAACTATTTTCTAAATTTCCACTAACAATAAACCCATCAATAAAAGAGGAGACTCGCAGCAGAAAATTCAAAGCGGAACTAAAAATAATTTCCTGTTTCTTCAGTAAAGTCACTGAAGTGAAACACACAAAATATAAAAACAAAGAACACGGGATACTCTTAGCTTTTCTTTTGTCAGTCGGTTGTGTGAAAACGGGTTTGAAGTTTAGCTAAATATGTGAATGTTTTAAATAAAAATGTCTGAGAGAGAGTTTATCAACGAGCAGGAAACTCCTGCTGAAGAAACATTCACAGAGTTGAAAGAAATCAACGTCAAGATCGAAGAAGAGATGGAGGATCAGCGCAGACCGCTGGATTTCACCCGGATACCGAAGACCGTCTTACACCGAATAGGTACGAAACACCTTCAGGTTTTACTGATACCGATGAGCCCATAGAGATAATAAAAGAATAGACGCCTCATGGATATGAGGTTGCTCTATGTTGTTGTTATGTGTCATTGGTAGATGTCGTTGCTCTATGTTGCATGTAGATGTTGCATATGTCTGTTATATATTTCTATGTTGTCGTTCATGTCGTTGGTCCGTGTTGCTATTGCCTGTTCTCTTTGCCATTATAAAGTCTTGAAGTAGGTCATGTCTGATCAAAGTGTTTATTAGATATTACAAAAATGTTGGTCTTTTAATATCAGTGGTTTCAAAATACTTAGATTTCTACTTCGTAGTGTCTTTATGCATTAGTCAGGGCAGCTAACGAGGTTGATGGTGCTATGCGCGGCTTTCCGTTTTTTTTTTCTTTTTAAATCTAATATATTTGGGAAGGAGTTTCACTTTCAGAAAGTATTTGAACTTCTCTCTCATTTACTGAAGCACAACTCAGTTTTTAACAAATTCTGTAGTTTTCAGTGTACTTCTAAATCTGTTCCTTAGTCGCATCATTTCGGGCCTGCTACTGCCTCTAATGGCGTGGGGTGGTAACACAACTAATATAATTACTAAATCATAATACCACGACGTCTTTATTATTTACTATTAATTCGGCATTACGAAATTAATACTAAAACATGCCAGTAAGATAAATTACTGGCATTTTTGCCAGTAAAAGATAAAATATAAATTCTTATCAAACTACATATTTTTTCATTTTCTTAAGCATGTACAGCTAATTAAATGACAAACAATACTTTCATATGTTATAAATAATATCTATATAACTCCATCAATAATAGGAGGAACAAAGGAAATGAGACATGAAAAACATGATCAACTATAATAAAACTACAATTTCCAATGTAAGAGAAATTTAATTGGGCAAAAGTCAATAACAAACGAATGAATTAGGTTAACAGAAGAATAACCAGGGTTGTTAAACAGATACTTGCAAAAATTGATATTTTTGTTTTTATGATGCAATGTATATTATTGTGAGAGACTTTTTGTTGGTAGAGTTGTATAGGAAAAAATAAGATGAAAATGATTTAATCTGTTACGGTGGAACTTTTCTTTCGACTCTAAAACGATAAATCAGATTCATAGATTCACATTATCAACAATTTGTGAATATAGCAAAAATACGTGGCACGCTATTAGTAAATGTTATTTAGTTTGGTTAAAAATAATTATTACACCATCACTAAATAAATTCCAATAGATGTTCTTGGTTTCCATAGGAACACAGTAACACCTTTATGAACTCAGGTTCAAACTGATGAATAAAGACGATGGATGCTCTCTGCTGAAATATTTCTTACCGTCTTTCATGTTCTTTCAGCAAACAGTTGAGACAGAGTTGTTTTTGGTTTCACCATTATTTACCTGCTGTTATACCTGCCATTCAAATTATTCTTAAAAGATTGTCTTAAAAATCTTTAAGACAAAGATGTTTGTCTTAAAGATCAAAATTTTGGATTTTACAATACATATGCAATTAAAATCCAAATAAGGTAAATAAATTGTAGTTTTTCATTAATGTGAAGGGTTCATTGACTCACATTTTGAAGCTTTTGTTTTGTCTTTTTGTCCAGATCTCCCAACAAGCTGCTTGTGTAAAGAGGAGGAGGTTCTGAACGAGCCCAGCAACCAGGAAAACTCCACTTTACATCAGGAGGAACCAGAACCTCTGCAGTTGGAACGGGAGCAAGAGGAACCAGAACCTCTGCAGAAGAAACGGGAGCAAGAGGAACCAGAACCTCTGCAGATAAAACGGGAGCAAGAGGAACCAGAACCTCTGCAGATAAAACGGGAGCAAGAGGAACCAGAACCTCTGCAGATAAAACGGGAGCAAGAGGAACCAGAACCTCTGCAGATAAAACGGGAGCAAGAGGAACCAGAACCTCTGCAGAAGAAACGGGAGCAAGAGGAACCAGAACCTCTGCAGATAAAACGGGAGCAAGAGGAACCAGAACCTCTGCAGATAAAACGGGAGCAAGATGAACCAGAACCTCTGCAGATAAAAGAGGAAGAGAAGCAACTCTGCATCAGTCAGGATGAAGAGCAGCTCGTGCTGAAACGGGAGACTGATGACATGTTGGTGAACAAACAGAAAGGCAAAACTGAGACTTCAAAACAAAACAAGCACAAGAAAGCTCACCCAAACCAAAAACTATATTCTTGTAAAATTTGTGACAAAACATTTTCTCGAAATAATTCCTTTATGACACACATGACAACTCACACGACTAAGAAACTTTTCACATGTACCACCTGTGGAAAAGATTACACTCACAAAAATCATCTCAATGATCACATGAGAATTCATACAAGGGAGAAACCGTACACATGTTCAGCTTGTGGAAAAAGTTACCATCGAATCAGCATTTTAAACAGACACATGAAAATTCACTCGGGTGAGAGGCCTTACACTTGCACGACCTGTGGAAACAGTTTTGTATCTAATTCTCATTTACTTGATCACATGAAAATTCACACTGGTGAGAAGCCTTTCTCTTGTGAGACCTGTGGAAAATGTTTCCGTAGGAATTATGACTTGGTTAGTCACATCAGAGTTCACACAGGCGAGAAGCCTTTCTCATGTGGAACCTGTGGAAAATGTTTCATTCTTAAAAAAAGGTTATCTGTTCACATGAGAATTCACACAGGCGAGAAACCTTTCTCATGTGAGATCTGTGGAAAAAGTGTAACTTCTAAATCTAGCTTAACTGTTCACATGATGACTCACACAGGTGAGAAGCCATTCTCATGTGGAACCTGTGGAAAATGTTTCATTCTTAAAATAAATTTAACTGCTCACATGAGAATTCACACAGGTGAGAAGCCTTTCTCATGTGGAACCTGTGGAAAAGGTTTCTCTTGTAAAAAAAGTTTAAATGTTCACATGAGAATTCACACTGGTGAGAAGCCTTACTCATGTGAGACCTGTGGAAAAAGTTTGTCTGATGAAAGAAGTTTAAATCATCACATGACAATTCACACTGGTGAGAAGCCTTACTCATGTGAGATTTGTGGAAAAAGTTTAACTCATAAATGTAGCTTAACTGCTCACATGAGAACTCACACAGGTGAGAAACCTTACTCATGTGGGACATGTGGAAAAAGTTTCTCTTATAAAACATATTTAAATATTCACATGAGAACTCACACAGGTGAGAAACCTTTCTCATGTGGGACCTGTGGAAAAAGTTTAACTTATAAACACAGTTTAAAACGTCACATGAGAACTCACTCTGGCAAGAAACCTTTCTCATGTCTGATTTGTAGAAAAAGTTTAACTTCTAAATCTAGCTTAACTGTTCACTTGATGACTCACACAGGTGAGAAACGTTTCTCATGTGAGATCTGTGGAAAAAGTTTAACTTCTAAATCTAGCTTAACTGTTCACATGATGACTCACACAGGTGAGAAGCCCTTCTCATGTGGAACCTGTGGAAAAGGTTTCTCTTGTAAAAAAAGTTTAAATGTTCACATGAGAATTCACACTGGTGAGAAGCCTTACTCATGTGAGACCTGTGGAAAAAGTTTGTCTGATGAAAGAAGTTTAAATCATCACATGACAATTCACACTGGTCAGAAGCCTTACTTATGTGAGATCTGTGGAAAAGGTTTAACTCATAAATATAGCTTAACTGCTCACATGAGAACTCACACAGGTGAGAAGCCGTTCTTATGTGGAACCTGTGGAAAAAGTTTCTCTTCTAAATGCAATTTAAATGTTCACATGAAAATTCACACAGGTGAGAAACCTTACTCATGTGGGACATGTGGAAAAAGTTTCTCTTATAAAACATATTTAAATATTCACATGAGAACTCACACAGGTGAGAAACCTTTCTCATGTGGGACCTGTGGAAAAAGTTTAACTTATAAACACAGTTTAAAACTTCACATGAGAACTCACTCTGGCAAGAAACCTTTCTCATGTCTGATCTGTAGAAAAAGTTTAACTTCTAAATATAGCTTAACTGTTCACATGATGACTCACACAGGTGAGAAGCCATTCTCATGTGGAACCTGTGGAAAAGGTTTCCCTTGTAAAAAAAGTTTAAATGTTCACATGAGAAGTCACACTGGTGAGAAGCCTTTCTCATGTGAGATCTGTGGAAAAAGTTTCACTTCTAAATCTAGCTTATCTGTTCACATGAGAATTCACACAGGCGAGAAACCTTTCTCATGTGAGATCTGTGGAAAAAGTTTAACTTCTAAATACAGCTTAACTGTTCACATGATTAGTTAATAGTATTATTAATTAATAGTAAATCATGCCAGTAAGATAAATTACTGGCATTTTTGCCAGTAAAAGATAATTCATATTTTATCTTATCAAACTATATTTCATTTTCTTAAGCATGTACAGCTAATTAAATGACAAACAATACTTTCATACTTTATAAATAATATCTATATAACTCCATCAATAACAGGAGGAACAAAGGAAATGAGACATGAGAAATATGATCAACTATAATAAAACTATAATTTGCAATGTAAGAAAAATTTAATTCAACAAAAGTCAATGAACAAATGAGTTAAGAACAGAGAAATAACCAGGGTTGTTAAACAGATACTAGCAAAAATTCATATTTTTGTTTTTATGATGCCATGTTTAATATTATGAGACTTTTTGTTGATAGAGTTGTATAGGAAAAAATAAGAGGAAAATTATTTAATCTATTAAGGTGGAAATTTTCCTGTGACTCTAAAACAATAAATAAAAATTCATTGAATCACATTATCAACAATTTGTGAATAGAGCAGAAGCTTGTAGCACGCTATAGGTGTAATCTTTTATTTTGGTTAAGAAAAGTTTTGCACAGTCGATAAATAACTTCTAACAGATGTTAACAGATGGCAAGAGGAACCAGAACACAGTAACACCTTCATGAACTCAGAGGTTCAAACTGATGAATAAAGACGATGGATGCTCTCTGCTGAAATATTTCTTGCCGTCTTTCATGTTCTTTCAGCAAACGGTTGAGACAGAGTTGTTTTTGGCTTCACCATTATTTACCTGCTGTTATACCTGCCATTCAAATTATTCTTAAAAGATTGTCTTAAAAATCTTTAAGACAAAGATGTTTGTCTAAAAGATAAAAATGTTGGATTTTACAATACATGTGCATTTAAAATCCAATAAGGTAAATAAAAATTGCTCCAAAAGACTAAATATGGCAATAATTTTATATATTTAGGGACGCGCACATGTTCGCTGAAGACTATTTTTATTTTAGTTTTTAATTATTGTGAAGGGTTCATTGACTCACATTTTGAAGCTTTTGTTTTGTCTTTTTGTCCAGATCTCCCAACAAGCTGCTGGAGTAAAGAGGAGGAGGTTCTGAACGAGCCCAGCAACCAGGAAAACTCCACTTTACATCAGGAGGAACCAGAACCTCTGCAGTTGGAACAGGAGCAAAAGGAACCAGAACCTCTGCAGATGAAACAGGAGCAAGAGGAACCAGAACCTCTGCAGATGAAACGGGAGCAAGAGGAACCAGAACCTCTGCAGATGAAACGGGAGCAAGAGGAACCAGAACCTCTGCAGATGAAACGGGAGCAAGAGGAACCAGAACCTCTGCAGATGAAACGGGAGCAAGAGGAACCAGAACTTCTGCAGATGAAATGGGAGCAAGAGGAACCAGAAAATGAACACATGAAACGGGAGCAAGAGGAACCAGAACATCAACAGTTCAAAGAGGAAGAGAAGCAACTCTGCATCAGTCACGATGAAGAGCAGCTTGTGCTGAAACGGGAGACCGATGACATGTTGGTGAACAAACAGAAAGGCAAAACTGAGACTTCAAAACAAAAAAAACACAAGAAAGGTCACCCAAAACAAAAACTATATTCTTGTAAAATTTGTGACAAAACATTTTCTCGAAATAAGTCCTTTATGACACACATGACAGCTCACACCACTAAGAAACCTTTCGCATGTTCCACCTGTGGAAAACATTACCCTCACAAAAATCGTCTCAATGATCACATGAGAACTCATACAGGGGAAAAACCATACACATGTGCAGCTTGTGGAAAAAGTTTCCATCGAATCAGCATTTTAAACGGACACATGAGAATTCACTCGGGTGAGAGGCCTTACACGTGCACAACCTGTGGAAATAGTTTTGTATCTAATTCTCATTTACTTGATCACATGACAATTCACACTGGTGAGAAGCCTTTCTCTTGTGAGACCTGTGGAAAATGTTTCCGGAGGAATCCTGACTTGGTTAGTCACTTCAGAGTTCACACTGGTGAGAAGCCTTTCTCTTGTGAGAACTGTGGAAAAAGTTTCCAGAGGAAACCTGACTTGGTTAGGCATTTCAAAGTTCACACAGGTGAGAAGCCTTTCGCTTGTGGGACCTGTGGAAAAAGTTTCCAGAGGAATCCTGACTTGGTTAGGCATATCAGAGTTCACACTGGTGAGAAGCCTTTCTCATGTGAAACCTGTGGTAAAAGTTTCACTAATAAAAGATATGCAACTTTTCACATGAGAACTCACACAGGTGAGAAACCTTTCTCATGTGGGACCTGCGGAAAAAGTTTTGCTAGACAAGACCATTTACATTGTCACTTGAAGACTCATACAGGCGAGAAACCTTTCTCATGTGGTACATGTGGAAAAAGTTTCACTCAAAAATGCCATTTAACTTCTCACATCAGAATTCACACATATGAGAAGTAGCGGCGCACTGATTTATCAGCCAGCTGATTAATCTATGTTGTTTTCCTTAATTTTGGGAGATCAGCTGATTCTTGCATGTGAAGCTGGTCTGATCCCCCAATTTTATTGACCTCATCCACTGCTCTCTTCTACTTTCCGTTGAGAGGTTTGACTATTAGAGCGCCCTAAAACAAAAACTGCAATCGGTGCACCCTTGGTGAAAAGCCAGGAAAATGTTTTGTGTAGATCCAGTTTACTTCATCAAAAGAAGATTCACACGGGTTAGAAGCCTTTCTGTTGTAGTTCCTGTAGAAAAGGTTTCACTCAAAAGAAATGTAACAGTTCACATGAGAACTCACACAGGTTTGATGGCACAATGTGAACCTCAAGTAAGATTCTTAGTAACCTGCTGTTTGGAAGTGGAGTAATTGCAGGGAACACCGTTCACATGTGCAGCTTGTGGAAAAAGTTTCCATCAAAACGGCACTTTAAACAAACACATGAGAATTCACTCGGACAAGAGGCCTTACACATGCACAACCTGTGGGAAAAGTTTTGTGTCTAACTGTCAGTTACTTGATCACATGAAAATTCACACAGGTGTGAAGCCTTTCTCTTGTGGGACTTGTGGAAAATGTTTCACTCTTAAAAAAAGATTAACTGCTCACATGAGATTTCACACGGGTCAGAACACTATTTCTTGTGTCACTTGTGGAAGAAATTTCTTGTATAAATCTAAATTAGTTGACCACATGAGAACTCACACGGGTGAGAAACCTTTCTCATGTGGGACCTGTGGAAAAAAGTTCTCTTATAAACGCAGTTTAAATCTTCACATGAGAACTCACACTGGTGAGAAACCTTTCTCCTGTGAGATCTGTGAAAAAAGTTTTACTTATAAAAATAGCTTAGCTGCTCACGTGATAACTCACACAGGTGAGAAACCTTTCCCATGTGGGACCTGTGGAAAAAAGTTATCTTATAAACACAATTTAATTATTCACATGCGAACTCACACAGGTGAGAAATCTTTCCCATGTGGGACCTGTGGAAAAAAGTTTCACTTGTAAAAAAAGATTAACTGCTCACTTGGGAGTTCACACGGGTTAGAAGACCATTTCTTGTGGCACTTGTGGAAGAAATTTCTTGTATAAATCTAACTTAGTTGACCACATGAGAACTCACACAGGTGAGAAACCTTTCTCATGTGGGACCTGTGGAAAAAAGTTCTCTTATAAACACAGTTTAAATATTCACATGGGAACTCACACTGGTGAGAAACCTTTCTCATGTGGGACCTGTGGAAAAAGTTTTTCTTATAAAAATTTTTTAAATCTTCACATGGGAACTCACACTGGTAAGAAACCTTTCTCATGTGGGACCTGTGGAAAAACATTCACTCAAAAATACTATTTAACTTCTCACATCAGAATTCACACATGTGAGAAGTAGCGGTGCACTGATTTATAAGTCAGCTGATTAATATACATTTTCCTTAGTTGTGGGAGATCAGCTGATTCTTGCATGTGAAGCTGGTCTGATCCCCCAATTTTATTGACCTCATCCACTGCTCTCTTCTGCTCTCTGTTGAGAGGTGTGACTATTAGAGCGTCCTAAAACAAAAACTGTAATCGGTGCACCCTTAGTGAAAAGCCAGGAAAATGTTTTGTGTAGATCCAGTTTACTTCATCACAAGAAGATTCACATGGGTTAGAAGCCTTTCTGTTGTAGGTTCTGTAGAAAAGGTTTCACTCAAAAGAAATGTAACAGTTCACATGAGAACTCACACAGGTTTGATGGCACAATGTGAACCTCAAGTAAGATTCTTAGTAACCTGCTGTTTGGAAGTGGAGTAATTGCAGGGTTTGACTGCTTTCAGATTTAGACTTCTAAAGTTTTGGAATCTTTATTGTGTGTTTATCCTTTGTACTTATTTATTTTATTTCAATGATTTGGGGAAATGGATGTATTAATTTGACATGGTTTTAATGGTTTTTCTGCTTAGAAAATGTATTGATGATATGGATTGAATTTTAGAAAAATAATTTAAATTTTAATATAACTTTTAGGTAATAAATTATTATACTGATGATACTGATGGTCTTTTTCTTTTTTCTGTTTAGTAGAAAATATTAAATCGAGAAAACGTTTATATATACAGCAGCAGAGCTCATCTCTTCCTCCTTAACTTGGCATGAATTGCAATTAATTTTAATTTAACTGAGGAAAATATTCATTTTTCAATAAACACTTAACAGATAATAAAGCTTGTCATGATTGAATGAATTATCTTTATGTCCACCAGGTGGCGAGCATGAGTTCATGAGAATGTATAAATGTAAGGAACACGACACTAGAAGCAGAGAGTCTTAGTGAGTCGAGGCCGATACACCTGTGAGCAGATTGGTGAACAGACCTTGAAGAAAGATGCTTTAATAAAAGCATCTGTACCTAACACTTCGTCTGTCTTTATCAAGCACGAATATAACATGGTGTCAGGAGTAAACTAAGAAGCCGACTATGGAGCTGAAACCACCGGAGAGCTTGAAGCTGACGGGAAACGTGGATGAGAACTGGCGTGCTTTCAAACAACGCTTTCAACTGTATGTCGCCGCGATGGGATTGGAGACAAAGCCGGAGCCAAGAAAGGTAGCGATGTTGCTGACCATAGCGGGAGCGCAGGCTTTGGAAGTCTACAACACATTTGTGTTTGATGAAGCGGAAGACAAAGAAAAGTTGGATGTGGTGCTGAGTAAATTTGACGCTCACTGTTCACCCAAGAAGAATGAATGCTATGAGAGATACGTGTTTCGTTCCCGGATGCAGACCCAGCATGAACATTTCGATAACTTTCTGACAGATTTGAAAGTAAAAGCTCAGTCATGCAATTTTGGCCTGCTGAAGGACTCGATGGTCAGAGATCAGATCGTCTTTGGAGTGCGTGATGGGAAGCTCAGAGAGAGACTGCTGAGAGAAGTGGATCTGACCCTGGAAACAGCTGTAAAGATGTGCCGGGCAAGCGAACTGTCTCTACAGCAAGTGAGGACATTTTCTGAACTTTCTTCAGGAACTACTTCACAGTACAGTGACGGAACAGTGGCAGTGGGAGCGGTATCCTGCCAGAAGAAACGCCATGCTCACATGAGGCAGCTGCAAGAGGAAGCCATTATCAACTGTAAGCGCTGCGAGTCACGGCATAAAGTGAGACAATGTCCTGCTTATGGTAAGCAGTGTTTGAATTGCCGTGGAAAGAATCATTTCGCAAAGCAATGCTTTATGAAGAGAAAAGAAGAAAAGAGGAATCGTGTAAACTTAGTAGATGAAACTGACTTAAGTGACACATTCTTTATTGGTGTTGTGAACTGTGAAAATGAGTCAGAAAAAGTGCAGTATGTGGACAGAGATGATATATGGACAATTCCTTTGTTGATAAATGGAATTACAATCAAGTTCAGATTGTCTGATATAAAAGAAATGCAAGTAAAACCTCACATAAAAGAAGTAAAATCGGGCCTAAGAGACTATAATGGACAATTAATTGAGTGCATTGGCACATGTGAGCTTAATGTGACAGTTAAAGGAACAAAACATCTTGTGTTCTTCTCAGTTGTAAAGGAGGATCGTGAGTCACTTTTAGGTGATAAATCCTGTGAAGAACTTGGACTGGTGAAAAGAGTTTATTACATAAACACTAAAGTGACTGAACCTAATAACTCTGTTGATGCCATGATTCAAGAATATGAGGATGTTTTTCAAGGATTAGGTGCTGTACCCTACACATACAAGATTCAGCTGAGAGAGAATGCTCAGCCTGTAGTTCATGCTGCACGTCGTATTCCAGTACCATTACGAGAGGGGTTGAAAAAAGAGTTGGAGAGAATGACCAGGTTGAGAGTCATTCAGAAAGTGGAAGAGCCCACTGATTGGGTTAATTCCATTGTGGTTACCAAGAAAAAGAATGGAGAATTAAGTGTGTATGGATCCAAAAGATCTGAATGAGAACATCAGGAGAGAATATTATCAAATACCCACTCGAGAGGAAATAATCAGTGAAATTGCGGGAGCAAGTTATTTCACCAAGTTAGATGCAGCACAAGGGTTTTGGCAAGTGAAGTTGGATGAAAGCAGTACCAAGTATTGTACATTTAACACACCTTTTGGAAGATACTGTTTTCTAAGACTTCCTTTTGGAATAAAATCTGCACCAGAAATATTCCATAGAGCGATGGAGCGGATCATTGAAGGACTGGAAGGAGTGAGAGTCTACATTGATGACATCATCATCTGGGGATCAACAGCTCAAGAACACAATGACAGATTGAGACGCGTCATGGAGCGCATACGGGAAAATGGACTGAAGCTCAATAAAAATAAATGTGAGTTTGCTGTCAAAGAAATTATGTTTCTCGGTGACAAACTGTCTGCCCAAGGTGTTCAACCAGATGACAACAAAATAAAAGCCATCTTGAAGATGCCACAGCCTGGGAACAAAACAGGTGTTTTACGCATCATGGGTATGATCAATTTTATAGGAAAATTCATTCCCAATCTGAGTGCAAAGATGACAAACATTCGCAGACTCTTAAACAATGATAGTCAATTCCAGTGGACAGAACTTCATGAACAAGAGTGGAGGGAACTAAAAAACTATTTGAATACAGAACCAATACTTACCTTTTACGATCCGACTAAAAAGATTAAACTGTCTACAGATGCCTCAAAAGATGGACTTGGAGCAGTTCTTCTTCAAGCTGAAGATGAACAATGGAAGCCAGTGGCTTATGCGTCCAGAGCCATGACCAAAGCTGAGTGCAAATATGCACAAATAGAAAAAGAATGCTTGGGGCTGGCTTATGGACTAGAACGGTTTCATAATTATGTGTATGGTCTACCATCTTTTGTAGCTGAAACAGATCACCGACCCTTGGTTGCAATCATCAAAAAACACCTGAATGAGATGTCACCAAGGATTCAGAGGCTTATGATGAAGATGCAAAGGTATGATTTTACACTGATTTATACTCAAGGGAAACATCTGATTCTTGCTGATGCTCTATCCAGAGCTCCTACAGACAATGGTGTAAGTTCAACAGAAGAGGATATTCAGCGTCATGTGAACATGGTGTCCACTGTGTTGCCTGTGTCAGACAGCAAGTTAAAGGAAATAGTTGAGGTAACAGCTAAAGACACAGAGTTACAGCTGGTCATGCAGAATATGGATGAAGGATGGCCAATAGGCTCATGTTCACAGTTTTTCAAAGTTAAAGCTGATCTAAGTGTTGTGAATGGACTGTTATTGAAAAACAACCGAATTGTGATTCCACAAGTATTAGGACAGGATATTCTGCAACGGATATATGAGGGTCACCTAGGCATTGAAAAATGTAAAAGAAGAGCTAGAGAATCTGTCTTCTGGCCTGGACTGAATAAGGACATTGAGACGCTAATCAGTAAATGTGATGCATGTCAGACATTTAGAAATAAACAGAGTAAAGAACCTATGATAATAAGTGACATTCCAACATCACCATGGCTGAAAGTAGGACTGGATTTGTTTCATTTTAAAGGAAAAAACTACTTGGTGATCATTGATTACGTTTCAAACTATCTGGAAATGGCTCTATTAGCTAATATGTCATCAAACTGTGTCATAACACATGCTAACTCAATCTTTGCAAGACATGGCATTCCACATATTGTGGTGAGTGATAATGGACCATGTTTTAGAGGCAGAGAATGGCAAGAGTTTACAGAACAGTATGACTTCAAACATGTAACATCAAGTCCACATTATCCACAGTCGAATGGAAAAGCGGAGAAAGGAGTTCATATTCTTAAGCAACTTCTGAAGAAAGCTGCACATAGTAACTCTGACCCGTATCTAGCTTTATTGAGCTACAGATCTTCACCGTTACAATGTGGATTTTCACCTGCTGAACTCTTGATGAATCGGAAGATTCGTACAACTTTGCCAAGTTATGTTGGTAATGAACAAAATGCAAAGAACTCATTAAAGTTGGAGTACAAGTTAAGAAAGCAGAAAGTAAAACAAAAGTCATATTATGACAGATCAACTAAGATTCTACCTCCACTGTCATACAAAGATCCAGTTAGAATTTGGGATGATGAGGGATGGAAAACTAAAGCAACTATTCTGCAAGAAGTAGCACCACGTTCATTTGAAGTGAAAACTGAAGATGGACAAGTTTTGAGACGAAATCGGCGCAGTTTGTTAACTCCATTAGAGCCTGTGGTGGAGTCGAGTGAAGTTTCTAAGGAGTCCCAGATTATTCCTACGACTGAATCACCCATCACTGGAACACCCTGTGACAGTCTTGGGGATAATCTACCTGTGTTGAGAAGATCTACCAGAGTGAGAAAAAAACCTGACAGACTGAACTTATAACAAAAAAAAGGGAAAAAAAGAAGTTATGTCTATTTTTTGTAATTGATGTGGTAACTGTCTCATGCAATGTATGTTGTTCTTTGATAGGATTCTTTTTGTAACGTTCTTACTTTAAAGAAAGGAGGATGTCATGATTGAATGAATTATGTTTATGTCCACCAGGTGGCGAGTATGAGTTCATGAGAATGTATAAATGTAAGGAACACGACAATACAAGCAGAGAGTCTTAGTAAGTCGAGGCCGATACACCTGTGAGCAGATTGGTGAACAGACCTTGAAGAAAGATGCTTTAATAAAAGCATCTGTACCTAACACTTCGTCTGTCTTTATCAAGCACGAATATAACAAAGCTCAGGGATTATTATTCTATTTATTTAATATTCCCTGCTGGAACAATGTTCTTCCTGTGTATTTTCTTTTGAAGTATTTGGTAAACTACTGAAGTACTGAGTAACTGATCATAACACCTGATTTAATATTCAAAATGTGTCCTCAGACAGCCAAAAGTATAAAAGTTATGTGAACATTCTGGTATTTTACAGAGTATTACCAAAAACATTTATATAAATAAGGAGTTGGCACAGATTGTAGAAAAATAGCTGAGTCACTGATTTCTACATCAGCAGTTTTAGCTGAAACAATGTAGATGTAGTAGCAGGTTGTTGTCAGTAGGTGGCAGCACGAAATTATCATATCTGATAGAAAGGCTTTTTTATTAAACATTAAAAGATTAATATAAACATTTTATTTAAAAAACTTTAGCAAATGAAGCTTTTTATTAGAAACAATTAATAAAAAGTATAAAACTTCATAATTAACTGTAAAAACTTTAAAACATTAGTTTGTGTGTAATTATTTATTATTCTGCGTTTCACTCAGGTGAACTGAGGTAGTGAAATAAATTAATAAGAAGGAATTTACTCTAATGAGCTATCACTCTTAGCTACCAAGGAGAGATAAGTGATTTTCATTCAAACAGCACTTTATTCAATATTGTAAGAACAACTAAACAATATTATCAGGGATTTTTCAGGGGTTTTATTCAGACTGGGTGTCAAACTCCAGTCCTCAAGGGTCGGTGTCCTGCAACTTTTAGATGTGCCTCTGCTGCACCACACCTGAATAGAATAATCAGGTCATTAAGGCTCTGGAGAACCGAACTACACTAGGAGGAGGTAATTAAGCCATTTCATTCCAGCGTTTTGTACCTCTGGCACATCTAAAAACTGGAGGACAGCGGCCCTTGAGGACTGGAGTTTGACACCTGTGGTTCTAACTAAACACTCCCTCCCTACTTGTACTTGGTCTTGAGTTATCAAGCAGTTTGCAAGCATTATGTTTTACCACCATACAAAAAGAGTCACAGGTTACACATATAACTAATGAAACTATTTTCTAAATTTCCACTAACAATAAACCCATCAATAAAAGAGGAGACTCGCAGCAGAAAATTCAAAGCGGAACTAAAAATTATTTCCTGTTTCTTCAGTAAAGCCACTGAAGTGAAACACACAAAAGATAAAAACAAAGAACACGGGATACTCTTAGCTTTTCTTTTGTCAGTCGGTTGTCTGAAAACGGGTTTGAAGTTTAGCTAAATATGTGAATGTTTTTAATAAAAATGTCTGAGAGAGAGTTTATCAACGAGCAGGAAACTCCTGCTGAAGAAACATTCACAGAGTTGAAAGAAATCAACGTCAAGATCGAAGAAGAGATGGAGGATCAGCGCAGACCGCTGGATTTCACCCGGATACCGAAGATCGTCTTACACCGAATAGGTACGAAACACCTTCAGGTTTTACTGATACCGATGAGCCCATAGACATAATAAAAGAATAGACGCCTCATGGATATGAGGTTGCTCTATGTTGCATGTAGATGTTGCATATGTCTGTTATATATTTCTATGTTCGTTTCGTTGGTCCGTGTTGCTATTGCCTGTTCTCTTTGCCATTATAAAGTCTTGAAGTAGGTCATGTCTGATCAAAGTGTTTATTAGATATTACAAAAATGTTGGTCTTTTAATATCAGTGGTTTCAAAATACTTAGATTTCTACTTCGTAGTGTCTTTATGCATTAGTCAGGGCAGCTAACGAGGTTGATGGGTGCTATGCGCAGCCTTCCGTTTTTTTTCCTTTTTAAATCTAATATATCTTCACCTTTGGGAAGGAGTTTCACTTTCAGAAAGTATTTGAACTTCTCTCTCATTTACTGAAGCACAACTCAGTTTTTAACAAATTCTGTAGTTTTCAGTGTACTTCTAAATCTGTTCCTTATTCGCATCATTTCGGGCTTGCTACTGCCTCTAGTGGCGTGGGGTGGTAACACAACTAATATAATTACTAAATCATAATACCACGACGTCTTTATTATTTACTATTAATTCGGCATTACGAAATTAATAGTAAATCATGCCAGTAAGATAAATTACTGGCATTTTTGCCAGTAAAAGATAATTCATATTTTATCTTATCAAACTATATTTCATTTTCTTAAGCATGTACAGCTAATTAAATGACAAACAATACTTTTATACTTTATAAATAATATCTATATAAGTCCATCAATAACAGGAGGAACAAAGGAAATGAGACATGAGAAATATGATCAACTATAATAAAACTATAATTTGCAATGTAAGAGAAATTTAATTCACAAAGTCAATGAACAAATGAGTTAGAACAGAGAAATAACCAGGGTTGTTAACAGATACTAGCAAAAATTCATATTTTGTTTTTATGATCCATGTTTAATATTATGAGACTTTTGTTGATAGAGTTGTATAGGAAAAATAAGAAGAAATTATTTAATCTATTAAGGTGGAAATTTTCCTGTGACTCTAAAACATAAATTAAAATTCATTGAATCACATTATCAACAATTTGGAATGGAGCAGAAGCTTGTAGCACGCTATAGGTGTAATCTTTTATTTTGGTTAAGAAAGTTTTGCACAGTCGATAAATAACTTCTAACAGATGTTACAGATGCAAGAGGAACCACACAGTAACACCTTCATGAACTCAGAGGTTCAAACGATGAATAAAGACGATGGATGCTCTCTGCTGAAATATTTCTTGCCGTCTTTCATGTTCTTTCAGCAAACGGTTGAGACAGAGTTGTTTTTGGTTTGACCATATTTACCTGCTGTTATACCTGCCATTCAAATTATCTTAAAAGATTGTCTTAAAAATTTAAGACAAAGATGTTTGTCTAAAAGATAAAATGTTGGATTTTACAATACATGTGCATTTAAAATCCAATAAGGTAAATAAAATTGCCCAAAAGACTAAATATGGCATAATTTTATATATTAGGGACGCGCACATTCGCTGAGACTATTTTTATTTTAGTTTTTAATTATTGTGAAGGGTTCATTGACTCACATTTTGAAGCTTTTGTTTTGTCTTTTTGTCCAGATCTCCCAACAAGCTGCTGGAGTAAAGAGGAGGAGGTTCTGAACGGCCCAGCAACCCAGGAAAACTCCACTTTACATCAGGAGGAACCAGAACCTCTGCAGTTTGAACAGGAGCAAGAGGAACAGAACCTCTGCAGATGAAACGGGAGCAAGAGGAACCAGAACTCTGCAGATGAACGGGAGCAGAGAACCAAACCTCTGCAGATGAAACGGGAGCAAGAGGAACCAGAACCTCTGCAGATAAACGGGAGCAAGAGAACCAGAACCTCTGCAGATGAAACGGGAGCAAGAGGAACCAGAACCTCTGCAGATGAAACGTGAGCAAGAGGAACCAGAAATCACACATGAAACGGAGCAAGAGGAACCAGAACATCAACAGTTCAAAGAGGAAGAGAAGCAACTCTGCATCAGTCACGATGAAGAGCAGCTTGTGCTGAAACGGGAGACCGATGACATGTTGGTGAACAAACAGAAAGGCAAAACTGAGACTTCAAAACAAAAAAACACAAGAAAGGTCACCCAAAACAAAACTATATTCTTGGTAAAATTTGTGACAAACATTTTCTCGAATAATTCCTTTATGACCAGATGACAACTCACACGACTAAGAACTTTCACATGTACACCTGTGGAAAAGATTACACTCACAAAAATCATCTCAATGATCACATGAGAATTCATACAAGGGAGAAACCGTACACATGTTCAGCTTGTGGAAAAGTTACCATCGAATCAGCATTTTAAACAGACACATGAAAATTCAGTCGGTTGAGAGGCCTTACACTTGCACGACCTGTGGAAACAGTTTTGTATCTAATTCTCATTTACTTGATCACATGAAAATTCACACTGGTGAGAAGCCTTTCTCTTGTGAGACCTGTGGAAAATGTTTCCGTAGGAATTATGACTTGGTTAGTCACATCAGAGTTCACACAGGCGAGAAGCCTTTCTCATGTGGAACCTGTGGAAAATGTTTCATTCTTAAAAAAAGGTATCTGTTCACATGAGATTCACACAGGCGAGAAACCTTTCTCATGTGAGATCTGTGGAAAAAGTGTAAACTTCTAAATCTAGCTAACTGTTCACATGATGACTCACACAGGTGAGAAGCCATTCTCATGTGGAACCTGTGGAAATGTTTCATTCTTAAATAAATTAACTGCTCACATGAGAATTCACACAGGTGAGAAGCCTTTCTCATGTGGAACCTGTGGAAAGGTTTCTCTTGTAAAAAAAGTTTAAATGTTCACATGAGAATTCAACTGGTGAGAAGCCTTCTCATGTGAGACCTGTGGAAAAGTTTGTCTGATGAAAGAAGTTTAAATCACAATGACAATTCACACTGGTGAGAAGCTTACTCATGTGAGATTTGTGGAAAAAGTTTAACTCATAAATGTAGCTTAACTGCTCACATGAGAACTCACACAGGTGAGAAACCTTACTCATGTGGGACATGTGGAAAAAGTTTCTCTATAAAACATATTTAAATATTCAATGAGAACTCACACAGGTGAGAAACCTTTCTCATGTGGGACCTGTGGAAAAAGTTTAACTTATAACAAGTTTAAAACGTCACATGAGAACTCACTCTGCAAGAAACCTTCTCATGTCTGATTTGTAGAAAAAGTTTACTTCTAAATCTAGCTTAACTGTTCACTTGATGACTCACACAGGTGAGAAACGTTTCTCATGTAGATCTGTGGAAAAGTTTAACTTCTAAATCTAGCTTAACTGTTCACTGATGACTCACACAGGTGAGAAGCCCTTCTCATGTGGAACCTGTGGAAAGGTTTCTCTTGTAAAAAAGTTTAAATGTTCACATGAGAATCACACTGGTGAGAAGCCTTACTCATGTGAGACTGTGGAAAAGTTTGTCTGATGAAAGAAGTTTAAATCATCACATGACAATTCACACTGGTCAGAATCTTACTTATGTGAGATCTGTGGAAAAGGTTTAACTCATAATATAGCTTAACTGCTCACATGAGAACTCACACAGGTGAGAAGCCGTTCTTATGTGAACCTGTGGAAAAAGTTTCTCTTCTAAATGCAATTTAAATGTTCACATGAAAATTCACACAGGTGAGAAACCTTACTCATGTGGGACATGTGGAAAAAGTTTCTCTTATAAAACATATTTAAATATTCACATGAGAACTCACACAGGTGAGAAACCTTTCTCATGTGGGACCTGTGGAAAAGGTTTCTCTTGTAAAAAAAGTTTAAATGTTCACATGAGAATTCACACTGGTGAGAAGCCTTTCTCATGTGAGATCTGTGGAAAAAGTTTCACTTCTAAATCTAGCTTATCTGTTCACATGAGAATTCACACAGGCGAGAAACCTTTCTCATGTGAGATCTGTGGAAAAAGTTTAACTTCTAAATACAGCTTAACTGTTCACATGATGACTCACACAGGTGAGAAGCCGTTCTCATGTGGAACCTGTGGAAAATGTTTCATTCTTAAAATTAATTTAACTGCTCACATGAGAATTCACACAGGTGAGAAACCTTTTTCATGTGGGAGCTGTGGAAAATGTTTTGCTAGAAAACACCTTTTGCATTTTCACATGAAGACTCACAAGTGAGAGTTCTTTCTCATGTGGGACCTGTGGAAAATGCTTTGCTTTTAGGTCTGTTTTACTTCATCACATGAGGACTCACAAGTGAGAAGTCCTTCTGTCATGTGGGATCTATGGAAAAGGATTTGCTCAAAAATACTATTTAACTCTCACATCAGAATTCACACATGTGGAAGTAGCGGCGCACTGATTATCAGCCAGCCGATAATCTATGTGGATTCTTAATTTGGGAGATCAGCTGATTCTGCATGTGAAGCTGGTCTGATCCCCCAATTTATTGACCTCATCCACTGCTCTCTTCTGCTCTCCGTTGAGCGGTTTGACTATTAGAGCGCCCCCAAACAAAACTGCAATCGGTGCACCTTGGTGAAAAGCAAGGAAAATGTTTTGTGTAGATCCAGTTTACTTCACTACAAGAATTTACACGGGTTAGAAGCCTTTCTGTTGTAGGTTCTGTAGAAAAGGTTTCACTCCAAAAGAAATGTAACAGTTCACATGAGAATCACACAGGTTTGATGGCACAATGTGAACCTCAAGTAAGATTCTTAGTACCTGCTGTTTGGAAGTGGAGTAATTGCAGGGTTTGACTGCTTTCAGATTTAGACTTCTAAAATTTGGAATCTTATTGTGTGTTTATGCTTTGTACTTATTTATTTTATTTCAATGATTGGGGAAATGGATGCATTTATTTGACATGGTTTTAATGATTTTTTCTTAGAAAATGTATTGATGACATGAATTTAATTTTAGATAGAAAAATTATTTAAATTTTAATATAATTTTTAGGTAATAAATTATTATACTGGATGATACTGATGGTCTTTTTCTTTTCTGTTTAGTAAAAACATTAATCAGGAAAACGTTTATATATACAGCAGCAAAGCTCACCTCTTCCTCCTTAACTTAGCATGAATTTTAATTTAACTGTGGAAAATATTCATTTTTCAATAAACACTTAACAGATAGTAAAGCTCAGGGATTATTATTCTATTTACTTAATATTCCCTGCTGGACAATGTTCTTCCTGTGTATTTTTTTGAAGTATTTGGTAAACTACTGAAGTACTGAGTGACTGATCATAACACCTGATTTCATATTCAAAATGTGTCCTCAGACAGCCAAAAGTATAAAAGTTATGTGAACATTCTGGTATTTTACAGAGTATTACCAAACATTTGAATAAATAAGGAGTTAGGTTTGGAGGCTGGTTCTAGACCAGATTTACCACAGGGGTCAGGGGTAGTCGGAGTTTTTCCATGGCGATACTTGAAAAAGAATTAAACATAAACCAGAGCAATATTCATCATTTGATAAATCAGTTAGTCAAAGAGTCACTTGTGTCTCCAGAGGTGCAGATCCATGGAAGATGGAACAGCAGCTAAAGGTGCAGCAACATAATTTTATGGTTATTGTCATACTTATATGCAATGTCCTATGTAAAAAGAGACAATAAATATATCAATTTTAAAGCTGGGAAATTAAATGATGTGCTTAAAACTCATTTCACTCACTAACTGACTGAGCCACTGAAATAAACTTCATATTCCATGTTATTGAATGTGACTGTTTAAACATACTCCAGCATATGAATGTTTGAATCCATTGGAATGAATTCCAGCAGATTGTAGAAAATAGCTGAGTCACTGATTTCTACAACAGCAGTTTTAGCTGAAACATATAGGTGTAGTAGCAGGTTGTTGTCAGTAGGTGGCAGACACAATTATCATTTCTGATATAAAGGTTTTATTAACATTAAAAGTTTAATATAAACATTTTATTAAAACCTTTGTAAATAAAAATTTTTATGAAAACATTTAATAAAAAGCATTAAACTTCATAATGAATTGAAAAACTTGAAAACATTAGTTTGTGTGTAATTATTTAATATTCTGCGTTTCACTTTGGTGAACTGAGATAGTGAATAAATAAATAATAATGGAAAAGTTAAATGAATAAGGAGTTTACTCTAATGAGCTACCACTCTTTGCTACCAATGAAACATAAGTGATTTTCATTCAAACAGCACTTTATTCAATATTGCAAGTACAACAAAAATTATCAGGGATTTTTTTGTTGTTTTGTTTGTTTTTTTCACCTGATCTCTTCAGGGTGTTCAACTCCAGTCTCAAGGGTCGGTGTCCTGCAACTTTTAGATGTGCCTCTGCTGCACCACACCTGAATAGAATAATCAGGTCATTAAGGCTCTGGAGACCGAACTACACTAGGAGGAGGTAATTAAGCCATTTCATTCCAGCGTTTTGTACCTCTGGCACATCTAAAAACTGGAGGACAGCGGCCCTTGAGGACTGGAGTTTGACACCTGTGGTTCTAACTAAACACTCCCTCCCTACTTGTACTTGGTCTTGAGTTATCAAGCAGTTTGCAAGCATTATGTTTTACCACCATACAAAAAGAGTCACAGGTTACACATATAACTAATGAAATTTTCTAAATTTCCACAAACAATAAACCCATCAAAAAAGAGGAGACTCGCAGCAGAAAATTCAAAGCGGAACTAAAATATTTCCTGTTTCTTCAGTAAAGCCACTGAAGTGAAACACACAAAATATAAAAACAAAGAACACGGGATACACTTAGCTTTTCTTTTGTCAGTCGGTTGTGAGAAAACGGGTTTGAAGTTTAGCTAAATATGTGAATGTTTAATAAAAATGTCTGAGAGAGAGTTTATCAACGAGCAGGAAACTCCTGCTGAAGAAACATTCACAGAGTTGAAAGAAATCAACGTCAAGATCGAAGAAGAGATGGAGGATCAGCGCAGACCGCTGGATTTCACCCGGATACCGAAGATCGTCTTACACCGAATAGGTACGAAACACCTTCAGGTTTTTCTGATACCGATGAGCCCATAGAGATAATAAAAGAATAGACGCCTCATGGATATGAGGTTCGGTTTGTGTCATAAATAAGTAGAAGTCATGTGTAGATGTCTATGTTGCATGTAGATAATTCCTATGTAGATGTTGCATATGTCAATCTATCAGTTGATCAATTTTTATTTGTATAGCACATTTCAGCAGCAAGGCATTTCAAAGTGCTTTACATCATTAAAAACAAAAACAGAGTAATAAACAGTCAAATAAAAAATAAAAAAATAAATAAAAATGATTAAAACCTGCCGCTTTTTCTAGCTTTTTAGAACTTTAGTTGAAATGCCGTCAACTGGGACTCTAAACCTTATTTAGCCATAAGCAACACTGGTGGGTTTTAAGTTGAGATTTAAAGGCACTCAGTGTTTCAGCTGGTTTACAGTTTTCTGGAAGTTTGTTCCAAATCTGTGGTGCATAAAACTGAATGCTGCTTCTCCTTTGGTTCTGGTTCTGGGGATGCAGAGTAGGACCAGAACCAGAAGATCTGAGGGGTCTAGAAGGTTGGTAGACCAATAACAGATCGTTAATGTATTGTGGTGCTAAACCGTTCAGCGATTTATAAACTAACATTATTTTTTATTTATAGTCTATCCTCTGAGCTACAAGGAGCCAGTGTAGGGACTAACTGGTGTTTTGTGCTTCATCTTCCTGGTTTTAGTCAGAACAGCAGCAGCAGCATCTGGATCAGCTGCAGCTGTTTGATTGATTTAATAGTCAGACCTGTGAAGACGCTGTTGCAGTAATCAATGCGGCTAAAGATAAACACATGGATGAGTTTCTCTAGATCGCACTGAGACATCAGTCATCTAATCCTGGAGATGTTCTTCAGGTGATAGAAGGCCGACATTGTGACTGTCTTTATGTGGCTCTGAAGGTTCAGGTCAGAGGTCATCACTACTCCCAGGTTTATGTTGCATATGCATTCGCTGCAAATGTCGTTCATGTCGTTGGTCCGTGTTGCTATTGCCTGTTCTCTTTGCCATTATAAAGTCTTGAAGTAGGTCATGTCTGATCAAAGTGTTTATTAGATATTACAAAAATGTTGGTCTTTTAATGTCAGTGGTTCCAAAATACTTAGATTTCTACTTCGTAGTGTCTTTATGCATTAGTCAGGGCAGCTAACGAGGTTGATGGGTGCTATGCGCAGCCTTCAGTTTTTTTTCCTTTTTAAATCTAATATATCTTCACCTTTGGGAAGGAGTTTCACTTTCAGAAAGTATTTGAACTTCTCTCTCATTTACTGAAGCGCAACTCGGTTTTTAACAAATTCTGTAGTTTTCAGTGTACTTCTAAATCTGTTCCTTATTCGCATCATTTCGGGCTTGCTACTGCCTCTAGTGGCGTGGGGTGGTAACACAACTAATATAATTACTAAATCATAATACCACGACGTCTTTATTATTTACTATTAATTCGGCATTACGAAATTAATAGTAAATCATGCCAGTAAGATAAATTACTGGCATTTTTGCCAGTAAAAGATATTCATATTTTATTTATCAAACTATATTTCATTTTCTTAAGCATGTACAGCTAATTAAATGACAAACATACTTTCATACTTTATAATAATATCTATATACTCCATCAATACAGGAGGAACAAAGGAAATGAGACATGAGAAATATGATCAACTATAATAACTATAATTTTGCAATGTAAGAAAATTTAATTCAACAAAAGTCAATGAACAAATGAGTTAAGAAAGAGAAATAACCAGGGTTGTTAACAGATACTAGCAAAAATTCATATTTTTGTTTTTATGATGCATGTTTAATATTATGAGACTTTTTGTTGATAGAGTTGTATAGGAAAAAATAAGAGGAAAATTTTAATCTATTAAGGTGGAAATTTCCTGTGACTCTAAAACATAAATAAAATTCATTGAATCACATTATCAACAATTTGTGAATAGAGCAAAAATCGTAGCACGCTATAGGTGTTATCTTTTATTTTGGTTAAGAAAGTTTTGCACAGTCGATAATAACTTCTAACAGATGTTAACAGATGGCAAGAGGAACCAGAACACAGTAACACCTTCATGAACTCAGAGGTTCAAACTGATGAATAAAGACGATGGATGCTCTCTGCTGAAATATTTCTTGCCGTCTTTCATGTTCTTTCAGCAACTGGTTGAGACAGAGTTGTTTTTGGCTTCACCATTATTTACCTGCTGTTATACCTGCCATTCAAATTATTCTAAAAGATTGTCTTAAAAATCTTTAAGACAAGATGTTTGTCTAAAAGATAAAAATGTTGGATTTTACAATACATGTGCATTTAAAATCCAATAAGGTAATAAAAATTGCTCAAAAGACTAAATATGGCAATAATTTTATATATTTAGGGACGCGCACATGTTCGCTGAAGACTATTTTTATTTTAGTTTTTAATTATTGTGAAGGGTTCATTGACTCACATTTTGAAGCTTTTGTTTTGTCTTTTTGTCCAGATCTCCCAACAGCTGCTGGAGTAAAGAGGAGGAGGTTCTGAACGAGCCCAGCAACCAGGAAAACTCCACTTTACATCAGGAGGAACCAGAACCTCTGCAGTTTGAACAGGAGCAAGAGGAACCAGAACCTCTGCAGATGAAACAGGAGCAAGAGGAACCAGAACCTCTGCAGATGAAACGGGAGCAAGAGGAACCAGAACCTCTGCAGATGAAACGGGAGCAAGAGGAACCAGAACCTCTGCAGATGAAACGGGAGCAAGAGGAACCAGAACTTCTGCAGATGAAATGGGAGCAAGAGGAACCAGAAAATGAACACATGAAACGGGAGCAAGAGGAACCAGAACATCAACAGTTCAAAGAGGAAGAGAAGCAACTCTGCATCAGTCACGATGAAGAGCAGCTTGTGCTGAAACGGGAGACCGATGACATGTTGGTGAACAAACAGAAAGGCAAAACTGAGACTTCAAAACAAAAAAAACACAAGAAAGGTCACCCAAAACAAAAACTATATTCTTGTAAATTTGTGACAAACATTTTCTCGAAATAATTCCTTTATGACACACATGACAACTCACACGATAAGAAACTTTCACATGTACCACCTGTGGAAAGATACACTCACAAAAATCATCTCAATGATCACATGAGAATTCATACAAGGGAGAAACCGTACACATGTTCAGCTTGTGGAAAAAGTTACCATCGAATCAGCATTTTAAACAGACACATGAAAATTCACTCGGGTGAGAGGCCTTACACTTGCACGACCTGTGGAAACAGTTTTGTATCAATTCTCATTTACTTGATCACATGAAAATTCACACTGGTGAGAAGCCTTTCTCTTGTGAGACCTGTGGAAAATGTTTCCGTAGGAATTATGACTTGGTTAGTCACATCAGAGTTCACACAGGCGAGAAGCCTTTCTCATGTGGAACCTGTGGAAAATGTTTCATTCTTAAAAAAGTTATCTGTTCACATGAGAATTCACACAGGCGAGAAACCTTTCTCATGCGAGATCTGTGGAAAAGTGTAACTTCTAAATCTAGCTTAACTGTTCACATGATGCTCACACAGGTGAGAAGCCATTCTCATGTGGAACCTGTGGAAAATGTTTCATTCTTAAAATAAATTTAACTGCTCACATGAGAATTCACACAGGTGAGAAGCCTTTCTCATGTGGAACCTGTGGAAAGGTTTCTCTTGTAAAAAAAGTTTAAATGTTCACATGAGAATTCACACTGGTGAGAAGCCTTACTCATGTGACTGTGGAAAAAGTTTGTCTGATGAAAGAAGTTTAAATATCACATGACAATTCACACTGGTGAGAAGCCTTACTCATGTGAGATTTGTGGAAAAAGTTAACTCATAAATAAGCTTAAACTGCTCACATGAGAACTCACACAGGTGAGAAACCTTACTCATGTGGGACATGTGGACAAAGTTTCTCTTATAAAACATATTTAAATATTCACATGAGAACTCACACAGGTGAGAAACCTTTCTCATGTGGGACCTGTGGAAAAAGTTTAACTTATAAACCAGTTTAAAACGTCACATGAGAACTCACTCTGGCAAGAAACCTTTCTCATGTCTGATTTGTAGAAAAAGTTTAACTTCTAAATCTAGCTTAACTGTTCACTTGATGATCACACAGGTGAGAAACGTTTCTCATGTGAGATCTGTGGAAAAAGTTTAACTTCTAAATCTAGCTTAACTGTTCACATGATGACTCACACAGGTGAGAAGCCCTTCTCATGTAGAACCTGTGGAAAAGGTTTCTCTTGTAAAAAAAGTTTAAATGTTCACATGAGAATTCACACTGGTGAGAAGCCTTACTCATGTGAGACCTGTGGAAAAAGTTTGTCTGATGAAAGAAGTTTAAATCATCACATGACAATTCACACTGGTCAGAATCCTTACTTATGTGAGATCTGTGGAAAAGGTTTAACTCATAAATATAGCTTAACTGCTCACATGAGAACTCACACAGGTAGAAGCCGTTCTTATGTGAACCTGTGGAAAAAGTTTCTCTTCTAAATGCAATTTAAATGTTCACATGAAATTCACACAGGTGAGAAACCTTACTCATGTGGGACATGTGGAAAAAGTTTCTCTTATAAAACATATTTAAATATTCACATGAGAACTCACACAGGTGAGAAACCTTTCTCATGTGGACCTGTGGAAAAGTTTAACTTAAACACAGTTTAAAACTTCACATGAGAACTCACCTCTGGCAAGAAACCTTCTCATGTCTGATCTGTAGAAAAAGTTTAACTCTAATATACTTAATGTCACATGATGACTCACACAGGTGAGAAGCCATTCTCAATGTGGAACCTGTGGAAAAGTTCCCTTGTAAAAAAGTTTAAATGTTCACATGAGAAGTCACACTGGTGAGAGCCTTTTCATGTGAGATCTGTGGAAAAAGTTTCACTTCTAAATCTAGCCTATCTGTTCACATGAGAATCACACAGGCGAGAAAACCTTTCTCATGTGAGATCTGTGGAAAAGTTAACTTCTAAATACAGCTTAACTGTTCACATGATGACTCACACAGGTGAGAAGCCGTTCTCATGTGGAACTGTGGAAATGTTTCATTCTTAAATTAATTAACTGCTCACATGAGAATTCACACAGGTAGAAAACCTTTTCATGTGGAGCTGTGGAAAAATGTTTTGCTAGAAAACACCTTTTGCATTTCACATGAACTCACAATGAGAGTCTTTTTCTCATGTGGGAACTGTGGAAAATGCTTTGCTTTTAGGTCTGTTTTACTTCATCACATGAGGACTCACAAGTGAGAAGTCTTCTGTCATGTGGGATCTATGGAAAAGGATTTGCTCAAAATACTATTTAATTCTCACATCAGAATTCACACATGTGAGAAGTACGGCGCACTGATTTATCAGCCAGCCGATTAATCTATGTGGATTTCCTTAATTTTGGGAGATCAGCTGATTCTTGCATGTGAAGCTGGTCTGATCCCCATTTATTGACCTCATCACTGCTCTCTTCTGCTCCCGTTGAGCGGTTAACTATTCGAGCGCCCCAACAAAACTGCAATCGTGCACCCTTAGTGAAAAGCCAGGAAAATGTTTTGTGTAGATCCAGTTTACTTCATCAAAAGAAGATTCACACGGGTTAGAAGCCTTTCTGTTGTAGGTTCTGTAGAAAAGGTTTCACTCAAAAGAAATGTAACAGTTCACATGAGAACTCACACAGGTTTGATGGACAATGTGAACCTCAAGTAAGATCTTAGTAACCTGCTGTTTGGAAGTGAGTAATTGCAGGGTTTGACTGCTTTCAGATTTAGACTTCTAAAATTTGGAATCTTTATTGTGTGTTATGCTTTGTACTTATTTATTTTATTTCAATGATTTGGGAAATGGATGCATTTATTTGACATGGTTTAATGATTTTTCTTAGAAATGTATTGATGACATGAATTTAATTTTAGATAGAAAAATTATTTAAATTTTTAATATAATTTTTAGGTAATAAATTATTATACTGATGATACTGATGGTCTTTTTCTTTTTCTGTTTAGTAGAAAACATTAATCAGGAAAACGTTTATATATACAGCAGCAAAGCTCACCTCTTCCTCCTTAACTTAGCATGAATTTTAATTTAACTGTGGAAAATATTCATTTTTCAATAAACACTTAACAGATAGTAAAGCTCAGGGATTATTATTCTATTTACTTAATATTCCCTGCTGGATCAATGTTATTCCTGTGTATTTTCTTTTGAAGTATTTGGTAAACTACTGAAGTACTGAGTAACTGATCATAACACCTGATTTCATATTCAAAATGTGTCCTCAGACAGCCAAAAGTATAAAAGTTATGTGAACATTCTGGTATTTTACAGAGTATTACCAAAACATTTGTATAAATAAGGAGTTAGGTTTGGAGGCTGGTTCTAGACCAGATTTACCACAGGGGTCAGGGTAGTCGGAGTTTTTCCATGGCGATACTTGAAAAAGAATTAAACATAAACCAGAGCAATATTTCATCATTTGATAAAATCAGTTAGTCAAAGAGTCACTTGTGTCTCCAGAGGTTGCAGATCCATGGAAGATGGAACAGCAGCTAAAGGTGCAGCAACATAATTTTTATGGTTTTGGTCATACTTATATGCAATGTCTCTATGTAAAAAGAGACAATAAATATATCAATTTTAAAGCTGGGAAATTTAAATGATGTGCTTAAAACTCATTTTCACTCACTGAACTGACTGAGCCACTGAAATAAACTTCATATTCCATGTTATTGAATGTGACTGTTTAAACATACTCCAGCATATGAATGTTTGAAATCCATTGGAATGAATTCAGCACAGATTGTAGAAAAATAGCTGAGTCACTGATTTCTACAACAGCAGTTTTAGCTGAAACAATATAGGTGTAGTAGCAGGTTGTTGTCAGTAGGTGGCAGCACAAAATTATCATTTCTGATATAAAGGCTTTTATTAAACATTAAAAGTTTAATAAAACATTTTATAAAACCTTTAGTAAATAAAAATTTTATGAAAACATTCAATAAAAGCATTAAACTCATAATGAATTGAAAAAACTTGAAAACATTAGTTTGTGTGTAATTATTAATATTCTGCGTTTCACTTTGGTGAACTGAGATAGTGAAATAAATAAATAATAATGGAAAAAGTTAAATGAATAGGAGTTTACTCTAATGAGCTATCACTCTTTGCTACCAATGAAACATAAGTGATTTTCATTCAAACAGCACTTATTCAATATTGCAAGTACAACAAAATATATCAGGGATTTTTTGTTGTTTTGTTTTGTTTTTTCACACTGATCTCTTCCAGGGTTGTCAAACTCCAGTCCTCAAGGGTCGGTGTCCTGCAACTTTTAGATGTGCCTCTGCTGCACCACACTGAATAGAATAATCAGGTCATTAAGGCTCTGGAGAACCGAACTACACTAGGAGGAGGTAATTAAGCCATTTCATTCCAGCGTTTTGTACCTCTGGCACATCTAAAAACTGGAGGACAGCGGCCCTTGAGGACTGGAGTTTGACACCTGTGGTTCTAACTAAACACTCCCTCCCTACTTGTACTTGGTCTTGAGTTATCAAGCAGTTTGCAAGCATTATGTTTTACCACCATACAAAAACAGTCACAGGTTACACATATAACTAATGAAACTATTTCTAAATTTCCACAAACAATAAACCCATCAAAAAAGAGGAACTCGCAGCAGAAAATTCAAAGCGGAACTAAAAGTATTTCCTGTTTCTTCAGTAAAACCACTGAAGTGAAACACACAAAAGATAAAAACAAAGAACACGGGATACTCTTAGCTTTTCTTTTGTCAGTCGGTTGTGTGAAAACGGGTTTGAAGTTTAGCTAAATATGTGAATGTTTTAAATAAAAATGTCTGAGAGAGAGTTTATCAACGAGCAGGAAACTCCTGCTGAAGAAACATTCACAGAGTTGAAAGAAATCAACGTCAAGATCGAAGAAGAGATGGAGGATCAGCGCAGACCGCTGGATTTCACCCGGATACCGAAGACCGTCTTACACCGAATAGGTACGAAACACCTTCAGGTTTTTCTGATACCGATGAGCCCATAGAGATAATAAAAGAATAGACGCCTCATGGATATGAGGTTCGGTTTGTGTCATAAATAAGTAGAAGTCATGTGTAGATGTCTATGTTGCATGTAGATAATTCCTATGTAGATGTTGCATATGTCAATCTATCAGTTGATCAATTTTTATTTGTATAGCACATTTCAGCAGCAAGGCATTTCAAAGTGCTTTACATCATTAAAAACAAAAACAGAGTAATAAACAGTCAAATAAAAAATAAAAAAATAAATAAAAATGATTAAAACCTGCCGCTTTTTCTAGCTTTTTAGAACTTTAGTTGAAACGCCGTCAACTGGGACTCTAAACCTTATTTAGCCATAAGCAACACTGGTGGGTTTTAAGTTGAGATTTAAAGGCACTCAGTGTTTCAGCTGGTTTACAGTTTTCTGGAAGTTTGTTCCAAATCTGTGGTGCATAAAACTGAATGCTGCTTCTCCTTTGGTTCTGGTTCTGGGGATGCAGAGTAGAACCAGAACCAGAAGATCTGAGGGGTCTAGAAGGTTGGTAGAGCAATAACAGATTGTTAATGTATTGTGGTGCTAAACCGTTCAGCGATTTATAAACTAACATTATTTTTTATTTATAGTCTATCCTCTGAGCTACAAGGAGCCAGTGTAGGGACTAACTGGTGTTTTGTGCTTCATCTTCCTGGTTTTAGTCAGAACAGCAGCAGCAGCATCTGGATCAGCTGCAGCTGTTTGATTGATTTAATAGTCAGACCTGTGAAGACGCTGTTGCAGTAATCAATGCGGCTAAAGATAAACACATGGATGAGTTTCTCTAGATCGCACTGAGACATCAGTCATCTAATCCTGGAGATGTTCTTCAGGTGATAGAAGGCCGACATTGTGACTGTCTTTATGTGGCTCTGAAGGTTCAGGTCAGAGGTCATCACTACTCCCAGGTTTATGTTGCATATGCATTCGCTGCAAATGTCGTTCATTTCGTTGGTCCGTGTTGCTATTGCCTGTTCTCTTTGCCGTTATAAAGTCTTGAAGTAGGTCATGTCTGATCAAAGTGTTTATTAGATATTACAAAAATTTTGGTCTTTTAATATCAGTGGTTTCAAAATACTTAGATTTCTACTTCGTAGTGTCTTTATGCATTAGTCAGGGCAGCTAACGAGGTTGATGGGTGCTATGCGCAGCCTTCCGTTTTTATTTTCTTTTTAAATCTGTAATATCATCTTCATCTTTATTAAGGAGTTTCACTTTCAGAAAGTATTTGAACTTCTCTCTTATTTACTGAAGCGCAACTCAGTTTTTAACAAATTCTGTAGTTTTCAGTGTACTTCTATATCTGCTCCTTAGTCGCATCTTTTCGGGCCTGCTACTGCCTTTAGTGGCGTGGGGTGGTAACACAACTAATATAATTACTGAATCAGATTGCCATTACATCTTTATTATTTACTATTAATTTTGGCATTACTGGCAAAAGATGGAAGAGGATTTATCTTCTGCCATTAAAAGATAAAATATAAATTATCTTAAACATATTTTTTTCATTTTCTTAAGCATGTACAGCTAATTAAATGACACACAATACTTTCATACGTTATAAATAATATCTATATAACTCCATCAATAACAGGAGGAACAAAGGAAATGAGACATGAAAAACATCATGATCAACTATAATAAAACTACAATTTGCAATGTATATGTAAAAAATTTAATTGAGCAAAAGTCGATAACAAACAAATGAATTAGGTTAACAGAAGAATAACCAGGGTTGTTAAACAGATACTAGCAAAAATTCATATTTTTGATTTTATGATGCCATGTATATTATTCTGAGAGACTTTTTGTTGGTAGAGTTATACAGTGATCCCTCGCTATAAGGCGGTTCACCTTTCGTGGTCTCGCTGCTTCGTGGATTTTTTTCTAGGGGCCCTGACCAACAGGGCCCCTAGCCTTTAAACCTTTAAAATTGTGATGCTTTTTATGGGTCAAATAGACTCAAAACATTGTAACAGTAGCTGTTACAATTACAGTAGCTTTTACTGCAAATTTGATCACGAGGGGCCCAATCAAATTTTTTGTCAAGGGGCCCAAGATTCCTGGCAGCGTTCCTGCTCAGCATTATGTTTGGCAGGCACAATAAAGTATCAGCGCATTTAATTGATCATATGTCTTTTTTTTTTTTTTAACTTGGAACTGTATTCAAACGGCTATCAAAGCTACATTTACTAAGAATTTATTTTTTTAAAAGTATTTTTTAATTGTATTGATAGAATTCATCAAAAAAAACGTGTGTGTGTGTGTGTGTGTGTGTGTGTGTGTGTGTGTGTTCCATATTTTCCAGCTGATGAGTTCTAGCTTCAGAGAGATTCAGCAGCTGAGATCGAATCTGATGTCAGATTCATCCGTGCTGCAGTGAATCCGTCTCTCTTCAAATTATCTCCCTCTTCTTCCTCACATCGTGTCTTTAGGAAACCTTCAAAGCAAAAACGCAAGATTTGAGAGTTATCTTACTTTTGACAGAGTGAAAGAATTGCATATAGATAATAGTCTGCACCACCTGTATAAACTTTCTTGGTGTATGTTATAAGATGTAACACTATAATTTTTGTAAGGTGAGGTAAATTTATTTATAGCACATTTTCAGCAACAAGGCAATTCCAAGTGCTTTACATGAGTTAAAAGGAAATCCATCAAAATAACAAACCAAAAAGAGGAACGGAAACTAATCTAATGTTCTAAAGTATGGAAACTAAGTGCTTCTGTTCAGGTTGCTAAGCATCCATTTCCATTTGTAATTCTAATTCCATTTCCTGATCTAATTCATTTTCTGGGTTAAAGTGAGTATTCCACAATTCTAAGTTTGTTCTAAATCATTTTCTGGGTTAAAAGTAATATAAACTAAGCAGTGACTGTTCCTGTTAAACATTTCTGGATTCCAAGTTTGTAGTTATTCTAATTCTGACTCCATTTCTGGGCTGTATAATATTGATCTAAATAGTGCGTACTAAACATTTTCTGATATTACTAATAAACTAAAATAAACCTTTTCTGGGCTAAATAGGGAATACTCCACTGTTTTAACAAACTAAAACAAAAAAGAGGAAAGAACAACTAATATTATGACTATTACAGAAATGTGTATTATCACAGAATATGATAGTGCTTATTATATATCGTAACCACACAGTAACTTATAGTAAAATACTAAATATTTAAATCAAACTGTTTCTGCTAAGCCTCTCTTTTCTCCAATGTCATAATACTAATGGTCAGAAAGTAACTTAGGAAGTAGAGACTTGGAGACGGTTTGGTTTAAATATTTAGCATTTTACTGCAAGTTACAGTGTGCTCCCATTATAAAAGCGCAATCATATTCTGTGTCTGTAAGTATAGCAAACTATAAAGCTGCAACAGCGCCTCCTACAGTCAGCGTGCAGTGGTCACAGAATATAATGAAACGTCCCAGTTTGCAAGAAGCAAATGTTTAAGAGGAGTTAATGTCGGCATATTTCCAAATGTTGGCACACTTGATGTCACTGCAGTTTTATCGCTGGTAAAATTATTAACCACATGCAGACATTGTAAAATTCAAAAAAGGTAAAGAAAAATTGCTCCAAAAGACGAACAATGGCAGAGATGTTATTTTTTTATGGAGGCCCACATGTTTGATGAGGACTTTTTATTTGAGTTTTTAATGAAAGTGATGGGTTTACTGACTCACATTTTGAAGCTTTTGATTTGTCTTTTTGTCCAGATCTCTCACAAAGCTGCATGAGTAAAGAGGAGGTGGTTCTGAATGAGCCCAGCAACCCGGAAAACTCCACTTTACATCAGGAGGAACCAGAACCTCTGCAGATAAAACGGGAACAAGAGGAACCAGAACCTCTGCAGATAAAACAGGAACAAGACGAACCAGAACCTCTGCAGATAAAACGGGAACAAGACGAACCAGAACCTCTGCAGATAAAACGGGAACAAGACAAACCAGAACCTCTGCAGATAAAACGGGAACAAGAGGAACCAGAACCTCTGCAGATAAAACAGGAACAAGACGAACCAGAACCTCTGCAGATAAAACGGGAACAAGACAAACCAGAACCTCTGCAGATAAAACGGGAACAAGAGGAACCAGAACCTCTGCAGATAAAACAGGAACAAGACGAACCAGAACCTCTGCAGATGAAACGGGAGCAAGAGGAACCAGAACCTCTGCAGATAAAACGGGAGCAAGAGGAACCAGGACATCAACAGTTCAAAGAGGAAGAGAAGCAACTCTGCATCAGTCAGGATGAAGAGCAGCTTGTGCTGAAACAGGAGACTGATGACATGTTGGTGACTAAGCAGAAAGGCAAAACTGAGACTTCAAACCAAAAAACACACAAGAAAGCTCACCCAAACCAAAAACTATATTCTTGTAAAATTTCTGACAACACTTTTTCTCGAAATAATTCCTTGACAACACACATGGCAACTCACACGGCTAAGAAACCTTTCACATCTTCAACCTGTGGAAAACATTACCCTCACAAGAGTACTTTGATATATCACATGAGAATTCATACAGGGGATAAACCCTTCACATGTACACCTTGTGGAAATAGTTTCCATCAAATCGGCACTTTAAACAGACACATGAGAATTCACTCGGGTGAGAAGCCTTACACTTGCACAACATGTGGAAAGAATTTTGTGTCTAAATCTCAGTTATTTGATCACATGAAAATTCACACGGGTGAGAAGCCTTTCTCTTGTGGGACCTGTGGAAAAAGTTTCTCTCATAAAAAAAGTTTAACTGCTCACATGAGATTTCACACAGGTGAGAAGACTTTCTCTTGTGACACATGTGGAAGAAAATGCTTGTATGAATCTCAGTTAATTGATCACATGGGAACTCACAAAGGTGAGAAACCTTTCTCATGTGGGACCTGTGGAAAAAGTTTCTCTTACAAAAAAAATTTAACTGCTCACATGAGATTTCACACAGGTGAGAAGACTTTCTCTTGTGACACATGTGGAAGAAAATGCTTGTATGAATCTCAGTTAATTGATCACATGAGAACTCACACAGGTGAGAAACCTTTCTCATGTGGGACCTGTGGAAAAAATTTCCCTTATAAAAGAAGTTTAAATATTCACATGGGAACTCACACAGGTGAGAAACCTTTCTCATGTGGGACCTGTGGAAAAAGTTTCTCAAACAAAAAAAATTTAAATATTCACATGGGAACTCACACTGTTGAGAAACCTTTCTCATGTGGGACCTGTGGAAAACGTTTCTCTTGCAAAAAAAATTTAAATATTCACACGAGAACTCACACAGGTGAGAAACCTTTCTCATGTGGAGCCTGTGGAAAAAGTTTTTCATATAAAAAAAGTTTAAATATTCACATGGGAACTCACACTGGTGAGAAACCTTTCTCATGTGGAACCTGTGGAAAAAGTTTCTCTTGCAAAAAAAATTTAAATATTCACACGAGAACTCACACAGGTGAGAAACCTTTCTCATGTGGAGCCTGTGGAAAAAGTTTTTCATATAAAAAAAGTCTAAATATTCACATGGGAACTCACACCGGTGAGAAACCTTTCTCATGTGGTACCTGTGGAAAAAGTTTTTCATATAAAAAAAGTTTAAATATTCACATGAGAGCTCACACAGGTGAGAAACCTTTCTCGTGTGGGACCTGTGGAAAAAGTTTTTCTTATAAAAAAAGTTTAAATATTCACATGAGAACTCACACAGGTGAGAAACCTTTCTCGTGTGGGACCTGTGGAAAAAGTTTTTCTTATAAAAAAAGTTTAAATATTCACATGAGAACTCACACAGGTGAGAAACCTTTCTCGTGTGGGACCTGTGGAAAAAGTTTTTCTTATAAAAAAAGTTTAAATATTCACATGAGAACTCACACAGGTGAGAAACCTTTCTCGTGTGGGACCTGTGGAAAAAGTTTTTCTTATAAAAAAAGTTTAAATATTCACATGAGAACTCACACAGGTGAGAAACCTTTCTCGTGTGGGACCTGTGGAAAAAGTTTTTCTTATAAAAAAAGTTTAAATATTCACATGAGAACTCACACAGTTGAGAAACCTTTCTCATGTGGAATCTGTGGAAAACGTTTCACTCAAAAATACTATTTAACTTCTCACATCAGAATTCACACATGTGAGAAGTAGCAGTGCACTGATTTATCAGCCAGCCGATTAATCTATGTTGATTTCCTTAATTTTGGGAGATCAGCTGATTCTTGCATGTGAAGCTGGTCTGATCCCCCAATTTTATTGACCTCATCCACTGCTCTCTTCTACTTTCCGTTGAGAGGTTTGACTACTGGAGCGCCCCAAAACAAAAACTGCAATCGGTGCACCCTTGGTGAAAAGCAAGGAAAATGTTTTGTGTAGATCCAGTTAACTTCATCACAAGAAGATTCATACGGGTTAGAAGCCTTTCTGTTGTAGGTCCTGTAGAAAAGCTTTCACTCAAAAGAAATGTAACAGTTCACATGAGAACTCACACAGGTTAGATGCCACAATGTGAACCTCAAGTAAGATTCTTAGTAACCTGCTGTTTGGAAGTGGAGTAATTGCAGGGTTTGACTGCTTTCAGATTTAGACTTCTAAAATTTTAGAATCTTTGTGTGTTTATCCTTTGTACTTATTTATTTTATTTCAATGATTTGGGGAAATGGATGCATTTATTTGACTTGACTTGGTTTTAATGATTTTTCTGCTTAGAAAATGTATTGATGATATGGCTTGAATTTTAGATAGAAAAATTGAACTTTTAATGTAATTTTTAGGTAATAAATTATTATACTGATGATACTGATGGTCTTTTTTATTTTTCTGTTTAGTAGAAAACATTAAATCGGGAAAACGTGTGTGTGTGTATATATATCCATCCATCCATTTTCTTCCGCTTATCCAGGGTCGGGTCGCGGGGGCAGCAGCTTTAGAATGGAGGCCCAGACTTCCCTCTCCCCAGCCACTTCTTCCAGCTCCTCCGGGGGAATCCCAAGGCGTTCCCAGGCCAGCCGAGAGACATAGTCCCTCCAGCGTGTCCTGGGTCTTCCCCGAGGCCTCCTCCCGGTGGGACGTGCCCGGAGCACCTCACCAGGGAGGCGTCCAGGAGGCATCCTTACCAGATGACCGAGCCACCTCATCTGGCTCCTCTCGACGTGGAGGAGCAGCGGCTCTATTCTGAGTCCCTCCCGGATGACCGAGCTTCTCACCCTATCTCTAAGGGAGAGCCCAGCCACCCTGCGGAGGAAACCCATTTCGGCCGCTTGTACCCGTGATCTCGTTCTTTCGGTCATGACCCAAATCTCATGACCATAGATGAGGGTGGGAACGTAGATTGACCGGTAAATCAAGAGCTTCGCTTTTTGTCTCAGCTCTCTCTTCACCACGACGACCAGTACAGCGCCCGCTTCACAGTAGACGCTGCCCCAATCCGCCTGTCGATCTCCCGCTCCCTTCTTCCCTCAATCGTGAACAAGATCCCCAGATACTTAAACTTCTCCACTTGAGGCAGGACGACCCCCCTGACCCGGAGAAGGCACTCTACCCTTTTCCAGCTCAAGACCATGGCCTCGGATTTGGAGGCACTGAGCCTCATCCCGGCCGCTTCACACTCGGCTGCGAACCGCTCCAGTGATAGCTGCAGATCACATTCCGATGAAGCCAACAGGACCACATCATCCGCAAAAAGCAGAGATGCTATCCTAAGGCCACCAAAACGGATCCCCTCAACACCTCGGCTGCGCCTTGAAATTCTGTCCATAAAAGTAATGAACAGAATCGGTGACAAAGGGCAGCCTTGGCAGAGTCCCACTCTCACCGGAAACGAGCCCGACTTACTGCCGGCAATGCGGACCAGACTCTGACACCGGTCATACAGGGACCTGACAGCCCGTATCAAAGGGCCCGGTACCCCATACTCCCGGAGTACCCCCCACAGGGCCTCCCGAGGGACACGGTCGAACGCCTTCTCCAAGTCCACAAAACACATGTAGACTGGTTGGGCGAACTTCCATGCACCCTCCAGGACCCCGCTGAGGGTGTAGAGCTGGTCCAGTGTTCCACAACCAGGACAAAAACCACACTGCTCTTCCTGAATCCGAGGTTTGACTATCCAACGGACCCTCCTCTCCAGGAACCCTGAATAGACCTTAGCAGGGAGGCTTAAGAGTGTGACCCCCCTGTAATTGGAGCACACCCTCCGGTCCCCCTTTTTAAACAGGGGGACCACCACCCCAGTCTGCCAATCCAGGGGAACTGCCCCCGATGTCCATGCAATATTACAGAGTCGTGTAAGCCAACACAACCCTGCAACATCCAGAGCCTTAAGAAACTCCGGGCAGATCTCATCCACCCCCGGGGCCCTGCCACCGAGGAGCTTTTTGACCACCTCGGCGACCTCGTCCCCAGATATTGGAGAGCCCAACCCAGAGTCCCCATGCTCAGCTTCCTCAACAGAAGGCATGTTGGTGGGATTGAGGAGGTCTTCGAAGTATTCCGCCCACCGGCCCACAACGTCCCGAGTTGAGGTCAGCAGCGCACCATCCCCACTATAAACAGTGTTGGTGCTGCACTGCTTCCCCCTCCTGAGACGCCGGATGGTGGACCAGAATCGCTTCGAAGCCGTAAGTAAGTCTGTCTCCATGGCCTCTCCAAACTCCTCCCACGCCCAAGTTTTTGCCTCAGCGACAACCCGAGCCACATGCCGTTTCGCCCGCCGGTACCCATCAGCTGCTTCTGGAGTCCCACAGGCCAAAAAGGCCCGGTAGGACTCCTTCTTCAGCTTGACAGCATCCCTCAACGAAGGTGTCCACCAACGGGTTCGAGGGTTGCCGCCGCGGCAGGCACCAACAACCTTGCGGTCGCAGCTCCAATAAGCCGCCTCGGCAATGGAGGCACGGAACATGGTCCACTCAGACTCAATGTCCCCAACTTCCCCCGTAACGTGTTCGAAGTTCTGCCGGAGATGAGAGTTGAAGCTCCGTCTCACAGGGGACTCCTCCAGACGTTCCCAGCAGACCCTCACTACACGTTTGGGCCTGCCAGGTCTGACCGGCTTCCTCCCCCACCACCGGAGCCAACTCGTCACCAGGTAGTGGTCAGTGGACGTTTGGCCCGTAAGCACAGTCAGAACCCGTCCCTCCACCTGTAGGCGGAGGGAGGCTACCCTTTCGTCCACCGGGGTGAACCCCAACGTACAGGCGCCCAAATGGGGGGCAACAAGTATGCCCACTCCAGCCCGGCGCCTCTCACCGTGGGCAACTCCAGAGCCCCTATATAAAAAAAAAAAAAAAAAATTCCCTTCTCACCCTCCTCGGGTGGTCTGTTTCATCCTCTGAGCTCGGGTCCTCTACCAGAGGCCTGGGAGCTTGAGGGTTCTGCGCAGTATCTTGGCTGTGCCTAGAACTGCACATTTCTGGATTGAGATGTCTGATGTTGTTCCTGGGATCTGTTGTAGCCACTGCTCCAGTTTGGGGGTGACTGCCCCGAGGGCCCCGATTACCACAGGCACCACTGTGGTCTTCACCTTCCAGGTCTTTTCCAGTTCCTCCCTGAGGCCCTGGTACTTCTCCAATTTCTCATGCTCCTTTTTCCTGATGTTGTAATCACTTGGTATTGCTACATCCACCACAACGGCTTTCCTCTGTTCTTTATCCACCACCACAATGTCCGGTTGGTTCGCCATTACCATCTTGTCTGTCTGGATCTGGAAGTCCCACAGGATCTTAGCTCGGTCATTCTCCACCACTATATATATATATATATATATATATATGTGTGTGTGTATATATATGTGTGTGTATATATATATATATATGTATAATGTGTGTGTAGTGGTATAGAAATGCACATAATTCCACACAAATAGTTCTCAGATGAGAAGGTCCGGTTGTCAAGGTGAGCGTGGTATATTAGGAGCTGCGGCATTCATCCAGTCATGTGTCGTCTTTGTTCTCCCACTGTGTGACTTGCGGCCTGTGTGCTCTGGCAGCGAAAAGCAACAAATCTCTGGCTTGTGCATGTTAAAGGTTTTTTTTTTTTTTTTGGTTTGCTGTGTTTGGTGGATGCCAAATCACCATTTGTGTTATTTTGGCTAATGCTATTATAAAATAAGCAAATAATTAAACCATAACTGTCTACTAAAACCACAATCAGAAATTTAATCATGGCTAAATGTTCTGTACCATATCAGCCTCAGGAGATGACTGAGGGATGAAGAGACTCTGATGTCTGGTTCTTGAGGTTCTGATGGGTCAGTTCCTCTCCTGGTCCATTCTGTCTGATATAACAGCAGCACACTGATTAACACCATTTTTTTAATTGTCTGTACTCATCCCCACTGTCATTGTTCAGCCTAGGATTTGTATTTTCCCTCTCACATCTGTATCTTTTCAGGAGGTTTTCCCTCTAAGGACGGTGGAGAATCGGGTCGAGGACGTTTTAAAAAGACGCGGGTTGATAGCAGCTCACTGCGGCTGCGTAGTGTCCGTCTCTCAAATGCGCGTTCATGTTGAAGGCTTTTAGTGCGCAGTGCGTCCCACATTCTCCACATCCGCCCTTCGCTTCGCCCATTTCCGGTCCAATTTTCGTCTTTACATTGAGTCCGCATTTTCTTCGGCGAAGTGTTTTACCCACAATTCATTGCTGCACTGGACCTTTTCAGTTAAAGGTGGATTTATGGCAATGTTTTATGGGGGTTTTTTCCCCCCCAAAAAATAGCATGACAAGGCAAACATTAGTAATAGAAAAGTTTGATATGTTAAACTGAGCAGAAAAAGAAGAAATAAAAAAGAATAGTCACAAACTAACTGAGGAAATGATTTTCCTCTCTGTTTAGTATTGACTTTGAATTATGCCATTCCTCTGAATGTTCATTGTTTTCTAATAAAACATGTTCCACTGTTTCCATCTGATTACAATAAGTACAAGTCTCTGTTTCATGTTTTCCTATTCAAAAGAGAGATCTATTAAGTCCTGTTTGACCAATTCAAGATATAATTAAGAAATTGTCAACAATTCATAAGTTTTAATCACCTCTTTTAATTTACAGTATTAGTTAGTAAATTAAAATATTAATGAAATGTTCATTTATTTTATTTTCCCAATTCACCCTGTTACAACACAGTACTTTAAATAATTCCTCATAGATTGATGTTTTAAAACTTTGTATTTCTGTCGATTTTGATTAATTTCTGGTTTCATCTAATGAAAGTGTGACATTTAAGATTAGATAGAGGAATGAATAAAAACATTTTACTTCATAGGCTTAAAGAGAGCAATGATTAATACCTGCTTTGAAATAGGTAACTAAAGATATTCTTAATATTAATGTTAATACCACATTTTCTTTCATATTTCAATTTATTGAGTATGAATAGATCTGTATAATTACAACAAAACACATACAGTTATATCATCACTTAAGGTTGTAGTTTGTAGTTTCTGACTCATTTTAAAACAGTATGAGGCCACATGTGTTTTAGATTATTGTATTTAACTTCAACATTTTGAATATAATTGACTGAAAAAACATCTCACATTGCATGTGAAAACATGAAGGTCACTGAAGAAACAATTGAAAAAACATTTATTTAAAACACCAGAACAATAAAAGCATTCTGGTTATCGTCATACTTATATGCAATATCTATATAAAAAGAGACAAAAAATGTATACATTTTAAAGCTGGTAAATTTAAATGATGTGCTTAAAACTTATTTTCACTCACTGAACTGACTGAGCCACTGAAATAAACTTCATATTCCATGTTATTGAATGTGACTGTTTAAACATACTCCAGCATATGAATGTTTGAAATCCATTGGAATGAATTCAGCACAGATTGTAGAAAAATAGCTGAGTCACTGATTTCTACAACAGCAGTTTTAGCTGAAACAATATAGGTGTAGTAGCAGGTTGTTGTCAGTAGGTGGCAGCACGAAGGTGCTTCCGTGTCAGCTCACATGTCTGATATATATTTTTTAAATTAAAGCTCAAGTTTAACATAAACATTTGATTTAAAAAAAACCTTTAGCAAATGAAGCTTTTTATAAAAACATTTAATAAAAAGCATAAAACTTCATAATTAACTGTAAAAGCTTGAAAACATTAGTTTGTGTGTAATTATTTAATATTCTGCGTTTCACTCAGGTGAACTGAGGTAGTGAAATAAATGAATAATAATGGGAAAAAAAATAGATGAATAAGAAGGAGTTTACTCTAATGAGCTATCACTCTTATCTACGAAGGAGACATAAGTGATTTTCATTCAAACAGCCCTTTATTCAATATTGTAAGAACAAAACAACATCATCAGTGGGCTGTTTTTGTTTTTTGTTTGTTTTTTTTCTTCCAGACTGATCTGTTCTAACTGAACATTCCATCCTTACGTGTACTTGGTCTTGAGCTATTCAGCAGGATGTTTTCTTACCAAAACAGTATGTTAAAAAAGAGTCGCAGCAGAAAATTCAAGGCGGAACTAAAAATCACTTCCTGTTCCCTCAGGACAGCCATACTGAAACACGCGGAAGTTGAAAACACGCTGGCCTTAGCTTTTCTTTTGTTAGACGGTTTCTGAAGACGTGTTTGTGGTTTAGCTAAATAATTTAGTGTTTGCAGTGAAAATGTCTGCAATTTAGCCTCAGAAAGAGTCTATGACAGAGCAGGTAACTCCTGCTGAAGAAACATTCACAGAGTTGAAAGAAATCAACGCAAAGATCGAGGGAGAGATGGAGGATCACCGCAGACTGCTCGATTTCAGCCGGATACCGAAGATAATCTTACACCGGATAGGTACGAAAAACCTTCAAGTTTTATTGATACCGATGAGACAGGTTGTGGCTACGCTGAATCCGTAAATCTAGTGTTGGAACAAAACTCGGAACAAATCGTTATCCCGAGAAAAGCATGCCCTGTCGCGGGAGCGCGCATGGCTTTTTCTCTCGCAGATTGGTGAGAAAACTTAATGAAATATGACCGAAGAGGCTACTTTTAAAGATATTCGTAACATTATCATGTTTATTAACCACGTAAGCCCTTACACGGTTAGTTTATTTCACAGATAAATTGATTTAAATACGGTTTTGGACACCTTTGTTGAGACATATGAGTCGAACGTTTTACAGTCCGCGTCTGATGAAAATGGCTGATGGTTTGCAATTCCCTACCGGGAAATTATTTTTGATGATAAATACAGAAACGAGCATAAAAAACAAAACATCAACAATAGTGATAGTGATATTAATGATAAAATAATATTAAGTGCAAATTAGTCTGCAAATTCTGTGATGGGGGATGGTGAGGGACCTGGATAAGGGGGGCGATGGGCCAAAAGAGGTTGAGAAACACTGGACTAGGCAATTAAGGGTGATATAAAATGTAATCAGAGTGGAAAAAATATTCTTGTTCTGTGGCAAATTCTGATAGTTGTTGAATCTTGCACAAAATGACCAGATGAAAGATGTACAACAATGCCAGTTTAAACTTTGATCTATTTGCAAAAAGACTGAGCTCTGGAACATTAAAACATGGATAGAACTGCAATTATGTCAATCATAACTGGCACTTCTTTCTTTTACATTTAGTTTTCTTTGACAAGTATTGTCCTTTCTTGGTTTATTGTTATGTCCTCTTTAGTTTTTTTCCTGTTGCTAGTTTTATTTTATAGTTTTTTATTTTGAGTTTGTTACTCAGTTATACCTCCCGCTTCTCCTGTTTCAGAGTTTTGCGCAACGTGTGCGTCTTTTTTTTTTTTTTTTGTCGTCTTTCTTTTTTACCCTCTATGGTGCGGAGCGGTTGGGGAGTGTATCGATGGAGAAAAGCAGACTGACATAAGCTTTTTAAAACAATAGAAACAAATCTTGATATTCTGATTATTGAAATTCAAAATGCTGTGGTGCGTTTCGTACCAGACCACTTACAACACTGTAAAATGAACGCTATCTGTCGTGGTATCAACCATGGGAGGATTTTTTTAAATTATTTAAATGGGTTCGTTTTTCTGAGGGATACACGGTAAGGGTGTCGTGATTTTAGTCATTGCGTGTTTATAAGAGCGATTTTCTGTTGTCCTTCCATGGAAGTGGGCAGCATCCAGACGGACTATAAAACATGTTTTAATATAAGTTGCTATTTTAACATGATCACAGAACTGCCAAAACATATGTACAAAAATCTTCAATAAAACATAAAATATTTGAAAATCAGACACCAGACAAAGTGAATCACAGCAACGTCATCAGCCGGTGCAACGCTGAACTGATGCGGTGCAGCTGCCAGTAGCAGGAGAGGAGCTGCGCCAAAAACTAACAAACACTGAAAAGAAGAATATCGATGGAGAAAAGCAGACATATTTTTCTCCAGCCAAGCATGTTGTAGCCAAGCATGTTATACTGTTACACTCTACAGTTTTAGCAAGTTGATCTAAGTCTACACTGGTACTGTTGTGCATTTAAAGTGTAAAGTTTACCTTCGAGCAAATCACAGCGCCCCCATTTTGTAAATTTTTCTGCCAGCGCCCCCCGCCGTCCTCTGGACGCCCCCTGGGGGACGGCACTGCCCCCGTTGTGAAATGCTAGATTGGTCTGTTAATGTAGGAGAAGATGTATTTTAATGTATGAACCTGCCAATATTTGCGTCCACTGTCTATTTTCCTGTTGATGAAACTTATACCAGTAACTCAAAGAACATGTGTGATTATGCAGAAAATAGTGAAATCCCTCCTAACTCTTTCTTTTTCAAGTTTGTAGGGGGATGCATTTTTTGGCAAAGCCAATTATTAACCCCCCAATAATTATTAACCCCCCAATATACAGTCATGCCCTGTCCAGTTCATGCCCTGTCCAGTTCCCCCAAACATTATTCTGCTGATATAAAACTCATACCAGTAGCTCAGAGAAGAACTGTGATTATGCAGAAAAGCTTACATCTTTCTTAACTCCCTATTTGTCTGATTTAACGGGATTCATATTTTGGCACAGCTAATTATTAGCCTGCTGACATTTGCATGCCCTGGTTTTCTGCTCAAAAGGTGTCATACAGATATTAAAGTCACTCTGGTAGGTCAGAGAATGTGTTATTAGGTAGAAAATTTCATATAACACATTACCGTCCACTATTTTCACATTGCAGGGCATGCATTTTCTGACCAGGGACAATTGGAGGCCCGCTGATGACCTTCCTCATCTGTTGTCAGTGGACTATTTGATCTTATGCATTCATTATGTCACAACAAATCAAATCACATTTTATTTGTTTATCACCTTTTAGCAACAATGCATTTCAAAGTGCTTTACGTAATAAAAACACAGGAATACAAAGTCATAGAGCACACAGTCAACAATATTACATTTTGCACATCAGATTATTGATGAATGTTTCATGACTAGGTTTCAAAAGCAACTCTACAGAGCTGGGTTTTAGTCTAGATTTAAAGGAATTCAGTGTTTCAGCTGTTTGCAGTTTTCTTCAAGGGTAAGACAGGAAAGAGGATTCATATAGAACCCACTTTACTCAAATCTAACTCTTAAGGAATACACATTCATCAATCTGTGTCAGCTGGGGGGTTCTTGACACAGTGCTGGTGGTATTAGTTGTTGCTGTCTTAGCCTTTGTTGTGACATAATGAATGCATAAGATCAAATAGTCCACTGGCGTCAAATGAGGAAGATCATCAGCGGCCTCCAAATGTCCCTGGAGAAAATGCATGTTATATTGGTAACATAATGGTAATATTATATGAAATATGATGCATAATGACACATATCCTCTGAGCTACCAGAGTGACTTTCATATCTGTATGACACCTTCTGAGCTGAAAACCAGGGCATCCAAATATCCAAATATCGGCAGGCCATAATTTGCTGTGCCAAAATATGCATCCCCTGTTAACTCAAATGAATAGGGAGTTTCTGCATAATCACAGTTCTTCTCTGAGTTACTGCAATAAGTTTCATATCAATAAGACAATTGAAAGGGGATGCAAATATTGGCAGGCTCAAAAATTAAAGTGCCAAAGTCTGCTATATAGTGATGTGACATTCACAAACAATTTGATTCTTCTGATCGGCTCTTTACAAAGAAAATAGGACTGGAGCCTCATCAAGAGCCGTTCTTTGTTCTTGTAATGCTCTGTGTAAACTTCAGTAGCTATTATTATTTTATTATATACATTGATATTTATTTAATTAGCGAATAAAATGAACACAAGAACGAAACAGCACATGAAGCATGCTTGTTGCTCTTTGATTGTTTTTGTCACCTGTATTGGTGGCAAATGTTACAGATGCTGCTTTGCTTCATGCAGCGGGAGGGAGGGTGAGAACAGTCTTGGTGCACCTTCTCTTGGTTACTTCTTGTTGTGCCTTGTACAGTGTTCATAGTTGAGTGTTGTTTACCACTATGGTATTGCCTTTAATAGTGCAGACAGTGGTAGTTTCTAACATTGGCACTGATCTTGGCCTAGAATTGGTCTCTGCTTAGGTGGTCCTGACTACAACACTATGTAAAGCTATTTAAAGGGATGTTTCACCAAACTGAAAGATTCTGGCATGACTACACTCCAAGTAATACATTTTATGGATGGGCACATGTTTGCTGAAGACTTTTTATTTTAGTTTTTGTTAATGAAAGTGATGGGTTCATTGACTCACATTTTGAAGCTTTTGTTTTCTTTTTCTCCAGATCTCTCACAATGCTGCATGTGTAAAGAGGAGGAGGTTCTCAATGAGCCCAGCAACCCGGAAAACGCCACTTTACATCAGGAGGATCCAGAACCTCTGCAGATGAAACGGGAGCAAGAGGAACCAGAACCTCTGCAGATGAAAAGGGAAGAAGAGGAACCAGAACCTCTGCAGATGAAACGGGAGCAAGAGGAAACAGAACCTCTGCAGATAAAATGGGATCAAGAGGAACCAGAACCTCTGCAGATAAAATGGGATCAATTGGAACCAGAACCTCTGCAGATAAAGCAGGAACAAGAGGAATCAGAACCTCTGCAGATAAAATGGGATCAAGAGGAACCAGAACCTCTGCAGATAAAATGGGATCAATTGGAACCAGAACCTCTGCAGATAAAGCAGGAACAAGAGCAACCAGAAACTCGAGAAGAGAAGCAACTCTGTGTCAGCCAGAATGAAGAGCAGCTTGTGCTGCATCAGGAGACTGATGACATGTTGGTGAACAAACAGCAGAAAGACAAAATTGACAGTTCAAAACAAAAAACGCACAAGAAAACTCACCCAAACCAAAAACTATATTCTTGTAAAATTTGTGATAAAACCTTTTCTCGAAATAATTCCTTGACAGCACACATGACAACTCACATGGCTAAGAAACCTTTCACATGTTCAATCTGTGGAAAACATTACGCTTACAAGAGTACTTTGAGTTATCACATGAGAATTCATACAGGCGATAAACCATTTACATGTGCTGATTGTGGAAAAAGTTATCATCTAAACGGCTCTTTAAGCAGACACATGAGAATTCACTCAGGTGAGAGGCCTTACACCTGCACAATCTGTGGAAAAAGTTTTGTTTGTAATTATCAGTTACTTACTCATATGGGGATTCATACAGATAAGTCTTTCTCTTGTGAGACCTGTGGAAAAAGTTTCCGGAAGAAACCTCAGTTAGTTAATCACATCAGAGTTCACACAGGTGAGAAGCCTTTCTCATGTGGGACCTGTGGAAAAGGTTTCACTCTTAAAAAACGTGTAGATAGTCACATGAGAATTCACACTGGTGAGAAGCCTTTCTCATGTGAGATGTGTGGAAAAGGTTTAACTTATAAATACAGCTTAACTGCTCACATGAGAATTCATACAGGTGAGAAGCCTTTCTCATGTGGAACCTGTGGAAAACGTTTCGCTTATGAAAACAATTTAAATATTCACATGAGATTTCACACGGGTGAGAAGACTTTGTCTTGTGGCACCTGTGGAAAAAAATGCATACATAAATCTCACTTAGTTTATCACATGAGAACACACACAGGTGAGAAGCCTTTCTCATGTGGGACATGTGGAAAATGTTTTGTTGGAAAACACGGTTTAAAATCTCACATGAAAATTCATACAGGTGAGAAGCCATTCATCTGTGGGACCTGTGGAAAAAGGTTTGCTCATAATTACAGTTTAACTGTTCACATGAAAATTCACACAAGGTCAGGTGAGAAGCCGTTCTCATGCGAGATCTGTGGAAATTGTTTTGTGTGTAGATCCAGTTTACGTAATCACATGAAGATTCACTCACGTTAGAAACCTTTCTGTTGTATGTCCTATAGAAAAGGTTTCACTCAAAAGAAATGTAACCGTTCGCATGAGAACTCACAGGTTTCATGGCACAATGTGAACCTCAAGTAAGATTATCAATAACTTGCTGTTTGGAAGTGGAGTAATTGCAACTGACTTATGTAGCAGCTTTGTACAAAAAGCATTTAAAATCGGATATTTAGCTGGAATACTTGGAACATTCACTTTATTCTGGCAGTTTTATATTTCCATTGTATTTATTCAAAGTAGGGGAGAGATTGTCTCTCAAAGAAACAATGAGTTTGGAATCTTTGTTGTGTGTTTTTCCTTTGTACTTATCTGTTTTATTTCAATAATTTGGAGAAATTGATGGCATGGTTTTAATTTTTTTTCTGCTTAGAAAATGTATTGATGATATGGACTGAATTTTAGATAGAAAAATGATAAAAACGTTTTATATAATTGTGATGCCCACTGGTCTGTGCCCATAAAAGAAAAAAAAGGAGCATGCATTTCTTTAATGCAGAGTTGTAAGAAGCTGTTATTTACTGTTACCAAGGGTTAATGACTATGGGTATAGTAAGTGTTTCACCAGTAGGCGGTGTATGGGGACTCTGAGCTGCCTGTTCCTCTGCCTTTTTTTATCTGCTGAGATTTAATGCATTCACTTGATTAAAGTAGTTTGAATTCAAAGATAGTTTTGCCAATTTACAAAAACGAGCATGCATGCCAATGAAATATGTCACTGTCTGTGATTAAATATGCATATAAAGTGCAGTGAATTGAATGTACATGTTACCTAAAGGAATTGTGACAAAATATGATGTTGATGGGATTATTTGTGGTTTAAGGAAATCTAATACTGCTGTTTATGTCTAATGGAATATGTCTACATAGATTATATATGATCATTTTAGGCATTGTTGTACAGACTAAGACTTAAACGCAATGAATTATACTTTCCAATGAGGTTCTTTTGTAAGATTAAAAAGGCCTTTTGGTTAACTGATTTCAAACCCACATTTGTGAAATAAAATATTTGTCTGATGTAAGATTCTAATCACATGATTCACTCACTGAACTGACTGAGCTACTGAAATAAACTTAATATTCCATGTTACTGAATGTGACTATTTAAACAGTTCAGCCTATGAATGTTTGAAATCCACTTAAATAAATTCAGAAGCACAGATTGTAGAAAAATGGCGGAGTCACCAATTTCTACAACCGCTGTTATAACTGAAACAATGTAGGTTTGTAGCAGGTTCTTGTCAGTAGGTGGCAGCACGAAGGTGCTTCCGTGTCGGCACATTTCTGATCAAATGATTATTTTTATTAAACATTAAAAGTTTAGTAAATAAAGCTTTTATAAAAACATTTAATAAAAAGCATAAAACTTCGTAATTAACTAAAAAGCTTAAAAACATTTGTGTCATTATTTTGATTTTCACTCAAGCGGCACTTTATTAATAATTGCAAAAATACATGTTCAGTGTTGTTTTCAATCTAATCTGTTCTAACTAGACACTCCCTACTCATTCTTGGTCTCGAGTTATCACAAAGTTATCACAAACCAACATTTCTGGCTCACAAAGATCGTCAAAACCTTGAAAATTGTAAAATTGTCCATTCTTAAACCCTAACTAAATTCCGATAGGATGAAAATACAGTAAGAGTCACCTGAGCGTAAATTTGCTGTGAAAGTAGGTCAGTATTTCCATACAATTTATACAAACAACTAAAAGAAGCTATTTTCTAAAATTACACTAACAATGGACCTCTCGATAACACTAATTTATTTAATAAAACTTATAAGAGGAGGCTCAAAGCGGAAAATTCAAAGCGGAACTAAAAGTCGTTTACCGTTGCTTCAGTACAGCCAGAGAGAAACACACGGAAGATACAAACAACACACTGGTTAGCATTAGCTTTTCTTTTGTGAGGCGGCTGTCTGAAGACGAGTTTGGTGTTTTAGGTAAATATTTGCGGGTCTGCAGTGAAAATGTATTCATTCCAGCCTCAGGGAGAGTTTAAAAACGTGCAGGTAACTCCTGCTGAAGAAACATTCACTGAGTTGAAAGAAATAAACGTCAAGATCGAGGAAGAGATGGAGGATCAGACAGAAATTAACGTCAAGTCCGAGGAAGAGATGGACGATCAACGCAGACTGCTGGACTTTGCCCGGATGCCGAAGATAAACTTACACCGAATATGTATGAAAACCCTTCACGTTTTACTAATACTGATGAGACAGGTTATAGAAAGCTCTTTGTGGCTACGCAGAACTCGTAAACCTATTTAAAGGACTGTTGCAACCAAACCAAAAGACGCCTGTATAACTAATGCGCTCTGTCTGAAAACATTACATATATAGATGTGGAATGATCAACTGTGACCTGGATTATGACTTTTTTTTTTTTTAAAGACCTAGGTACACTAGATATACAAAAAAAAAAAACTTATAAAAGTCGTAACAAAATCAGCCAGCGGTCATTGCAACATTGTACACATAAATTGAAGTTAGACAATGCACCGAGTGTATTAATTTATTAATTGCCTTTCGGTTTCTTGAATGAAAAAGTAGCTACAAGTAGTTAAATAGGTCCGTTTTAAAAGTCTCTAAACAAGGAATATTCTATTGAATTTACATTTGTGAATAAATAAGCTTTGCTAAAAGTGCAATCTAATTAATTAAAAAATAATTAACTCCCCCGCCCCCTTGCTCAACAGTTTCCAGCAGCTGATGCACGTAAGGGGCCCGGTGATTCGTTAGGGGCCCGGTAATTGGCCCGCCCCCCGGCCTGACGCTGACTTGTTCCGCTAGTGGTTAATGACTTAAAGATTCGCAGTCCTGCTGGCCAAACTGCATATTTCCAAGTGTTTGACACACTTAAAGGCTCCCCTGTTTTATTACTGGTACGGTGGGATTTTATTTTTAAATGGAAGCACACACGTTCGCTGAAGACTTTTTATTTTGGTATTTGTTGTCATACTTGAATCCGTAAAACAGGTAGTGGGACGGCTGTTAGACTAAATAATCTGGGGAAAAGCCAGTCCCCAGATTATTTATTATTTATTGTTGACCATTATGGTTTTTATTTAGATAAAAACATTTTATGAAAATAGGATACTATTGACTCTCTGCTCCAAGTTCGAGTGCCTCTGAGCTGCACCTTGGAGGCACTCTGAAGAAGATCAAATCTTTTCTTGCAGCTTGAAGGAGTTTGTTTGCGCCATTTAAACCGTGAGCTGTCTCTTTTGACTTAGATCAAGCAGTACTATCACTGTAATGAAAGTAACTTAAAAATGGCTCTTAAAAAAGCAATTAGCCCATCATAGATAGCTGATGAATTTGTCCAATAGCCCAACCTTATTGGCCAGCGCTACTGAGCCCTCACGGCCCGCCGCAATAGTAAGGAACAAATGATGGAGGAGCTCACTATGATGGGTAGATAAAACCACTTGCATGTCTTAAAAATATTAACTATTGTGCTTTCATTCTGTGTGCAAAAACTTTTAATAAATAAATATTTATGAATTGCTTATTAGTAAATCAATAAATACTTATTTCTCACAGTATTCAATGAGAAATAAATATTCCTCACAGGGTAAATCAAACCTTAAACAACTAAAGCTGCATACACAGAAGCCGAGGAAGTTGAGAACGATTTCAGCAAAGACGTCAGTGATATATCTGCAGTTTTAGAGGAAGAAACTACAGAGTGAAGTAGAAGAGGGAGCTGGTTCTCTGGAAGGACGGCAACCACATTTAGAGCCATTTAGTCTATATGGAGGAAAAAAATTTTTTAATTTTTTTTATTTGTCTCGGGGCAAGTAGGAAAAACTATTGCCACATTCCTTGTTCATCCAAAAGTCCTTGATATATTATATTGACTCAAATGTAGTTCAATTCCGTTCAGAAGAAGTACATTTGTTGAGTTTGTTATTTTAGAAAAGCCTTATAAAGTCCTGTTTAGATGCATAAATAAATTAAAGTGAAGGGTTTGTTATTTGAGTCACATTTAAAAGCTTCTTTTTTTGTCTTTTTGTCCAGCTCTCAGTGAGCTCAGCAACCAGGAGGAAAGCTACACTTTAAATCTAGAGGAACCAGAACCTCTGCAGACTAAACAGGAACCAGAGGAACCAGAACCTCTGCAGATAAAACAGGAACCAGAGGAACCAGAACCTCTGCAGACCAAACAGGAACCAGAGGAACCAGAACCTCTGCAGATAAAACAGGAACCAGAGGAACCAGAACCTCTGCAGATAAAACAGGAACAAGAGGAACCAGAACCTCTGCAGACCAAACAGGAACCAGAGGAACCAGAACCTCTGCAGATAAAACAGGAACAAGAGGAACCAGAAACTCCAGATTTCAAAGAGGAAGAGAAGCTACTCTGTGTCAGCCAGAATGAAGAGCAGCTTGTGCTGCATCAAGAGACTGATGACATGTTGGTGAACAAACAGGAGAAAGACAAAACTGACAGTTCAGAACAAGAAACACACAAGAAAGGTCACCCAAAACAAAAACTATATTCTTGTAAAATTTGTGACAAAACCTTTTATCAAAATAATTCCTTGGCAACGCACATGACAACTCACACGGCTAATAAACCGTTCACATGTTCAACCTGTGGAAAAAGATACCGTTACAAGAGTCGTTTAATTGACCACATGAGAATTCATACAGGTGAAAAACCGTTCACATGTGCTGATTGTGGAAAGAGTTTCCATCAAAATGGCTCTTTAAGCAGACACATAAAAATTCACTCAGGTGAGAAGCCTTTCACATGCACAACCTGTGGAAAAAGTTTTGCGTGTAAATCTCAATTACTTGATCACGTGACGATTCATACAGGTGAGAAACCGTTCTCATGTGGGACCTGTGGAAAAAGTTTCCGGAGGAAACCTGACTTGGTTAGTCACATCAGAGTTCACACAGGTGAGAAACGTTTCTCATGTGGAGCCTGTGGAAAACATTTCACTCATAAAAACAGTTTAACCGCTCACATGAGATTTCACACAGGTGAGAAGATTCTATCTTGTGGCACCTGTGGAAGAAATTGCTTGAATAAATCTGACTTAGTTTATCACATGAGAACTCACACAGGTGAGAAACCTTTCTCATGTGGGACCTGTGGAAAAAGTTTTGCTGGAAGACACCGTTTAACTTCTCACATGAAGTCTCATACAAACAAAAATTCTTTCCCATGCGGGACATGTGGAAGAAGTTTCACTCGTAAAATAATTTTAACTGCTCACATGAGAACTCACATGGGTGATAAGCCTTTCTCTTGTGGGACATGTGGAAGACATTTCTCTCGTAACATACATTTAACTGCTCACACGAGAACTCACACAGGCGAGAAGCCTTTTCCATGTGGGATTTGTGGAAAGTCCTTTACATGTAGATCTGGTTTACGTCAGCACATGACAACTCACACAAGTGAGAAGCCTTTCTCATGTGGGATCTGCGAAAAAAGTTTTGCTCAAAAATACTATTTGGCTTCTCACATGAGAACCCACACATGTGAGAAGTCTTTCTCATGTGGGACCTGTAGAAGAAGTTTCTCTCATAAAAAAAATTTGACTGCTCACATGAAAATTCACAGAGGTGTGTGGTAGGGGTTCACTGGTTTATCAATGTCACTTTGCTTAATTTTTGGAGATCTGTGATCAGCCGATACCTGTGAATCTGATCTTTCCCCCTGATTTTATCTACCTTAGCAAAGGTCTAAAAATCGGCCACTGTCCTCTGAGAGGTTGAGAGGTTTGACTGTTCGACCAGCCCACCAGGTCACGTCTGCACATTTGTAGTTAACAATAGTCACTCCACTGCACAGCAGCTTTCTTACTATATTTAGTGACATTTCAGACAAAAAAAATTAGCGTTGCCCAAAAGTCGAAATGGCATATCAGGCTTTTTTAAAGACTGGTCATCAACGATCGGGCAGAAAACTGCAGTTGGTGCACCCCTCAAAAGAAATTTTACCGTTCATATGAGAACTCACACAGGTTTGACGGCATAATGTGAACCTCAAGTGCCAAAATTCTTAGTAATTTGCTTTTTGGAAACTGTAATTAAATGCATTTCAAATTGGAGATTTAGCTAAAATACTTCAACATTCACTTTATTCTGGCAGTTTTATGTTAACATTATTTGTTTTTTAAAGAGAATATGGGAGATATTCATAACTTCTTAAGGTTTTGAATGCTTTCAGGTTTAGACTTGTAAAGTTCTGGAGTCTTTATTGTGTGTTTATCATTTGTACTTATTTGGTTTATTTCAGTGATTGGATGAAATATGTTAGCTGTTACTGCATGTGCTTGTAGGGTCACAAATTAATGGCCCTTTGTGAGTTATGTTTTATAAACTTTAAATATCATCCACCATTTTTTTTCTCAGGAAGAAATTGTTAAATAATGTTGAAATCTGAGATGTTTTCCCTTTTTGTTTAATTATCTTAATTGGCTTTATTCTTGCTAGTTACTGTAAGCTGTAATTTTTATCCCAGTCTTGTTTTGTCAGGTTTTTCTTTACATGGATTTTATGCTATGGATAGTAGAAAAGATATTCATGATATGAATTATCATGAATTATAATAAAATTTATTTTAAACAATAATGGTCTTTTCATTTAGTTTAAGGCTGTTTGATAGAATAGATTTGTACAATTACAACCCCAATCTCTGAATTCTGCTTCAGACATTCATGGAAACAGAAAATAATTTGGTTGGAATCAGAGACTGGAATAAAACCAAAAAGCAGGTAAATCAGGAAAACCTTCACATATATAAACAGCTGCAGTCCATAAAGCTCATCTCTTCCTCCCTGGTTTCTGATCCAGTTTTCAGGTTTGATGTTTAAGGTCGATTCTTTGCTGCTGTGAAGAGATTAAACTGATCAGTTTTATTTACAGGAAATTATATAGATAATAAACACAGAGTGGGGATTCAGAGATTTCTGTTTCCACAGATGAAGATCTAATCCAGTCGTTGTGATTTATCCGTCTTCAGTCCTCAGTCTGGACACATGGAGTCTGATCCGTTCTTCTCTGTGGACATCTGGACTCGTCCTGGAAACTGTTCATGCTGAGATTCTGACACCTCAGCACCATTATGGACCTGATACTAGGGGCTCCTCCAATTGGTTGATTCTTTACTCTGCAATGACTTTTCACGGGGCCAGTCGACTAGTTGCAATCACCTGGCAAAACAGATTTTTCCAAGAAAGTTAACGGAGATGAACTAGGTGAGTTCGTCAGGTAGATCAAATTGTATAAAAATATAATTTACCAAAGGGAAACTGAAAATTCCTGCAATAAGGGAAATAAGGACGTTGTGTGGTGCAGTGGTTAGCGTGTCACTTTGCTGCTCCCGCATATAGAGGCTGTAGAGGACAAAGTCCATCAGTTCTGCATCAACATCAATGAACGAGTGTTTTTATCTGATGCAGCATCAGATAAAGGTGGGAGACGCCATTTTAGATGTGAATGGACTTCATCTAATTTTTTAAATTATTCTTTAAAATACCTTACATCATTTTAACTAGATCAATACTCACTGTCTGAGAAGCCATTTCACAAAATATTGTTACAAAGGGCCGAACTTCAAGTGGGTCAGCCGTTACCATGGTAACCTCAAAATAATTTTAAATACTTCTTTATGGGGGAAGAATTTTTTTAATCTTTACTTTATAAAGTCACTACATAAAAAAAATATTCATTTATAAATGTATACAAAATTACACATCAAGGAAAAACAAAATAGAGAAAAACAACTATCAGCTAATTTGGCTAACAAAAGTCTAAAATCTGATTGAAAATAAAACTACTTAAACTGTTGTGGTTCAACAGAACATGTAGTTTCATAAGATGTTTAAAACTGTTGCCTACATGTTATCTTAAAACGCAAACTATGTGCAAAACTTTGAATCTTGTTTTACTATAAAAAGAAATCTTCCTTTTAAAAATGCTCAACATCGAAATATGTCACACAGTCCCATAATCTACCTTTTGTTCATTTACCAATAATAACTGACGTTTTAATTTTCTTTCAAAAAGGAATATCTGATTTGGGATACAGAACAATAAGAACCTTTACATCTCGCTTTTACTGATATATTTAAATGTTTACGAGTTAACAGCCAGCTAGCTGCTAACAAGCTAGCTGCGGCCACTGCTAACGCGTTCAGCTAGCTTAGTCGCATTAGTAGTAGTCATATCTAGGCGCCTCCAATCAACTGTGTACTGACAAAACAGTCAAAGCAAAAATATTTCTCCTGTTTCGCATATCTCGGTGGTCCTGAACCTTGGGCCCAAGTTTTGAGTTATTTTTTGGAAACACGTCGGTGTTTAAGAACATTTTTTGCCCCGGCTGATTGGTTCCTTCTTTCCTACAGTGTCGCCCCCATAATAAGACAGTTGAGAGTTTTTTTGTCACTTTTCTATCTGAAATTTAATATACATCAATCAATTTGTGTAATATTCTAAAAAGTAAAAACATTCTCAAACAAAAACTTTAACTGAAAAAGACGAATGGGTAAAACAAAAACAAAAAAGTCAGTGCACGGTTACAAAAAATACTTCTCAGGATTAATTATGATTTAATAAACCTTATGTCTGCATTGTTGCCATCATATAATAAGCAATATTTATTTTTGTTCTGAATCACACCTATCAAATAAAATTTTATTTGTATAGCACATTAAAGCAACAAGGCATTTCAAAGTGCTTTACATCATAGCAAACACAAAAACAAAGTCATGCAACATAGAACAACAAAACATCACATTAAGCCATTGTTAAATTCATAATTGATTAAATTTCAAAATCCAACTCTAAACATGTGGGGTTTTAGTCGAGATTTAAATGCACTCAGTTTTTCAGCTGTTTTACAGTTTTCTGGAAGTTAGTTCCAGATTTGTGGTGCATAGAAGCTGAATGATGCTTCTCCTCGTTTGGTTCTGGAGCAGAACCAGAACCAGAAGACCTGAGGGGTCTGGAAGGTTGATACAGCAACAGCAGATCTTTAATGTAGTTTGTTGCTCAGCTGTTCAGCGATTTATAAACTTAACAGTATTTTAAAGTCTATTCTTTGAGCTACAGAGACAACATACAAAAAACTGTGATATTCAGATTCAAATTTAGACAAGTATTTTTCCATTGGGCAATATGTTTGTAAACTACCAGCGCATACGTTGCTTTCCCTAACAGCTAACATGTATCCACTAACCAAAATCAGTGAAGTACAAAAAAAGTACACGTGCAACAAACGTACAATGACTCTAAAAGCATTCAAATTCACTTTTCAATTAAGAAACAATTAATATGGAGACAATCTTACGCAAAACGAAACATTTAAATGAAAAGGTAAAACTACCAGAACAAGATAATTTCTTGAAAGTATTTCAGCTAAACCCATTTGAAAGGCTTTTTTTTTTTTTTACAAAGCTGGTACATTTACAAAATGTCACCCAGCTATAATTACTGCGCTTTCAAACAGAAAATTACTGAGAATATGAGGTTCAAATCATGCCATCATGTGCTCTGTGCTCTCTCATATGAACAGAGAAATTGCTTAACCGAGTGAAACTTTTCCCACACGTCACACAAGAGAAAGGACTCTTACCTGTGTGAGTCTTCATATGAAAAAGTAAATTAGATCTAAACCGGAAATGTCTTCCACAAATCACACAAGAAAAAGGTTTCTCACCTGTGTGAGCTCGAACATGTGCAGAAAGATTAGATTTTTGAGAGAAACCTTTTCCACAGGTCCCACATAAAAAAGGCTTCTCACCCGTGTGAATCCTCATGTGAAGATTTAAATAACATTTGTAACCAAAATGTTTTCCACAGGTCACACACGTATAAGGCTTCTCACGTGTGTGAGACCTCATGTGAATAGCTAAATTGCCTTTCCTGGAGAATCTCTGTTCACAGTCTGTGCATGAAAAAGGCTTTTCACCTGTGTGAATTCTCATGTGCCAAGTTAAAGATCCTTTTTGACTGAATGTTTTTCTACAATGTGTACATGAAAAAGGCTTCTCACCTGTGTGAACCCTCATGTGATGATTTAAATAACTTTTGTAACTAAAATGTTTTCCACAGGTCACACATGAATGTGGCTTCTCACCCATGTGAGTCTGCATGTGATCAGTAAAACCATTTTTACAAGTAAATCTTTTTTTACACATCGTACACAGGTAAGGCTGGTCACCAACATGAATTTTCATGTGTCTCATTAAAGTGTCCTTTGAACAATATTGTTTTTCACACATTGAACATGTGAAGTGTTTTTCACCTGTGTGATTTCTCAAGTGACAAATTAGACCTTTCTTGTAATGGAAACGTTTTCCACAAGTGGGACATGTGAAAGGTTTCTCATTTGTGTGAATTCTCGTGTGTCTAGTCACAGAACTGTTTCTAGAAAAGGTTTTATTGCAAATTTTGCAAGAATATAATTTTTGGTCTGGGCGAGCTTTCTTGTGCCTTTTTAGTTTAGAACTGTCAGTTGTATATTTCTCATTTTGATTTTGTTCTTCCTTTCTCTTTTTTCTTGGATCTTCAGAATTGCTTCTTTCCTGATCCTGGTTCTCATCTTTAGCAGAATCATGAGAGATGAGTTGGCTCCTCTGTGGTTCTGTTTCATTGTGGATTCTTTGCACATTAGAAGGATTCACCAAAATGTCATCAGTCTCCGGTTTCAGCACAAGCTGCTCTTCATCCTGACTGATGCAGAGTGGCTTCTCTTCCTCTTTGAACTGTTGATGTTCTGGTTCCTCTTGTTCCTGTTTTATCTGCAGAGGTTCTGGTTCCTCTTGCTCCCGTTTTATCTGCAGAGGTTCTGGTTCCTCTTGTTCTTGTTTCATCTGCAGAGGTTCTGGTTCCTCTTGATATAAAGTGGCATTTTCCATCTGGTTGCTGGACTCTTTGAGAACTTCCTCCTCTTTACACAGATCTGGACAATAAAAAACAAAACAAAAGCATTTTAATGTCAGTCAAAGACCTTCTTCTAAACATAATATTGTTGGGGTATTGTAAAATTAAAAACTTATAATTATGAAAAATTTACTCAACTAGAGGAGTCAAAATATATTACAAACGTCTGAATGAGCAAACAAGATGATAATAGCTTCCAAAAATCTCCTTCCTCTATGTAGATACAGAATGTACATCAGATAAAATACTCAGACAGAAGGCCTAAAGAAAAACCCAAAATAGCTTTTTAATCTCAATGCATGGCTATTGGTTTGCATCTTTGGACTGCATTTCCTAAATCCAAAAAGTTGGACATTTTAAAATAATACAGTGACACAATGTGTTTCCAAGCTACCACTTTGAGAGAAACTTTTTCCACAGGTCACACAAGACATCTCATTCATGTCATCTGTCATGTAAAGATTTAAATAACTTTTGCAACCAAAATCTTTTCCACAGGTTATACATGATTAAGGCTTCTCACCTGTGTGAGTCTTCATGTGATCAGTTAAACCCTTTTTAGAGAAAAACGTTTTTCCACAACTCATACATGAGTAAAGCTCCTCACCCACATGAATCCTCATGTGACTCTTTAACGTGTCCTTTGAATGGTAATGTTTTCCACAGATTGAACATGTGAACCGTTGTTCACCTCCGTGAGTTCTCAAGTGACAAATTAAACTTCTCTTGTAATGGTAACGTTTTCCACAGGTGGGACATGTGAAAGGTTTCTCAATCGTGTGAATTCTCATGTGTCTAGTCACGGAACTGTTTCGAGAAAAAGTTTTATCGCAAATTTTACAGGAATATAATTTTTGGTCTGGGTGAGTTTTCTTGTGCCTTTTTTGTTTTGAATTGTTAGTTTTGCTTTTCTGCCGCTTATTCACCAACATATCATCAGTCTCCTGTTTCAGCACAAGATGCTCTTCATTCTGACTGATGCAGAGTTGCTTCTCTTCCTCTTTGAACTGTTGATGTTCTGGTTCCTCTTGTTCCTGTTTCATCTGCAGAGGTTCTGGTTCCTCTTGCTCTTGTTTTATCTGCAGAGGTTCTGGTTCCTCTTGGTCTAAAGTGGAGTTTTCCTCCTGGTTGCTGGGCTCATTGACAACCTCCTCCTCTTTACAAAGATCTGGACAAAAGAAAAAAAAAAACAAAAGCTTTGAAATATCAACCAAAGATCAAAACCAGCATTTTAATCCATTGATGCATCTAAACATGATTTTCTTGGAATGTCGTAAAATTAATTTGGAGATAATTTTTCTGGGTGAACAAACAAGATGATGAAAGCTTAACCTAATGTCTCCCCAGCGAATATTCTAAATATTTCTTTCCTCTAAGTAGATAGACTAAACATCATATAAAATACTCTGATAGAAGGCCTAAAGCAAAACCTAAGGTGCTTTTGAATCTCAGCTATTGAAATTTGCAGATGGCATGGCAATAAGAAGGATGATGCTGGATTGTAAAACAGTAACAGTAGACCAGAATTACCACCGGATGTGCTGAAACACTGATGTCTAAATACACTAAAAGCAGGTTTTGAGAGAAAAGAAGATCAACTTCCAGCTAATCTATACTCAGCTACTCTCAGGGAATCTTATGAGGACGAAGTTTTGCAGATCAGCAACTCTGTTGGAATCTGATCCTTTTTCCTTTTCAGGTCATGGAGGTCCATCCTCTTCAGTTCATTCCCAGTCAGATGTAAATCAACAACCCGCTCAACCCCACCTGGTTCCTTTGGGTCTTTTGTTTGGAGTGGAATGGTGGGAATGCTTGTGTAATTTCTTTTGAATTAGGTTAAAAACAACTTTGCAGATACTTGGAAGCTGAAACCTTCACCCTCATTTCAGAGTTGCTTTTTTTTTCTGTTTTTGGCAAGGAAAACCAGAAAAAAAGGTTCTTTAACCCTTTTTTCACCCTTCATTCAAACCTTTTATTCTCTCTGTCCAGAAGCTGAGGACCATTGTTGTCATCGTCTCTGGCATTAATTTTGAGTCTATAGTTTTAAAATAACTTATCCATCTCTTAACAGACTTAAATAAGAGCCATAATTTAACACAGAACAAATCTAAACAATAATAAAATATAAGATTAAACATAAAACTAATCATAAACTAATCCTGTTAGTTAGTTAGTAAAACTAATCTTTTCCAAGTGCAAACTTTAACCAGTACTTTCTTAAACTGGTGAAGTAGAGATGAGGGAGTCACGGAACACAAACTCTAATTTTGATATTAAATAATGAATAGCAAATAGTCGAGGTCAGAGTTCATCATTCTAAGTATTTGAGAGGTTTGGAGTTGATTGATACACGGACAGATGAGATTCCCCGAGTTAACCCAGTGAGTCCCTCTGCCACCATTAGTTTGCTGTGTTTTATAATAATAAAACGTGATTATTATTATTATTATTAACGCTTTGGTGCAAAAAAAACTGATAGAAAATCGATTCATTTACTGCACGTTTATGTCTGTTAAGAACACAATAGAGACACAATCAAAACTGTCAGATGACTTATTACCCCGCGATAATAACTCAGAAATAGTCCAAATAGTTTAAATGCATTTTTATTTATTTCCTACTACGGAAAGTTTCTGTTTATATCACAGGTTTGTTGTGTCTTTCTATACTAAAGGAAAAGATATAAAACGTCAGAAATTTCACGAGATTTTAACATTCATGAAAAAACTTTACATAACCTTGTATTAAAGCAGAAATTACGGCGGCCACCGTAAGAAAAGCATACAGTATAAATTATGCCACATGAACTGATCAGTAGATTATTGCGAACGAACGCAAAACGTTTGCGAGGGGACGCAAAAGAAAAAAAATCCCCATGTCCCCTGGAGGGCTCCGTAGTCTTTAACATGTTTTTAACCCTCCTGAGTAAAATTTAAGGGTGTTTCGTACCTATCCGGTGTAAGATGATCTTCGGTATCCTGGTAAAATCCAGCAGTTTGAGCTGATCCTCCATCTCTTCCTCGATCTTAACCTTTATTCCTTTCAACTCTGTGAATGATATTTCAGCAGGAGTTTCCTGCTCGTTGATAAACTCTCTCTGGGGCTGAACTGAAGACATTTTTACTGCAGACACTCAAATATTTAGCTAAACCTCAAACCCGTTTTCAAACAACCGTCTAACAAAAGAAAAGCTAACTCTATCCTGTGTGCTCTGTTTTTATCTTCCGCGTGTTTCACTGTGGCTGTCCTGAATAAACTCCGAACGATATATAAGATCCGCTGTGAGTCGCCTCGTAATATACATTTATAGTTAGAAAATTAAAATATTGACATTTTCACTTATTTTAGTAACTCAATTCCAAAATAGTGTAATTTATTCAAAATAATTTTCAGTAAAAAGAGGAGACGCAAAGAAAATTCAAAGCGGAACGTATAAATCGTTTACAGTTTCTTCAGTACCGCCACAGTGAAACACACGAAATTACACGACGCACACGTAGCTTAGCTTTCTTTTGTTAGAACGTAATTTGAAGGCGGATTTGGTGTTTTGGGGAAATATTAGCAGTAAAAATGTCTTCAGTTCAGCCTCAGAGAGAGTTTATCAACGAGCAGGAAACTCCTGCTGAAGAAACATTCACAGAGTTGAAAGAAATAAAGGTCAAGATCGAGGAAGAGATGGAGGATCAGCGCAGACTGCTGGATTTTACCCGGATACCGAAGATCATCTTACACCGGACAGGTTCGAAAAACCTTTACGTTTTACTAATGAAACAGTTTAAAGAGAGTCGGAGACAGGTAAGGACAAATCTTTAGGACGACGCTGAACTCAAACTAAAAAGTTTTAGGATTAACAAATCCGCTCCATCTGAAAATTAAGTACTTATAATGATAAAGTGCGATCTTGACTAATGGGGTATATGCCACGGACTTCCGTTTTAGCACTTCCGCATTTTTTTGCCACATAGAATGGTTCCGGTTCACAGGCAACAGTATGTTAACAGTGGCTCCTCAGTCCTGCAGGACTATTAATGATGCCTATATAATTATTCAGACGTCCTGAAACGCTCCAGCAACAACAAAGGATTTAAGCTGGATGTGTCAAAACTTCACAATAACTTCGAAGGTAAGTTAATAAATCGTTTGTATTCACCATAACGCCTCATATGTCTGACGTAGCTAACAGGGACAAGCTTACAAAGGTGCTATGTAAACTTTAAGTGTTTTGATTATCTGTGCAGTGTGCAATCTACATATCTATGCTGTGTAGATATAGATATACATCTATATAAACATATATAGATCTGTTGTGCCATGCTATCAGTCGAAGCTGAAGTTAGCTTCCCAATGTAGCATCTAATTCGGAAAATAGCTAAAGGGCGATTACACTTAAATTTTCACTATCTTGAGCTTTTTTTAATGTGTTGTACTTTAAAAACAACACCTAGACATTTCAAACCTAACTAGATTATTCTGTACTAACAGCAGAATAAATAAAACATTTGTAAAACCTTCTAATTGATTTGTGAAATTTGTAAAATGTCAATAGTAGATTCCAGAACGCATTAGATCTGAATTATTAATTTGGCATTATTTGTTATTTTAACTTTCTGTTTTCTTTCCTTTTTTTAAAATCTTTATTATAGTTGGAGTTGTACAGGAGTTCTGTTTGATGGCTTCCTGGAGGGAGAGATTGGCTGAGCTATTGTTGCCAACAACTTTTCTCCTGCTATTAACTTTTTTGGTTTTCTTCATATATAGAAATTATTTCTATCAGTTGCTCTTTTTCCATTTTTTATACAGTATTTGCTCTATTTTTTATTTTATTTTTTTTACCTTAATGCTTACCTGGTCAGTTGAGGTGGAAATGTACATCCTCTTGATTACTGACAAATGTCAGAACCACATGGACTGAGCTGGTTACATCAGATCAATCTGAATCTTTATTTCTCATTAAAACGACTTCTTGTCATTTTAAGACATTGTTATAAAATTGCATCTTTATTCTGCTGTAACAATGACTGCATTCTTGCAATTAAAATTTCTTGTATCCTGACCTTAATGCTCCCTTATACAACTCACAGAACAGATGATTGAAATAAAGGCACTTTTTGAAAATATTTTCTGTGATTTTATTATAGAAATTGAGGATTAGAGGAATCGATTAAAATCAAATCTGGTATGAAAAAAAATCTTGTAAGTCATATCATCCAGCCTTATTCAGTATATTAAATTATATGACTAACTACATATTACTTAATATTCACATTTCTTTGCTGGTATTACCTAAAACTGTTGCATTTTAACATCTCACTTGAATTCCTGATCTACATGCAAATACTTGATATAACGTAAACACTGAGAAAAGGGGAAAAAGTTTGTGAAATGTAGAGAATTTCAAATGAGATTCAGTTTTATTGTAGGTACAAACAGGATAGCAAAATGAACAGTGAATATATAATATACTTCCTAGCAGCTAATCAGACATCAGACTTGTTTTGCCTTTACTGGTGATGAAAACTCGTCACTCTGGAGGAGAGGAAGACCGGCTCAGCCCCGTCCAGGATGACTGCAGTGTCAGGGTAGCCAACAAAGTCTGCAGGTAGATTTTTGCATATCTGGTGCTCCGGTTTCAAGATCATAGTTTAACCAAGTACTGTAAATAAAAAGTTAGTCCACGTTGTGATGATCTGGCAGACCGTGGACTGATGGACGCTGTCAGTTGGTCCAGGTGCTTGGATCCAATGGAAAGGTAATCGGCACAACGATCATGATTCAGAAACATCATGAGGTGTTACGATGCAAACCTGAAAAATTTAAAACAAAAAAAAACTAATAAGCGTCCGTATTTAGCTGCATAATGTAATCAAAACTAATAAATCCTCAGCTCTTTTTTAGAGTTTTGCTTGAAAATAAATTGACAATATCCCAGGAAATTAAATGTTTAAGTGAAATAGTTCTGGTATCACAAAGACACTGCAAAAAATGTCTCAGAGTTGTAACAACACTGAAGTTACTGAGTAAAAGTGAACTAAAATACTACTTAGAAAATGCATGTTAAAAATCTGAATACTCTTTTGAAAGTGTGCAGCTGAAATAAATTTAAACTACTAGCAGGCAAAGCACAGTGTCCACCTAATATCTGCACCAACAGTAATACAAAAAATGATGCATATAAGAGGCATTAGTTTATAAAAGTTGAGGCAAACCTAAATTTTACCATTTTAAAAACTAAAAGCAGCACGAGGATGCAACTTCATAACCTTATTTTCTAAGCAGAATCTCAGAGGGAAAAAAAAGAAATTACGTTGAGTAACGCAAGAACAGATTATAGCAGCCAAGAGGAAAAATTCACTCTAACATGGATTATAATTATGAAACGGCAAAGGTAAATGTCATTTTCGGGATTTGGGAAATACGTGATTTGTACCATTTGTTCTGTGGGTTTTTTATGTGGGTCGGTGCCACTGAAATGGCTGTAAAGCCGTTTCAGTGGCACCGTTCAACCTTTTTATGAACATAAAGGTTGAATACATGTTCAACCTTTATGTTCATGCAGGTTGATTCTGCATGAACATGTGTTGTTTAGATTCCTCCTTATTTTGCTATGCACACACATTTGTAATGGCTAATGCCGATTGAGCCACTCATTGTCAAAGTTAATTTCTATAGCATAGTTCAGCAACAAAGCAGATCAAAGTGCTTTAAATCATAAAAACTTTATCTGTCTTTGACTTTACTTGGTGCAAACTTAAGATGTGCAAGCTGGAATCCCATTATTCAGCATAAAAATTTCTTTTAGGCACTAATCTCTATTTCTAAGGGTTGGATAAACAAATAAAACTTGGGTCTGGTCTAACTTGGAATAAAGATTAAACGGTTGTGATGTAAGAAAAAGGGGCAAAGCATCTCCTTGACAACTCAAACCTGGACCGAATTATTCTAAATTAGTCACAGATTATCTAAAACACAGTTTGATTTGTGATTTTTATTTCTTCAGTTTTCATAAACTCAACTCTATACCCAACTTAGATAGTACCGTAATTATAAAAGATTGTGTAAAATACAGTTTGGAATTTGTGAAAACTTAATAAAAGGTATGAAAACTCGAGGCAGATCTTAGGATTGAGCCCATTCCTCCAAACCTGTGTTGCATAGACTGCTAAAACATGAACGTAATTATTTCACACTAAAAGATTACAAAAATATTCCTTGCAATTGTCAGGTTTTTTGCTGTTTTTTTATTATTAGTTTTGATTTGAGCAAAACTCGGTTTGGAAAGTTTTGGAAAGTATTTTTTTGTTGGAAAGGAATTGATTTGAAAAACTCGTTTTGACTGAAGTGGAAGATAAAACATCTGCAGTTTGACAGAAAAACTGCAGTTCAAAGGCTGGTGGGATGAGAGGAGGATGACGAGCTGAACTGAATCTGTTGAAGAACGCTTTCTGCTCATTCGCTCTGTCCAGACTTCCATCTGTTCCCTGCTGAAAATTGTTCATGCTTTGTCTCCATCGCGTTCCTTGTGTTTGCTTCACCCCCAGTGGCAGAAAACGGACGTTTTTCACTTCTATTTCTTGCTTCCTGTATGTCGAGCATCATGTCAGAATCAGAGAGTCCCCAGATCCAGTACAGGAACCCAGTTCAAATTAAACGCTGAGTGTGAGTTGGTGAGAGTGACTTGGGGAAAAACCATCAGACATCCATTGTTTGTGGAGGGCCCTCTGTTGCAGTTACCTGATTGTAGCGGTGCATTTCCCATTCAGTTTTGTTGTCCCCGGTTTGAAATCACTCCTTTCTCCAGTGAGACATTTTGGGCGAGAGATGGGGTCACCCTGGGCAGGTCGCCAGTCTGTCCCAGATATATTCATCTCATTTGCCTTTAATTAATCAAAGTTGTTGCCCTGTTCATGACTTTGCATTTCATTCTCTTGACTAAACATCCACTTTCTTCTTACATCCCTCCTCTGCTTTAGTTGAAATCCACTTCTCCGTCTGTCACAGCTCCATCCACAGAGGACTTTTAATTATTGTCGGCCCAAGTTTTTTAAGTGTTGAATACAGACTGCAAATCTTTGAGTCAGCATATCCTTCGTCATTTCTTCTGCAGAGTTGTAGATGCGTGTCATGAGTATAGTGTCTGGAACTTTATTTTCTTTTCTCTCAAATCCCACCTTCCTTCATTGTAGTCATGTTACTGTTTCAGTATAATTTCTTAATCTGCCAGTATAAAGAATAAAAATGGCAAAGCAGTTTTGAATTTTTATAGGCATTTCGTCTAGAAGCTCAATTTGATGTATATTCTGTTTGTACATAGAGGGAGGAAACTTGTTAGCCAAGAAGACACTTGGTTAAGTGATCGCTATCTTGCTTGCTCACCCGGAAGTCCATAATATTACATTTTTGACTAACATCTAGTTTTCTTCTAATCAGAAAAAGCATTTGTTGAGTTTAGAATATTAGAATAACCCAAGAGCAGGTAAGGTTTATTGTTTGACTCTCATTTAAAAGCTTTTGTTCTATCTTTTTGTCCAGACCTCCCACTGTACTGTCTGTGTAAAGAGGAGGAGGTTCTGAATGAGGCCAGCAACCAGGAGGAAAACTCTACTTTAGATGAGGAACCAGAACCTCTGCAGATGAAACAGGAGCAAGAGGAACCAGAACCTCTGCAGATGAAACGGGAGCAAGAGGAACCAGAACCTCTGCAGATGAAACGGGAGCAAGAAGAACCAGAACCTCTGCAGATGAAACAGGAGCAAGAGGAACCAGAACCTCTGCAGATGAAACGGGAGCAAGAGGAACCAGAACTTCTGCAGATGAAACAGGAGCAAGAGGAACCAGAACATCAACAGTTCAAAGAGGAAGAGAAGCAACTCTGCATCAGTCAGGATGAAGAGCATCTTGTGCTGAAACAGGAGACTTGTGATATTTTGGGGAATAAACCGCAGAAAGGCAAAACTGAGACTTCAAAACGGAAAACACACAAGAAAGCTCACCCGAACCAAAAACTATATTCTTGTAAATTTTGTGATAAAACCTTTTCTCAAAGTATTTCCTTGACGTCACACATGAGAAATCACAAGAAACCTTTCACCTGTTCAACCTGTGGAAAAAGTTATCCTTGCAAGAGTCGTTTAATTTATCACATGAGAATTCACACAGGGGAAAAACCGTACACATGTACAGCTTGTGGAAAAAGTTTCTATCACAAAGACACTTTAAAAGTTCACATGAGAATTCACTCAGGTGATAAGCCTTACACATGCACAACCTGTGGAAAAGGTTTTCTGTGTAAATCTCTGTTACATGAACACATGATGATTCACATAGTTAAGAAGCCTTTCCCCTGTAGAACGTGTGGAAAAGGTTTCAGTCATAAAAGAAATTTAACCGTTCACATGAGATTTCACACGGGTGAGAAGATTTTCTCATGTGGGACCTGTGGAAGAAATTTTGTGTCTAAATCTCACTTAGTTAATCACATGGGAATTCACACAAATGAGAAGCCTTTCTCATGTGGGACCTGTAAAAAATGTTTCCGAAGGAAACCCGACTTAGACAATCACATGAGAGTTCACACAGGTGAGAAGCCTTTCTCATGTGGGACATGCGGAAAAAATTTTGCTCGAAAAAACTCTTTAAATTCTCACATGAAGACTCATACAAGTGAGAATTCTTTCTCGTGTGGGACTTGTAGAAAAAGTTTCACTGATAAAGAAAAGTTGACTGTTCACATGAGATTTCACACTGGTAAGAAACCTTTCTCTTGTGGGACCTGTGGGAAAGACTTTGTGTATGAATCAAACTTGGTCAGTCACATGAGAATTCACACAGGTGAGAAGCCTTTGTCCTGTGGAACATGTGGAAAAGGTTTCGCTCATAAAAAAAGTCTAACTGCTCACATGACATTGCACACATGTGCAAAGAGTTTGTCATGTACGACCTGTGGAAAAAGTTTTGTGTACAATTCACACTTAGTTAATCACATGAGAATTCACACAGGTGAAAAGCCTTTCACTTGTGAGACCTGTGGAACAAGTTTCGCTCATAAAATAAATTTAACTGCTCACATGAGAGTTCACACAGATGAGACTTTCTCTTGTGGAACCTGTGGAAAATGTTCTGTGTGTAAATCCAGTTTACTTCATCACATCAATCAATCAATCAGTCAATCAATGTTATTCATAAAGGATCCTTCAGCACTTCAAAGTGATCCAGGAATTGGTTAAAAAGTCAGGTGTTGAGCCAGCTCTTGAAGACGTCAGCATTTTCTACGGCCCTCAGGTTCTCTGGGAGATGGTTCCACAAGCAGGAACCATTACACTGGAAAGAAGCCTCACAATAAGTGTGTGTTCATTTATAATATGATATATTTTTTTTAAAAGAGAGTGGACATTTAAAAGAGCCATATTAAGAGTGACAGGTGCACTGTTAACATTAATTGTGGGTGCTAATAATAATGTTTTTCTAAAGGTCTATGGTTGTTAAAGTTCACTGAATGGATACGGTTATGTATATTTGCTCCCTGTATGTAATCTGAAATGAAATTAACCAGTTAATGGGGACAGATTGGCCTGTCCCAAAGGTATGTATATAACGATCAGAAGAAGAATAGAAGCCAGGACCATGTAGACGTCAGTCAGTATCAGATTGGTCAGATGTAGTGATAATATGGTTACCAGATAGGTTACCATGGGGATTAACTTGCCTGAGAATCCTTTCTCTTGAGGGTACTGTAGAAAAAGTTTTGCTCAAAAGAAATTTAGTCGTTCACGTGAGAACTCATGCAAGTTTCATGGCATCATTTGAACTTCAAGTACCAAGATTCTGAGTAACTTGCTGTTTGGAAGTTGAGTAATTATATTTGGATTGCTTTTTTAAATGTAGCAGCTTTGCATAAGCAGCTTTTTAAATCAGATATTTAGCTGAAATACTTTAACATTTACTTTATTTTTGCAATTTTATGTTTACATTTGTATTTTTTAAATGAGAGTGAAGGAGATATTAATAGTCTCTTGAAGGAGAAATAGCTTTGAATGCTTTCAGATTTAGACTTGTAAAGTTTTGAGACTTTATTGTGTGTTTTTCTTGTACTTATTTCTTTTATTTCAATGGTTCTGGGAAATGGATGTATGTTAGCTGCTGCCTCATGTGCTGCTAGTGTCACAAATTAATGCGAGTAATGTTTTCTGAATATAATCTAAATCCATAGTTGTTTTTTTCTGTTTTCTCTGGTTTTGATTATGGAAAGAAATTATGCTAAATAATATTCTGAAATACTTTCCCTTTTTGTTTGATTTTGCATTGTCTTTATTTTTCCTCTCTTCTACTCTAAACTGTAGGGTTTTTTTTTACCCATGTCGTTTTTTTGTCAGTTTTCTTTAACATGGTGTTTATATTTTGAATTGTAGAAAATGTATTGCTATGAAATTCAAGATAGAAAAATGCTTTCAAAAGAGCATTCTGTTTAATTCTTGGACAATAAAGTGTATTTACAATATTGATGGACTTTTTCTTTATTTTGTTTAGAATAGGGGTGTCCAAAGTCGGGCCCCGAGGGCCGACATCCTACATGTTTTAGTTCTCTCCCTGGTTTTACACACCTGGATCAAATAATGGTTCATTAGAGCCCTAAGAAGAACATAGCCTTGCTGAGGAGGTTGTTACTTCCACCAGGGAGACTAAAACATGCAGGATGCTGGCCCTCGTGGACCGACTTTGAGCACCCCTGGTTTAGAATATTGTGTGGCAAAATAGATGTACATAATTACACCCCATCGCCTATTAACTTGTTTTATTTAAAGATAATACTGTTCTGTTTAAATATGTAAATTATTCTCCTATTGTCATTTATGGTGACACTAAACATGTAGTTGCAACATTTCGCCACCAGAGGGCACAATGAACTCATCTTTATAAAAAAAAACTGAAGTAAAAAATAATCAATAGAAAATGTTTCATGATCTCGTTAATTAATGTGATTTTTAAATAGATCCTAAAATATGTTTGTATTTATACATTCAACAGTTCTAACCTGTAAGCAGAATACCATCATAATTAATTTAAACAAGGCTTGTAAACATTAGTCTGTGTGTTACTATTCCACATAGTATTTCACAGGGTTGTAATGAGTTACTGAAATGAAGTAGGTTTACACAATATCCTAATTTATTTAGTATAACGATACATAAAAGAGGAGACTAAATGCCGAAAATCCAAAGCGGAACTAAAAGTTGTTAACAGTTTCTTCAGTGCAGTTACAATGAAACGCACGGAGGACCACATTAGCTTCTCTTTTGTTAGAAGGTTGTGTGAAGACGGATTTGGTGTTTTAGGTAAATATCTGAGTGTTTGCTTTACAAAATGTCTTCAGTTCCGCCTCAGAGAGAGTTTAGCAACGAGCAGGAAACTCCTGCTGAAGAAAAATTCATAGAGTTGAAAGAAATCAGCGTCAAAATCGAGGAAGAGATGGAGGATCAGCGCAGACTGATGGATTTTACCCGGATACCGAAGATAATTTTACACCGGATAGGTACGAAACACCTTCACGTTTTACTGGTGATACAGGGAGTTTTAGACAAGTTAAGGAGCCTATTTAAACGGCTTTTACATGAAACTATAAGTCTTTAATGGTCAATAACGAGTAACTGTGATTTGGACAATCTACTCTTCATCGCTTATCTACATTATAGTTTCTGGTCCGTGGCACCCTAATCTCTACTCCACCAGTTTAAGAAAGTAATGGTAAGAGTTTGTTTCAAATGATTCGATTTAATTATGTTTCTAGACAGCCTCTCAAAAATATTTTTGTATCATTGAATAGCAACAGGATACGTAAGTGTCGTAAGAGGTACGTAACACCACAAGGTTAGCCATGGGGACAATAAATAATAAAAGTAGTAATAAGATGATGGCAGAATCACAGTAGTGCAGAGAGAAAATGATAAACAATGGCGCATAATTTTCAAGGAACCTCATATAAAAATAATTTGCAATAGATTGTGGGTAATCGTAAACTAATACAGAAATAGATAAATAGACAATTATTAAATTCCTATCAGTGGCATGAACACAGTGTGGACAGAAAAAAATGTAGGTAGAATTACAACCTCATTACACTTTAACCTTGTTATACATGAAAACAAAAGCAAAGCAACAGGATCTAGTGTGTCTATTTTCTAAATGTATAATGGAAATCCAGCAAAACCAGTAGACAAACTCGCAAAAGAAAACTATAATATCTTGCATTTGTTTAGCAAATTATGTATATAGTTTTAACTCTTCACAACAACTACTCCACACTTGAATCTCTCAAACTGAAGTACAATTGTTCTTAATATTTGTCTTGACCTTTAGTTTTTAAAATAAATTTCTTTCATTTTGAACCGCTTTTCTATACATCCTGGAAGGAGTTTATGAGAGCCTTTGTATTTAGTCAATGTTGTTCTGAACTCTACTAAATAATAAAAAGGGACAAATATGGTTTTCTCTTTAAAAATGTACATTTGTGTATATGAAATTTACCATTGATGAATAAAAAATAAGATTGGGTTCACTTTGACACTTTGTTGAAACCCAGGCAGATTCTGTCAACCGAAACAGAAATCGAATTGAGTTATTACCAGAGGGTTAATATTTTTGCCAATAGGAGAATGTGTAGGAGTAAGAGTGGGATTTTAACGCTAACTGCATCTTGGCCTGAGTCTGAATATTATGCACATCTCTGTAGAAATAGCAGCAGGGACTGAAGCATATTCTCCAGAAGAAATGGGAATATTACAACTTGGGCATAAAACTGAAAGATTTGATTGCAACAAAGATTTGTCTCCTTTACCTTTGTCTCTCCCTAAAACTTAGGGTTTTCTCCCTATGAGTCATTTGCATTTTGTCATTTGTCGTCAATATCTGCCCACTTAAATACCTAATGTGCTTATAGCAGTAAAAGTGTTTTTTCATGTGTTATCTGCACTAAACCTGCTCAGATTTATAACCACTTTACGCTCAATGTTCTGTGACACATGTAGCTAAATAAAATGATAATACATAGTAAAATACCACTTTTGTGCTGTGGTATTTTATTTAATTTTCTAAATTCAGAAAGGACATGTTTGGGAGTCTTATACATAGAACATGCACTTTATGTTTGAATATATTCTGTGTCATTACAAAAAAAATTAAAGAAAATGCTTAAATTGTTTTTCTGCCAATGATTAAGACTCATTTCCTGCACAATGAAATGTAATTTCTGCATGGAATGACTTTACCTCAACATAATTATATCATATAAATAAGGTTGATAAATTTACAAAATTTTAAAATGTTCTCCGATTCCATTTTGTGTTTTCAGCAATTTAGTGTCAACAAAGATAAACCTACCAGATTCTGAGCAGCTGATCGTAGTTTATAAGTCATTGACAAATTGTTATTTTAAATATCTTGTAAAACCAATCTTGGTTTTCCATCCATCCTTCCATTTTCTGACACCCTTGTCCCTAGAGAGGCTGGGAGGGTTGCTGGTGCCTCTCCAGCAAACGTTTCAGGCAAGAGGCAGGGTCACCTGGACAGGTCGCCAGTCTGTCGCAAGTCATGGTTTTCCCTTATTTTAAAACTAAAACTTTACATGTATGCTTATTTACTCACCTGAAATTTGTTAATTTAATATTTGGACTCATATATTATCATATATTTGGCTCCCTTCTGGTCAGAAGAACTACATTTCTTAGAATAACTGCAAAAAAATCCCCATTGGATACACCAAGAATTGTTTCATTCACATTTTAAAACTGTTGTTTTGTCTTTTTGTTCAGATCTCCCACAATGCTGTGCGTGTAAAGAGGAGGAGGTTCGAAATGATCCAAGCAACCAGGAGGAAAATTCCAACTTGGATCAAGAGGAACCAGAATCTCTGCAGATAAAACAAGAACCAGAACCTCTGGAGGTAAAACAGGAACCAGAACCTCTGCAGATAAATCAAGAACCAGAACCTCTGGAGATAAAACGGGAGCAAGAGGAACCAGAACCTCAACAGTTCAAAGATGAAGAGAAGCAACTCTGCATCAGTCATGATGAAGAGCATCTTGTGCTGAAACAGGAGACTGATGACATTTTGGTGATTCATTCTAATGTGCAAAGAATCCACAATGAAACAGAACCACAGAGGAACCAACTCATCTCTCCTGAAGTTGAGACCCTGAACCAGGAAGGAAACAATTCTGAAGACTCAAGAAAAGAGGGAGATGAACAGGAACAAAATGAGAGATGTCAAAAAACCAAACAGCAAAAAAACACAAATGACAGTTCAACCCAAAAGAGGCATAGGAAATCCCAACCAGGCCAAAAATTATATCCTTGTAAAATTTGTGATAAAACCTTTTCTCGAACCAGATACTTGACTAAACACATGAGAACTCACAGAAACAAGAAATCTTTCACATGTTCAACTTGTGGAAAAAGATACAGCCAAGAGGCTTGTTTAATTAATCACATGAGAATTCACACAGGTGAAATACCATTCACATGTGTTGCTTGTGGAAAAGGCTTCAATTACAACAGCACGCTAAGGATTCACATGAGACTACACACAGGGGAGAAGCCTTACTCATGTGGGACCTGTGGAAAAGGTTTCCAAAGTAAATATAACTCACTTCGTCATATGAGGATTCACATTGCTGAGAAGCCATTTTCATGTGCGACCTGTGAAAAAGCTTTTGTGTGTAAATCTGATTTAGTTAATCACATGAGAATTCACACAGGTGAGAAACCTTTCTCATGTAGAACCTGTGGAAAAAGTTTCTCTCAAAAATACAATTTAACTTATCACAAGAAGACTCATAGAAGTAAGAAGGTTTTCTCATGTGGAGCATGTGGAAAAAGTTTCTCTCAAAAATACAGTTTAACTTATCACATGAAGACCCATAGAAGTGAGAAGGTTTTCTCATGTGGGTCCTGTGGAACAAGTTTCACTGATAAAAAAAGTTTACATTTTCACAAGAGAATTCACACAGATGAGAAGTCTTTTGCATGTGAAATCTGTGGAAAAAGTTTAAGTCATAAAAAAAGTTTAACTGCTCACATGAAAATTCATACAGGTGAGAAGTCTTTCTCATGTGAGACCTGTGGAAAATGTTTCACTCGAAAAGGCAATTTAAATGATCATATGAAAATTCACACAAGAGAGAAGCCTTTCTCCTGTGGGACCTGTGGAAAGAGTTACAGTGAAAGAAAGAGTTTAACTCAGCACATGAGAATTCACACAGGTGAGAAACCTTTCTCTTGTGAGATTTGTGGAAAGTGTTTAACGCATAAAAAAAGTTTAACTGCTCACATGAGAATTCACACAGGTGAGAAGCCTTTTTCTTGTCAAACCTGTGGAAAATGTTTTATGTTTAGTTCTAGTTTGCTTTATCACATGAAATCCCATTTAAGTGAAAAACCTTTCTCTTGTGGAACCTGTGGAAAAAGTTTCGGTCAGAAATGTAATTTAACTTATCATATGAGAGTCCATACAGGTGAGAAGCCTTTTTCTTGTGAGACCTGTGGAAAAAGTTTCAATCAAAAATGTAATTTAACGTATCACTTGAGCATTCACACAGATGAGAAGCCTTTTTCTTGTGAGACCTGTGGAAAAAAATTTTCTCGGAAAACAAATTTAACTGTTCACATGAGAACACACACAAGTTTTATGGAATAATGTGAACTTTGCACACCAAAATTCTCAGTAACTTGCTCTTTAGAAGAGTAATTGCAGCTGGATCACATTGTTAAATGTAACAGCTTTGTTTCAAATAGAAGATTTAGCTGGAATACTTGAACATTCATTTGTTTTCAGTTTTATCTTTCCATTTAAAATTGATATTTTGAGTGAAATAGGACTTAAAACTTAAGTCACACTTTTCAGGACCATCAAAGCTGCTGGTTGGGGAATGAAATTGTGCTAAATGATGATCAAAGATGTTTTCAGTTTTTGTTTGTTTAAGCATTTGCATTGACTTTATTCTTGTTAGTTACTCTAAACTGAAGTTGTTTTTTTTTACTCATGTCTTTTTTTGTTAGTTTGCCTTTGTCATGGTTTTTATGTTATGGGTAGAAAATGTATTGCTGAAATTATTTGAATTGCAGATAGAAAAATTACTTGCAAAAAACTTTATTCATAATTCTCAGATAATAAAGACTATTTGCTATAAAGATGGTCTTCTTGTTTCTGTTTGGTAGAATACTGTTACCAGCAACGTGTAGTTGCAGCAGTTCGCCACCAGAGGGCGTATTGAACATGTTGAGTAATTCAGCACTGTACCAACTGTTGACCAAATGAAACACTCACTGTTGTCCTCGTGTTTGACAGGTGAATATAAATTAGTGATGCATCAGTAGCAGTGTGTTTATGCTAGAAGTCTCTTTATCCCTGGGTGTGTGATGGCTAAATGTTGTTAGTTTCTGTCATATGGCAGATTATGGTGACCTGATTTGTAATCGAACCATGAAATTGAAATCTTAAATTCTCCTTTTACCAGAACTTTACACAAATAAGTTTGTATGACTTAACAAAACCATTGCTTGCAAGTTTGATACATTTTATTTAGTTCACAATAGTGCAGAAATGCCTGGTAGTTTAACAGCGATGAGATCATAAATATTTTATCATACAGGAGAAACCCCTCAGGACTGCTGGCTGTGGGAACTGCTTAGTTGATATGTAGTTAAAATCTGTTCAAGGAAATCAGACTGCTTGGGGTAGAAAAAAAAGAGTAAAAAAATAAATTCCCCTTGTATTTTCTTGGTTTTTAAATTTGATCAATGTCTGTTATCTTTACCAGATTTAATCTTATTTTTTTGTTTGTCATTTACCTACCTACATTGTAATTTTTGTGAAGCACTTTGGTCAGGTGAGGTTGTTGTAAATGTGCTACATGAATGAACTTTGACTAGACTTTACACAGTAGGATCATCAGCTCTTAATGAGAGTCCCTCTAAATATCTTTTCCTAAAACTAAATTTTAATAAAAATGAAATTCATATTTAGCATTTAAAGTACAAATGAAATGTGATAACATTTCTACCAATTTTGGTCACAATTAGCAATCATTTTGACTGCAGGGAATTTTGCTCTGCTCAAGTTAAATTTTTCTGACCTGGCAGAATAAAAGCAGAAATGAGGCGACATGCACAGTGCAGAAGATGTTGACTCAGCATGATGTTAACGAATAATCCCTCTTTTTAGGTCATACAGTAGTTTAAACAGACTCAAACATGTCAAAACTACATTTATTAATATAAATATGCCAAAAACAATCAAAAATAATAATTCTATGCTTTTATATAAGAAGCATGAAACCATGACAAATATTTTTAAAACTTGCCTCATCAATATATTTTCTGCTCCCTGTCATATCTAACAGTGTCAAATCTGCCACATCAGTTACCTCTAAAATAAAGTTACATCTACATTTTTCATAGTTTCACTTTATCTCTGTAACCACATCTATTCACACAGATCTGCTCACACAGATCTGAGAAACACTGCAAAACCTTAAAAGGTCAGACAAGCAGAACTTCCTGCTAAACTACAACATTTTGAGTTTATTGAACACATATCAACATTCTGCTTCAGACGTTGATGTAAGCTTTAAATGATTTGGCTGGAATCAGAGACTGGAATAAAACTTTTTGCATGAAGAAGATGGTAAATCAGGAAAACCTTCACAAATATAAACAGCAGCAGTCCACAGTAGAGCCCATCTCTTCCTCCCTGGTTCCTGATCCAGTTTGAAGTCTCAGGTTGATTCTTTGCTGCTTTGAAGAGATTAAACTGATCAGTTTTATTTACAGGAAATGATAGATATTGATAATAAACACAGAGCGGAGATTCAAAGGGATTTCTGTTTCCATAAAGAGAACAGTTGAAGATTTAATCAACAAACTCACTGGATGTACTGACTTGACATCTTCCAGAACCAGAACCGTCCTCAGTTTTCACGTCACACAGACACAGACCAGAGTCTTCAGTCCTCAGTCTGGACACATGGAGTCTGATTCGTCCTTCTCTGAGGACGTCTTTGTCTCTCTGGACTGGAGACTGACCACAGACACAAGAGTTGAGGATGACGAGCAGCAGGACCCTGGAGATCATCTTCATCCTCTGAGAGGAGACAGACCTGTGTTTACATCACGTTTGAACGTGGAAGAATCAATTATCTGGAGCAGCGGCCAGCGGCCTTTATGATCCAGAGACTCATGTTGACCCACAATCTTGCACTTTTTCTTTAGCTGCTAAACCTTCAAAACAAAATCAGCTCAAGAGGTTTTCTAGATATCTGATGGAGGATATTTAGAGGCTGGTAGAGTAAATAATTCCCAATATATTTGTAGTTTCAAGTTTCCAAACAAAGAGAAAAAAATTACATGGAAGGAAAATTAAAACATTTTCTAGAAAGCTCCCTCTGTGAAAACCAGGCCTCCGGTCTAACAGTAATTATTTAGCATCATTTAGTCTTTGGAAAAAATGCCTTTTTTTTTCTTCAGATTTAAAAAAAAAAGAAATTCTGTGAAACTTGAATTCCCTGGGGAAAAAATACAAAGTTCAAGTCCATTATTCTATCAGAACAACCCAACGTTTACATTAAACTGTGGATGGACCAACTGTGAAAGATTAGTTTTATCTAAGATGATCTGTAAACTTCAGACAAAATGGACAAAAATTATAAATATTCATTAAACTGAAATCTAAGCAGACATAAAACGAAATTAGTACAGACTTACAAATCTGGTTGGGCGACTTGCTTTTCTCAATATTTGTTTCTCCTCCGCTGTTGATATTCAGGTCAGGTGATCTCTGGACGTCAGCAGAGATAATAAAAATAAACTAATTGAGAGACAATCTAGTCTAACGTCTAACTTTTGCGTGTTAGGAGTCTCCAAACTACACATACAACAGAAGGCCCTGTTGTCTATGACAGAGGATTTTCCTAATTGTTTCAGAGAACAGAACTTCTTGTTCTGTTCTCTGAAACAGAACTTCAGAGAACAGAACAGTAAGGATTTTTCTCTTCTTCTTTTCAGTTTTCTTGCAAAATTTCAATAGAAATGAATGCCAACAAAAACGATAAACCAACTTCCAAAAAGAATCGAAAACGAGAAGATAGTAATAGTTTCACATCATTTACAACATCAAGAGTAGATCCTAACAGATCTTTGTATTTATAAACTGAAGACCTGTGGGCTGTAAGCAGAGCATCATAATTAACTCAGATGAAACACTTGAAAACATCAGTAATTATTCCATACATTCTGTTTCACAAGGTCAAATTGAGTTACTGAAGTTAAGTAAACTTTTCCATAATATTATACTTTATTTATTTCATATTGCTGGGTTTCAGTCACCTGACCTGGATGATGCGCGAAATTCAGATGGAGGTCCGGAAGGGGATTTCTCCGGTTCAAACCAAAGCAAATTTGGGTTGTGCTGTGGTGGTGCAGGGGTTAAGCACAACCCACATATGGAGGCCCCAGTCCTCGACGCGGCCGTCGCCGGCTCGAGTCCTGATCTGGCGACCCTTGAAGCATGTCTTCCCCCTTCTCTAAATACCCACTTTCCTGTCAATTAACTATCAAATAAAAGACCACTAGAACCAATTTAAAAAAAACAAAAACAAAGCAAAGTTGATCACAACTAGCAGCTAATGCCCTAAATAGGCTGGAACGGCGAGGCATCTCAAAAAAATATGCATATATTTAGGATGTGATCCATATTATCTCGGTAAAAAAAGACTTCTCTTATAATCTTGAGGATTTATCCGGTGTCAAGGCAATCCACATAACTACCTGGAGCTGCAGACCTCATATTATATGACGAGCCAGAAGGAAGCTTTCAAAATCTTGGAGAATACAATCATTTAGTTTCATTTTGGGTCAAGTATTTAAGATCAAAAGCAGCATTAGATGGCTGTCCACTTGTTTCTGCTGGGTGAGTAGTGAATTGTGCCATTTTAAGTAATTAGTCTACGAAGTGATTCTTGAGAATAGGGACAAAATGGGTTTCAATTTTCTCCGTCAAAAATTTTTATTATTCCTCAAGCATGTATTCAAATACGACAAATAATGTTTTGGAAATGTAAAGATGCTAATGTACAGGCTCCCAGTTACAAAATGCTTTTGAAAATTACATTTTTAGTGGACCTGACCCAGAACTTTGTCCACACCTCCTATTTTTAGCTATTTTCACCATCAGTAATGGTGAACCAAACTCATATCTAAGCAACATTTGAATCTTAGTTTGACTTCTATGGTTTAGCTTGTTTACTGAGAAAAACACTTTTGTTGTTCATTGCTACTTACTAGTCATTTTTGATGGTGCAGCTTGAACACACAAGCGGTTTAAAAAATTAAACCACATTTTACGTTACATTTGACTGCAACTTTGCCGACCCCCCCCCCCAAAAAATTACTCTTTAAAATTTCCCTGTTTATGGTCCCCCACATTAATGAGATGGGATTTACGCCCTTGCATTAGCTGTATGTAATAAAACGAGACTCAAGTTAAAATTCAAAGCGGAACTAAAAGTCGCCTACAGTTTCTTCAGTACAGCCACAGTGAAACACACGGAGATAAAACAGAGCCGATAGTGGCGTTAGCTTTTCTTTTCTTTTTTTTTCTTTGAAGGTAGTTTTGGGTTTGGTGTTTTTATATAAATATTTGAGCGTTTGTAGTAAACTGTTATCAGTTTAGAGAGTTGATCAACTTCCTGTGAGAAAATGTATTAACTCTAAGAGTTTCTTTCAACTCTTTTTCAGAATTTAAAGAAATCAACATGAAGTCCGATGAAAAGATGGAGGATCAGCGCAGACTGCTGGGTTTCAGCCGGATACCGAAGATCATCTTACACCGGATAGGTACGAAACAGCTTCACAATTTACTCATGAAAAAGGTTAAAGAGAGCTGAAGAAGGGGAAAGAAAAATAACTGGGGCGACTCGGTGTCCCACTGAAAGTTTTTATGTTTTTTTTAATTAAACATTTTTTGAAAAATTGTACAGAGTCATTTGGCATGTATGTACAAGAAGATGTCAAATCTTAGAGGTTTAATCAGGCTAATCATTGTTTGTTTATTTATTATAGATTTTTTATACACAAGACAGTGATAGCAAAACGTGTTTCAGACAGAATGGATCAGGAGAGAAAAACTACAGAACCTGAAGAACCAGGCACCAGTGTGTCTTCATCCCTCAATCATCTCCTGAGACTGAAAAATAATAGAAATGGCAACTTAAAGAACAAATCTTACTAATAAATTAATAGAGTAAATAAATATCGCGAAGGGAAATTGTTAATTTTTTTCTGCATTAAAGTTTGTTAGGGCTTTCAGTGTAGGAAAAATGTTGATATCTTTTATAAATACGATGTTCTGTGGTCAATATTATTTCCCCATTATTTTATTAATGTAGGTTGCCAGTTTGAATAACCTTCATTCTTATCAGGCTGTAAAAATGAAGTAAAACATGGTAACAAAATGCCTCAGACCTGCAGCCTACCGGTGGTTCCAGACAGGTGGAAGTGGCTCTTTGGCTCACTTATATATTAAATGATGAAATATTGCTCTGTTTATTGTTTCATTCTTTTTTAATTGCCCTCCAGGCAGCAATTTATTTTCACACATGCACATTTATTATTGTTGATACTTTAATTAGGTTGTGCAAGTTTATGTTTCTATCAGTTAAATTAGTCCCGATGTCACAAAAGCCCTCAAGACTCCAAATTTGTCTTTCAAGTTAATTTAGATTTACAGTCTTAATTTAGACTGAAATCATCCTGTTGTCCACCACAATGGACATGCTGTGCAGCGTTTCCCCCAGTGTATTTTAAACCTGGCGGTTTAATTGGCCAGCTTTTTAGGCTGGCCAATTAAACTTCTCCATTCTGCCATATTTCACTAAATCTAACACAGAAACTGTTAGAGGTGCCCCCCGAGGGACACGGTCGAACGCCTTCTCCAAGTCCACAAAACACATGTAGACTGGTTGGGCGAACTCCCATGCACCCTCCAGGACCCCGCTGAGGGTGTAGAGCTGGTCCAGTGTTCCACGACCAGGACGAAAACCACACTGTTCTTCCTGAATCCGAGGTTCAGGAAGGTTCAGGGGGACCACCACCCCAGTCTGCCAATCCAGGGGAACTGCCCCCGATGTCCATGCGATATTGCAGAGTCGTGTTAGCCAACACAACCCCGCAACATCCAGAGCCTTAAGGAACTCCGGGCGGATCTCATCCACCCCCGGGGCCCTGCCACCGAGGAGCTTTTTGACCACCTCGGCGACCTCGTCCCCAGAGATTGGAGAGCCCAGCCCAGAGTCCCCATGCTCAGCTTCCTCAACAGAAGGCGGGATTGAGGAGGTCTTCGAAGTATTCCGCCCACCGGCCCACAACGTCCCGAGTTGAGGTCAGCAGCGCACCATCCCCACTATAAACAGTGTTGGTGCTGCACTGCTTCCCCCTCCTGAGACGCCGGATGGTGGACCAGAATCGCCTCGAAGCCGTACGGAAGTCTGTCTCCATGGCCTCTCCAAACTCCTCCCACGCCCGAGTTTTTGCCTCAGCGACAACCCGAGCCGCATGCCGTTTCGCCCGCCGTACCTATCAGCTGCTTCTGGAGTCCCACAGGCCAAAAAGGCCCGGTAGGACTCCTTCTTCAGCTTGACAGCATCCCTCACCGAAGGTGTCCACCAACGGGTTCGAGGGTTGCCGCCGCGACAGGCACCAACGACCTTGCGGCCGCAGCTCCGATAGGCCGCCTCGGCAATGGAGGTACGGAACATGGTCCACTCAGACTCAATGTCCCCGACCTCCCTCGGAACGTGTTCGAAGTTCTGCCGGAGATGAGAGTTGAAGCTCCGTCTCACAGGGGACTCCGCCAGACGTTCCCAGCAGACCCTCACTACACGTTTGGGCCTGCCAGGTCTGACCGGCTTCCTCCCCAACCACCGGAGCCAACTCGTCACCAGGTAGTGGTCAGTGGACAGCTCCGCACCTCTCTTCACCCGAATGTCCAAGACATACGGCCGCAAATCCGATGAGACGATGACAAAGTCAATCATCGAACTGCGGCCTAGGGCGTCCTGGTGCCAAGTGCACATATGGACGCCCTTATGCCTGAACATGGTGTTCGTGATGGACAATCCGTGACGAGCACAGAAGTCCAACAACAGAACACCGCTTGGGTTCAGATCGGGGGGGCCGTTCCTCCCAACCACGCCTCTCCAGGTCTCACTGTCATTGCCCACGTGAGCGTTGAAGTCTCCCAGTAGAACAAGGGAGTCCCCAGGAGGGGCACTTTCCAGTACCCCCTCTAAGGACTCCAAGAAGGGTGGGTAATCTGAACTGCCGTTCGGCCCGTAAGCACAAACAACAGTCAGAACCCGTCCCCCCACCCGTAGGCGGAGGGAGGCCACCCTCTCGTTCACCAGGGTGAACCCCAACGTACAGGCGCCCAAATGGGGGGCAACAAGTATGCCCACTCCAGCCCGGCGCCTCTCACCGTGGGCAACTCCAGAGTGGAAGTACGTCCAGCCCCTCTCAAGGAGACTGGTTCCAGAACCAGAGCCATGCGTCGAGGCGAGGCCGACTATTTCTAGCCGGAACCTCTCAGCCTCGCACACTAGCTCCGGCTCCTTCCCCACCAGAGAGGTGACGTTCCACGTCCCGAGAGCCAGCTTCTGCAGCCAAGGATCAGACCGCCAGGGTCCCCTCCCTTGGCTGCCGCCCATAGCACAATGCACCCGACCCCTTTGGCCCCTCGGACAGGTGGTGAGCCCATCGGAAGGGGGACCCACGTCTCCTCTTCGGGCTGAGCCCGGCCGGGCTCCGTGGGTAAAAGCCCGGCCACCAGGCACTCGCCATCGTGCCCCACCTCCAGGCCTGGCTCCAGAGTGGGGCCCCGGTGACCCGCGTCCGGGCGAGGGAAAACGCAGTCCAAAGTTCGTATTCATCATAGGGGTCTTCGGAGACCCCTATGATGAATAGGGGTCTCATAGAGAGGTTTTTATTTTCCAAAATGTTTGTTCCACAGAAGTCATTGTTATAATTTGCCATAAAAATGTGTTTGTACATGTATAAAAGTAAAATATGTACCACTGTTTTTGAGCAGTATATGCTTACCAATTAATGTTGATTTGGTAAAAGTATTGATAAATTATTCAGTGATTGTCATTGTCATTAACTGTAGCCATGTTCTTAAAAGTGAGCTTTACGTAAAGCATCTAAAGATCTTTGTAAAACTGTAAAACGTGTTCTTTTATACATGTTTAATTCTACATCTTTATGGACGTTTCATGCACCTTTCAGTTATTGTATCCCAAGATAAAACTAGAACACTGTATTGTGGCATAATAGCAAGTCAGAAATCTATTTTACATTCTAAGGACATTTAAAAAAAAAAAAAAGTCAACAATCCATAAGTTAGCCAACTCGGCCGGTGCTTTGTGGTGTTCAGAGATTTGGATTTCTGGTCTTTTTCAGTTTTGTTCTCAGTCAAATTAGTTTCCTTCTTCGTGTTCTTGATGTATCTGTTTCAGGCTCCTATGAACAGAAAAAGTTCTTATCAAAACAAGACAAGATATTTTCAAGCAATTGTCATGAAAATATTTTTGCAGGAAAGTCTTGTGTATTGTGGGGCACAACATATTCCTGAAAACCAAACTTAACTGTTTTCTTTCAGTTTATATGTTGGTCTTTCTGTAGAAGTAAACGGGAGCCTCATACTTTGTTGCACAATAGTAACTTTATGCTTTAATTGTAATAAAAGTCTCTCATTGTCCACCAATGTTGTCATATTTTTTCTCATAAACTACAAAACAAAATGTATTTACATAGTTTTACTCTTCAAGCATCACTTGTAGTGGTGCTGGACCAAGAACCACTGAAGGAAAAACATATTCAAGAGTTCAAACACATTAAAAACACGATTTTGTTGGTTTTACCATCAAATTCAATTAACTCAACTTTGATTCTTATTTCTTACATTTGTAAAAAAAAAAATTTAAAAATTGCTGAATCAGTGATTTCTATATCTATTTGAGCTGAAACAATGTAGTTGTAGGTTCTTGTCAGCAGGTGGCAGCATAAAGGTGGTTCTCTGTCGGGCCTGTTTCACGTTAAAGCAGTGGTTCTTAACCTGGGTTCGACCGAACCCCAGGGGTTCGATGACGCGCCTCGCTTTGCCATCACTTACTGCAGAGGATCACGTTACATTGCTTAGCTAATCAGAGGACCACGTTACATTGCTTAGCCAATCAGAGGATCACGTTACATTGCTTAGCCAATCAGAGGATCACGTTACATTGCTTAGCCAATCAGAGGACCACGTTACATTGCTTAGCCAATCAGAGGACCACGTTACATTGCTTAGCCAATCAGAGCTGCGGATGAGCCCTAATTGAAGGAGCTCCACTCTCAGCATAGATTTGAACTTGTGTCTTTAATTACTTCAGCAAAGCTCAAAGTTTTTACCACATTCTGTAGCTTTCGGTGTACTTCTAAATCTGCTCCTTAGTCACATCTTTTCGGTCCTGTTACTGCCTCTAGTGGCGTGGGGGTGGTAACACAACTAATATAATTACATTACTAAATCAGAATACAGCAAAGTCTTTATTATTTATTATTAATTTTTCATTCTCTTAAGAATGTAGAGCTAATTAAATGATCTAAACAAGACCTTAAAGTGGTTCCAGTTTCTCTCCATGGCCAACCTGTTGAAACTGTGGCAGATGTTAAATACCTTGGGTCGTTCCTGGACACATATATATATATATATATATATATATATATATATATATATAGAAGAACCGTTCTCAGAGACTCTACCTTTTAAGAAGACTTGGTGATCTTGGGGTGACCCAACTAGACTTTAGATAGTTGGGTTCAGTGAATGTGCATATGAAACTGGTGGGTTCGGTACCTCAAAAAAGGTTAAGAACCACTGCATTAAAGCTAATTATTTTCAAGTTAAAACAACAAATCTCTGTGTTCCTCTAATATATGTTATTGTTCACTGTTTAACTTTACAACTGAATCTCAACCTAAAGAAACTACGACCTCATATAATAACATTAGTCTCTGCTTTACAAACTAAAAGATTGTACTCAAAAAAATTTATTATATGTTCCATCATGGTTCTCTTGTAAGATTAAAAGTACCTTTTGATAACATAAAATCCTAATAACTAACAGAAATAAGAGACTTGAAAGCACCCATCTGTGTGTAGTTATTCTATATACCCTGTTTAACTTGGGTGAACTGAATTACTAAAATAAATGAATCTTTCAATTATATTTTAATTTATTTAATCTATGGGAGACTCAAGCGGAAAATTTAAAGCGGAACTAAAAGTCGTTTACAGTTTCTTCAGTACCGCTAAAGTGAAACACAGAAAGTCACAGAGCGCGTGGTAGCGTTAGCATTTCTTTTGTTAGAAGGTAGTTTGAAAACAAGTGTGGTGTTTTAGGGAAATATTTCCGTGTTTGCAGTAAACATGTCTTCAGTTCAGCCTCAGATAGAGTTTATCAACGAGCAGGAAACTGCTGCTGGAGAAATATTCACGGAGTTTAAAGAAATCAAAGTCAAGATCGAGGAAGAGATGGAGGAACAGACAGAAATCAACTTTAAGATCGAGGAAGAGATGGAGGATCAGCGCAGACTGATGGATTTCACCAGGATACCGAAGATCATCTTACACCGTATAGGTACGAAACACATTCACTTTTTACAGATGATACAGGTTTGAGTAAAGTTGGAGATATGTTAACGAGAGTTGGATACTGGTTAGGAAGCGCTGAACTGAAAGGGATTTTACACCAAAATATTGAGGAATCTGAACCAACTTAAATGCTTAACTGCGACCCGGGCTATTATTCATCATATAATATGACAATTACAGTTTGTGATCCGTGACGCTCTTTTGCCTACCAACCAGATTAAGGTCGTAGGGAGGGGTGGGCGATTTAATACTGCAGGGGCTCCCGCAGCTCACCGGTACTTTTACCAGCGGTTACAACTGCTTTATCCATTGTTAACATGTCGTACCGTGTTTTCCGAGTAGCCTTAAACGCAACTTCAGCGCGGCACCCCGGTGTATGTTAGACATTTCACCAAAGACCTTTGCAGTTACTCCCATAGACATAATATAAGAGTAGACCCCGCATCGGCGGCCATCTTGGAGCGGTACACCCTCCTACTTTGCTCAACCAGCACTGAGGGATATTGTTGTTCGGATCGATGGACTATTGATGTGAGGGCTCCACAGACAACATTTCACACGTAAGATGGACATATTATTGTGTATATTTTGTGATTAGAATATTACTTTACGGCATGTATGTCCACCGGTGAGATACCAGCTAATATTAGCTACTGTGCTTAGTGTAATACGGGGTTCAGCCCCGCTATCAAGGCTAACTGAGATTCTGTAAATCTAAAAAAAAATTAATTATTCTCTAACATTGACTTAGATTATCTGACACAAGAGACTATATTAGAAATGAAACAATGTAACGTATATTATAAAACATGTGTTATAACATTCACCAGCAAAGTTTACACAGGTGGTAAAGACTATTATTTATATGTAATTCTTTCACTCTGTCAAAAGTAAGATACATCCCAAATCTTCTGTTTTTGTCTTGAAGTCTACTGTTGCGTCTATTCTAAGCGCCTTATATATGAACATTTTTAAAATAGGCCATTCATTGAAGGTGCGCCTTATAATCCGGTGCGCCTTATGGTGTGGAAAATATGGTAGTTTAAAAAGAAAAAAAAGAATACACAGTAATAACAAAAGTGTTAGCTTTCCAGTGTTGGTGTTGCATGTTAAAAATGCAGTGTTAATTCAAGACTTGTTTAGTCTAATTCAATGATAGAAGTGCTAGTTTCCCAAAAGAGTTTGTGTTTTTCCAGAGAGTTAAATTTAAGCAACTCTGTCCGAAGTTGATGTTGAAATTAACACCAGTTAGAGTTGCTCTTACTATTCTAACATTTCTGTGCCGTGTTTGCATGAAGAGCGGGGACAGCAGTCTCAAAGAGTCCTGTCTGGAGCCAACATCGTTCGTTGCAAGGTAAGTTTTGGCATATTTTTATGAGTGCACTAATTTTCCTTTAACACAAGTGTGTTGATTAATATACATAGTTTACATGCGCTTGTATGATAAATATGAACAACTTCACTTTTTTTGTTATTGGTTAAGCTAGATAAACAAGTGTAGCTCGAGCTGTCTGGTGGTTAACTGAACATTAAGCTTGTTAGAAAACTCTAAAGGCCGTCTGAGTTAAAATATAATTGAGGTGTGTTGTTGTTTTCATGACGCTGGAGCGGGATCTGAGCTCCTGCTTGTCGATGTGCAGGTGAGACAAATGAGACGAGCTCTGGCTTATGGCTGCAGACAAATAGCTAAACAATTAGCACCTCGGACCACCATGCCAATTCCTGCACTAAACCCGGAGCTTTTAATGAATAGAAGTAGTAAAATTTGTATTTTTACTTATGATTTAAAAAATTAGCGTGTCAGCGGAGCTTGTAACTGAGTCGCATACAGCTGCTGCCGCGCTGCGTCTGAAATGCCAGTGAGTTTTCATAACTTTATTCAGTGATTCAACAGTAACATCACTGTTATGTGTATGCCTTCACATTATGTTGTATTGCCAATACTTATGGGTAGTGATGGCGCAGTTAGCCGACGTGAGGCCAGGCAGGTCGAGCTAACTGTACCACGGTTTGGCTCCCGTTGTTCAGGTGACACGACTCGTTAATAATTTAGAGAGAAAAAGAAATACGGTCACGGCCTGTCTCATTTTTTTCATTTTTTTTCTGTATGGTGAGCACGTAGTAAATAATATCACTTTATGGGTGCCTGTTTTTCTTCATCAGCACATCATGTTGGTGAGGGTGAAGTTTGGAGGAACGCAGAAGTACGTCAAAGTGGCTGCGACTGAAGATGGTTATGACTTCAGCACATTTCTTCATAAAGGTTGGCCTCCGTTTTCATGTTGTCCAGAATGTGTGTGTGGACTGCTTGCTACGCGTTGGATTAATTTAAAAGTCTTATATCATGGAGTTGTGTTTGTAATGCCAAAAGTACTTTTACAAGTTGTCTTAAAATGTTGAAAAATTTCTGGCAAAATTATAAATTTTTATTTTTCCATTAATTCAAATGTATTGCTTTTTTTTTTATCAGTCATTGAGAAGCTAAATCTTCCACTTGAGACTGAGCTGCTCTTGACGGATGAATCTGGGACAGAGGTTGACGAAGATGTGTTTGAGGAGCTTCTGGAAGCAGGGAACCTCACTGTGACTGTGACAACTAAGAAGCCAAAAGGTGAGGTTCAGCCGTATAAATTATAATTAAAAGGTTTTGCAACTAATAATCTTTTTCACTTTGTGTGTGCACACTCCTTCTTCAACTCTTTCCAGCTGTGCGTCGGCACAATCTGCCATCTACTTTGTTGAAGTCAACCGTGTCAGACAAATCATCCGCGTCAGTTTCCTCTGATTCATCTGATGCAACAGTAACTGTTCACATAAATGGAGAGACAGGAACACAAAGTGACCGGGAAGCAGCAAAAGAGGTGTGCAGCTTTTGTAGCAAATGATATAAAGATATGGTGCCGTTAAACCGTGGGTTGAATGATTTTGCGATCTTTAATCCTGCAGATGGTCAGAAATGCTCTCCTGGCAAAACCGGCTGGACAAGTGATTTTGGACGAGTATGACAAACTGAGAACGTTGTCGGATAGCACAAGACGGCGTCTGGTAAACCTTCTTGTGGCCAAAATGGTTGAAATTTATGGGTAAAGCATCAACATTAATTTTTATACTTTAAAAAGAGTGCATTAGTTTTAAGACTTTGCGTATCGGTGAATAATTTTTTGATACATACCGTGGAGGAATTAAACTGATGCAATCGTCGTAGTAACGTAGTCTTCATCTTTCAGGACGATCCCACCAGTCTCTGTTCGAACTAAATATGCTTTGGGCATCGTCTCTCTATTTCCCAGCCTCAGAGATCCGTACTCAGAGACTGGATATGTAAGTTTTTTATATGAAACACTTGTGCAGCAGCAATATGTTCTAAACTTGCTCTAAAGTTTTGCGTTTTCACGATGACAGGAACACTTCTATGACCAACAGAGTGGGTCTGGCTACTTGGCCTGGAGAATTAAAACTGTTCAGCGCAGCTGTGCAGCTCAGCTCCAGAGATCCTCCACCAGCACCACCTACCAGGACAGTCCAAAGAGAAAGAGAGAGGTTCCTTGCACTGCTGAGCAGCTGCTTGGTGAGGAGTGTCAGGAGGCGATAACCTTTTTGAGACATTCAGCTGATGAGTTGGTGGTCAAAGAGAAGATGAGGGCCACGTTTCAGTATCGACAAACACTGCTTCGAGATCAAACGCGCTCTTCAGCGGTTTTGGACGTCTTCCCACAATTTCTGAACATTACCGGACTGGTAAGGCAAACGGCTTCTTATTATTAACTCGTAATATATATATATTTAAATCTGAAATGGTATGAAAAAAACGTGGGGTTTTCTTGTAGATTGACCAGGACTTCACCATGATATTTGGAGAGGAGGTCTCAGGCAGGTTTTTGGCAAAATGGCCTACTTTTTTCAAATCTAGGATCCTGACAGAGTGCAGAAAACTGACTTCGAATACGCACATCGAAGACCTTTTGTTTGCGCAGCACGACAGAAGTGGGTCTGATTAGTTTGGCACACATTTCTATTTAAATGATCAGTTGTGTATTATCTGAATGTGTCTAAATTTGTTGTTTTTTGCTCCAGGTTGGGACAGTGACCTGTCGAGCATCCTGCTGTTGGTTCACCTCCTTCCCCCGACCTCTAAAGGCCACAAGAAATGTGGCAAAATCAGCGCATGTCAAGCTGTCAACCACCTTGTGAGATTTCTGCAGGTAGGCAAGATGTCTACTGCGGTTAGTCTGATGATCGTACTTCTCATGTTGAAGCAGTTTCTTATTAGATTAGTTGGTTGTTTGGATGTGTCTGTACTTACATTTCATGATTTTTCCGGTGATTTTTCTGAATGTTATGTCAAAGATGGGAGCCAGTGTTGAAACCTTTCTTGCTGGTGTGGAACCGGAACATCCCTTCCTCCTGTGTGTGGGCGAAAAGAAGAGCAGCATCCAAAGACGCTACATCGTCATCGATCACAAGGCCATCCCGTGCAAGGGACAGACATCCTTGGCAGCATTCGACGAGCTCTTCAAGTCGCACTTCATCTTCAGTGTCAACTATCATGAATCGCTCTACAACTTCTATACCTTCATCCAAACCACTGTTTTCAACATTGATGTGGGAAGGGCCAAGGAAAATCCCAGAGTCAGGGAGCTAAGAGCGAGATTTTTCCACACTTGAGGTGACAAATATCCTTGGATGCAAATGTGTCTCTTTGTTTTGTCTGTAAAGCACACCACAGAAGTTAAAACGAAATCCATGCAGACCATTGTGCAGGAAAATGCTTTGTTAGTTTCAACGTTTGGTGTCAAAAAGACATGCTTACTCGATACATTGCAATTTTCCCACACTTCTGACAACCATGCAGTGGACATGATGCACGATTTACTTGAAGGTGTAGTTCAATACGAAGTCAGACTTGTCTTTCAGTATCTTGTCAACCAGAAGCATCTCTCTTTGGAACTGTTGTCACAAAGTTCCAGCTGTGGTTGTATTGAGAGAAAGAGTAGGCCTGGTGGGTTCAAACTGGATGAGTTCAGTCTTGGTGTCTTGTGAGAAACACGCCTCTTGTTCTTGGTGATGTACTGGAAATGGATGTTACTGGAGTCTGCTGCTGGTCTTGATTCAGGTTGTGAAAATTGTGCTTCCACCCATTTTAACAACTGATACGACTCACTATTTGAAGCTCTTGATGAAGGATCACCACAAGCTTTTTAGATCTGAGAAAAGGCTGATTCCAATCATCTCATGCTGCATTATCCACGTCGTATTAGAGAAATCTCCATGTATGGAGCATGAGATTTGAGGCAAAACATACATTTTCGAAAAAAATCAGTAAAAACTTGAACATTTTCACAAAAACAATGGTTAAACAACACTAGACGGCTAACTTACCACTGGGAGAATTTAGATTTTCGGAGATTTAAGTTTGGTCCAGTGAAGAAAGAACGTATTGATATCTTGATGGAGGTGAGGTTTTAAGTTCTGCTTTAAATGTAAGCATATACTGTAAAGTGGGTGAAGAACTATGGAACTGAATATCAGATTGTTATGTTTGTTTGTACTGGAAGTGAAACAGAAATTCCTATTTTCAGAAAAGTCACTAATGTCATTGTACATGATGACGCTTTCATTTTAACTTGCAGATTGGACACTTTATTTTAATGATCATTTCAGTGCATATTGTATTAATGCGAGTAGATTCACTTTATGTTTTTTTTTCTGTCAAGGACTTGGTTTATTTCAGACCTCATGGCAAGATGTTTTCTAACGAGATGTGTGGAAAAACATATATTGTGCCACATTGTCATATTGTGTGATCTTTGTGTTTGCAAAGCCGGAGCTGTTTTATGTCTTGGGCTTGTTTGAAATAAAAGTAGATTCAAACTGCAGCTTGTGTGTTTTTGTATATAATCAAGTGGCATCTAATGTTTCTTTTTAAAGTGAATCTGGGGATTATTGACTATGAGTAGTAAATTTTAAAGGTTTTATTGGTTCTAGTGGCCTTTATTTGATAGTGAATTGACAGGAAAATGGGTAATGAGAGAAGGTGGAAGACGTGCAGCAAACCGGGAATCGAACCTGCAACAGACAAAGGCCTCCATCTGTGGGTTGTGCTTAACCCCTGTGCCACCACAGCGCCCCCTACCAGTAGTACTTTAAGATCCAGATTTCTATATTGAATAGAAATCTGACGTTCTGTGTTGGATTAACACATTCATAGTGTTAACTTTTGACACTACACACTGGTGTGAGGTAAATCAACACTGATGTGTGTTAAATTTCAACTACTGAGTGTATCTGAAATTTCTACCTGGCCTGCAATTAATGACTGCATCTATTGACAGAAATTGGACAATGATCGCTCCCCGTTGTGCTTTCTTTAAATACTTTACCTCTTACAAAGTCCACCCAAACCGCTAATTATTTAAAATGATCAGTTTTTCTAAAATCCCTCCATTATCGTCATCTTGATCTCCACATGAAGTGCGTTGAAGTTCCCACACCAAAGTATTTTCCCTCTCCAGTGTTCTAGTATCGAGTCAAGTTTTAACTTTTCTAATTGTTTGCAAGGATTATAATAATTTATTATTCTGATATTTCCATCATTTGTCCAAGTTTATATAATAATTTCTAACTGATGTTACATGGATGTGAATAAATTTCAGGTTTTCCTCCTTTCCCATCCATCCTGTTTTTACGTGAGACTGAATAACCATGAACACTAAACTGCAGTGGCGGTTTGAGCCACGTTTCCTGAATGCACATTATATCTGGTTTTGTGTTTAGATTATTAATGAAGCCTTTACATCCCTGACCGTTTGCTATTAGACTGCGAGCGTTTCTTTGTAATATTAAAATTATGTGACGATTTGAGAAACCTTCAGATGATCCTTCATCGTGTCTCAGTTCATCATGGATTTATCTTTAATGTCAAAGATAAATCATTGACATTAACAAAATTTGTAGCTGCCTTCACTGTGATTTTTATTTTTTCAGTTTTAGTTCTTGCTTCTTCTGAGAAATTTATGATATATGCAAGAAAAGGAATCAATTTTTCTAATGTAATATTTGTTATTACGCAATAGTCAGCCACACCCAAACCTCCTCTCTGACCCCAGCAGACTGACTACTGACCAGCTCTCCACCTAACGGGACAGAAAGCCTCTAGTATTACTCCAGATGAGATTATAGAGGACATTCTGTTTAAGCTGGGAGCAAGAAAGATGCGTCTAGACTCTCACTACCTTCAGATCCAGAACTTATAACCCACTACAGTTAATGAAACAGTCAACTGAGTAGCCTGCAGATGCTGGGTTTCAGAAACCGTTCCTGTTGACGGTTGCTCTCTCTATCAATAACGTGCACTTGTTATAGTCTAGATAAGTTTTAGAGACTCGGCACGAATCCCAAGGTCATTATTTTACAAACACCAAAGAAACGTCTGAAGCCCTCTGGTTACTAGGATCATGACCTTTATCAGAAGAATTAACTCACAATTGACTCAATTAATTTAACTGTCCACAGCATCAATCAGATTTTAATATTTTATTAGCCAGCTTTAGCAGGGGAAAACTGAAAAAACAGCTTCTTCAATCAACAAATCAATAGATTAATATATAAGAAATATAGAAATCACACCTCCCTCCAGTCCATATACTGTGTCATTGGGCTAAATAAGTGAGGCTTTGGGATGCAGTTCCACTCGTCCCCGGATGTTGAAATGAAATGTCCATGTTCAGAAACCTGTCTTGTTGTGGCAGAATCCTTTTCAGAATAGATCCAAAGTTTGAACTGGTGTTTGTCCTCCATGAACTCAGTTCCTGGAGTGATCTTTGTGATCTTTGTCTATCCTCCATATCCACTGCAGCATAGTCGAGATCCTTTTGGGTTGAGTGTAGGGCCGTTGTCAAATCAGAAACCCGGGCTGTGGGTAAACGGATCCTGTTCCCTTCTTGAGCAGTGTGAAGTCTTCACCTCCCCGGGGTTTCAAGGCGCAGCCCTCAGTTGATCCTGCATCTTCGTGTGGTCTTGACTCGAACACTGCGGAGCAAAGAACGCCTGGTTCCTCTTATTATTTTTATACCTTCCATGTTTGGGTGTACATGCATCAGCTGCTTACACAACCTTCTCCGAGCAACTTCCACCCTTCCCTTGACATCAGGCAAGGGAAGGGTGTCTAATGTCAAGGGACAAATCGGCATACGATTCATTGCTGATTTTTAATTCCCTACAACAGCATCGTTTACTTTCGAACTTCCTTTTTCTTGGAATGCTCTTGCTGATGTTCTTATCAGCACTCGCGCTTCCTGTTCATCTGCAGCAGTCGCCCATAATTTCACAACATTTCCTGTTTCTTCGGCGACCACAGTTCTTCCTCTCATTCGGCCTCTAGTTGTGACACAGTATAAGAGACTTTTACACTTAACTTGTAGTCATTACTTTTATCCATTTAGGATTTTTTTCCATTGTTAAGTCAAGATTCCTTATTATTTTCAAACTAAAATTACATAACTCATAATCAATTATGTAATCAAAGATTACATAATTTTCAATCAACATTAAATCAGAATGCAAGATTACTTATTACTTCTAGGTTTCTGTGACCTGTCTCCTGCGTGTCCTGGAAAGATCTCAATCAGTCCTAACCAGGTTTCACGACATATTACATTTATTTTTGTCTGCCTCTCTTTTCCCTTCTTAAGTTGTTTTTGGAGCATTATCATTATATTTCACCTCTTTTACTGCTCCAGCATAAGTAACTATCTTATCAGTTTTGACTTTTTGAATTTCACCTGCTGCAGTATGACTTCCTCCACAGCTACAACATTTAACAGGATTATTTCCACACTCACCATGAGGATGTTCACCTCCACATCTACCACATCTCTGTTTCCTTTTACAAACATTCGCAGGATGTCCATATCTTTGACATTTACAACATCTGAGAGGTGATGGAATATAATTAAAGCTTATTAATCAATCAATCAAATTTGATTTGTATAGCACATTTCAGCAGCAAAGCATTTCAAAGTGTTTTACATAATTAAAATAAAAACAGCATGTGACGGTGAATGTGAATAAACAGCTAGAAAGACAAAGAGAAGAAAAAAAGAGGTTAAAAAAAGATGAAAACATTAAAACCCGCACCCCTTGTAGGACTTCAGTTAATCGTCTCACACCTCAGAGTTTCAGTTAAAACGCCATTTAACAAGGATTTTCACACCCCTAAATATAGATTTGTTTAACTTGGATGCTTATGTAACAGATGATTGTTACATAATTCTATTCTTGAAATCCAGTAGTACAAATGTACTGTCCATTTTCTCCCCTCTGCTAAAAGCCTGTAATCGTTTGATGCCTGGAGATCAGTAGTATCTTTCTCTTGGTCACATTTAAAAGCTTTTGTTTTGTCTTTTTGTGCAGATCTCTCACAGTGCTGGGTGTGTAAAGAGGAGGAGGTACTGAATGAATTCAGCTACCAGGACGGGAAGTCCAGTTCATATAAAGAAGAACCAGAACATCAAGAGTTCAAAGAGGAAGAGAAGCCACTCTGCATCAGTCAGGATGAAGAGCATCTTGTACTGAAACAGGAGACTGATGACATTTTGGTGAATCCTCCTAATGTGCAAAGAATCCACAATGAAACAGAACCACAGAGGAACCAACTCATCTCTCATGGTTCTGCTGAGGATGAGAACCAGGATCAGGAAGGAAGCAATTCTGAAGACCCAGGAAAAAAGAGAAAGAAAGAACAGAAACACGACAAAAGATGCCAGAAAACCAAACTGGAGAAAAGTAAAATTAATGGCTCAAAACAAAAAAGGCACAAGAAAGCTCACCCAGAGCAAAAATTATATCATTGTAAAATATGTGATAAAACCTTTTCTCAAAACAGTAGTGTGATAAGACACATGATAACTCATAGAGGAAAGAAACATTTCACATGTTCAACCTGTGGGAAAAGTTTCAGTATAAAAGATGGTTTAAATCATCACATGAGAATTCACACAGGTCGAAGTACTTTCTCTTGTGGGACCTGTGGAAAACGTTTCTCTCGAAAACAACATTTAAGTGTTCACATGAAAATTCACACAGGTCAGAAGCCTTTCTCATGTGAGTCCTGTGGAAAGAGTTTCATTTGGAAAAGTCATTTACTTAGTCACATAAAAATTCACACAGGAGAGAGACCCTTTTCTTGTGTGACTTGTGGAAAGAACTACCTAACGAAATCTAATTTTAATCGTCACATGAAGGGTCATACAGGTAAAAAGCCTTTCTCGTGTGTGACTTGTGCAAAAACCTTTACAAACAAACAGAATTTAAATCGTCACATGAGGTCTCACACTGGTGAAAAGCCTTTCTCATGTGGGACCTGTGCAAAGAGTTACACAAGAAAAATGGATTTAATTGATCACATAAAAATTCACACAGGAGAGAGACCCTTTTCTTGTTCGACTTGTGGAAAGACCTACATAAACAAATCTAATTTTAATCGTCACATGAAGGGTCATACAGCCCGGGGCGCGGTATAGGGGGGTGGAAGTGATGACCAGCTTTTTTTATTTTAAGTGAGCTACTAATCAGCAAGTGTCTTTTAAAAAAATGTACTGCCTATTTTTACAAGTGATATTTGTAGTGTCTTAAAGGGACAATGCATTTGAACATTTTTAGTTTTAGGCTTAATCTTTTGGAGTCCTTGTGTGTTTGTCCTTTGCCGTACTTATACTTTTAGTTTCATGATTACTGTTAGCTGTTGCTGCGTGCGCCAGACAAATTTTTCTCTGAGAATAATGTTTTCGGAATTTTTCTCTTAAGTCTGTACAATATACACCAGTCTAAACACATTAAAATACAGTGCTGTGCGTTGTGACACGTAAGTCAAGTAAACAGACGATATCAGACAAAATAACTATTAAACATGCATCTCGCCCACATTTCTGCATTATATGTGTGTTTTTTAATGGTTTGATCTTATGTTGTAATTTTGAATGTCATGTTTTCATTACCTGTTAATGGAAACTTATTATGTTCAGCAGAAATAAAGGCTTTCAAACATCCACTTATGTGTTTTAATGCATATAATGTGTTAGATTTAGTTCATTTTCTGCAATAAATTGATTTATAAGTACTATTCTAATTCATGTCAATCTGTAAATCTGCATATTTGCCACATCTTTGCTGTTTAATCTTCATAGATCCCTGACCATACATTCTGGATGCCCATTGGAGACTGCGATCATTTTCTTTGCAACAAGGATTCTTTAAAAGATCAATCTTACTGTGATCTTGAATTTTATCCTGGATTATACCTAGTACTATTAAGGTGTTTCTACGGGGATTGTAAAGCCGAAGCACGCTGTAATTTTCCTTTGAAAAAACAAACTTTTTTTGTTCAATTTATTCCAATAGGTCCGTAGCTTTGGACAGTCCCAGAATATACTGTATGTGTGACATCTTACTTTTTTGTGTGGGAAATGTTTTTGTGTTTTGTTTTCTTCTAGTTTTTATTCCTGATGCACCTGAACGCAGTCTTTGCTCTGTGCTCCTGGGGCCGTTTATTGGTTGCTATGGCAACGGGTCACGCACGGTGACCTTAACGTTAATACAACCTCCCGTTTTTCTCCATTTTCCCCTGGACAAATTGCATCATTTGTTCGTTGAACGTGGGGATATTCAGAGCAATTGTCAAGTAGGATGAAATATTCCATAAAATATATAGGAAATATAGTTTGTTAAATGTTAAATCATATGGCTCCTACAGCGACAATTAAATTATTTGCCAAATAATTTTTTTCGCCTCTTTATTATTTTCTATATTAAAGCAAATATTCAACAAATTTAGACTCAATCCATAAATAAGAAAAGTTCCTTTGTTAGTAATTCCATCACCAAGTGAAAGAGATCATACAGATTAATTAGATTACGTCCATTTTAACATATTTATATTTCGTAGTTTAATACCTCCTAAAAAGTTATTTTTGAAAGGTACTTTTAATCTGATAAGCCTGATCAGGACGTATATCCTAATTTGTTGAATAAGATTGTAAGGCATTCAGATGTAAGTTTTAGCTTTATTCTTAGCACTATAGAGGAAAATTAACTGGGTGCATCACCAGTGGCGGAGCCAGAGGGGGGGCCAGTGCCCCCCCTCCCCCCCTGTCATCTGATTGGCCCCCTTAGTGGCCCCCCCCTGATGATTCACATGTAACAGCACCAGGTTATTCCTGTACATTACTTGGAATCATTCTAAGTCAATCTAATATCTAAAGAAGAAAACCAATAATAAATATATGAAAAGAAAATGTATACAACTTTATATAAGTCCATGTGATGGCATAAATAAATAGATTTATATCAAGCGCGATACCAGCCTCCTTTATACTCATAACAACAAGCTGATATTCTTCTCCTGGAGGTTTCAGTTGCTGCGCTGTGGTGCAACTCAAAGGCTAAAGCGCTTCATACCTGGTGGTGATGGTAAAACACCATTCCCCCCGCACCCTTCGTCCGACTTACACCTTGGTCGCATTTTAAAAAAGGGTCTCAGAGCGAACAAATGAAAGCAGAACTGAAACTCGTTCACAGTTTCTTCAGTACAGCCACAGTGAAACACACAGAAAGACACGGAGCACAGGGAGCGTTAGCTAAGGCAGATTTCGTGTTTTAGGTAAATATGTGAATATTTACTGTAAAAAAAAAAGTCTTCAGTTCAGCCTCAGAGAGAGTTTATCAACGAGCAGGAAACTCCTGCTGAAGAAACATTCACAGAGTTTAAATAAATCAACGTAAAGTCCGAGGAAGAGATGGAGGATCAGCGCAGACTGATTGATTTTACCAGGATACCGAAGATCATCTTACACCGGATAGGTACGAAACACCTTCACGTTTTACTGATGATACAGGTTGAGTAAAGTTGGAGATTTATTTAAAAATATGTTTAGGAAGTCAAAGAGCGTTTACACCAAACTAAATGACTCTGGTAACAAATCCGCCGCAGCTGTAAACATTAAATGCTTAAAAATTCTCAACTTTGACCTGGTGAAACTATTATTCATCATATAAAATGACAATTACAGTTTGTGATCCGTGACGCCCTTATGTCTACCGAACCAGATTGAGGAAGTACTGGCTAAAGTTTATGTTTAACAATGTGTATTTAATAATAGATTTAATTACCTTAATAAAAACGTTATCTCAGACACAGGGTGCAAAATAACTTTTTTTAATTGATAATCTAACGTTTTGTCAGTCAAAAGGCCGATAATCAAAGGCATGACAGGAAATAACGGCTACAAAAAGGAAAAGTGCTGACATCAATATTCAAAACAAGAGCACCAACAGCAAATTTTAAAATTCATACAATTTTGAAATGAAAACCTATGAAGCCAATATTTGCAAAATAATATATAAAAAATATCAAATTAAAGTCTATTCCGTGTTCATTTTAGGTGTTAAAAAAAAGGTCTTTAAAATTGATAGGCATTCTATATTAATAAAAAATGGAATCCAGACGGTAAAATAGGTGACATCTTTTGTTTGAAAATTAAAAATTAACTCTGGGTGCAGGAAACGGATGTTTCCTGTTTCTTTCCTGCTTCTCAACTGCCAAGTTCCTCCTTTTTGTTCTTCATCTCATACTTGTGTGTGTGTGTGTGTGTGTGTGTGTGTGTGTGTGTGTGTGTGTGTGTGTGTGTGTGTGTGCAGGCGTGAACTTATGTTCTCTATCAGTAACGGTCTTTGAACGCTGCTCTCCTTTGGATGCATCTTCTAAGGACAAAGATCAATCTGTCTTATGGGACCAATAAGAATGGAGTCATAATTTCTTGTTATCAAACCCATAATAATCGGCCAATATTTCTCTTGCACCCCTAAAAATTACATGAATTACGCAGATCATTTGTACCAGTGTAGCCAAAGCTGTGAATGTTATCCTGTAACCATCAACTGTGGGTTTACTAAGGCCTTAATTAATTTATTCTGAGGTTCATGGAATGATGCATGAACTCAGATGTACATTTATTATTTAGATCATTTGTATTTTAAGTTAAAATTCACAGTTTTTCATCTCTATTTGTGAAATTATAGAGCTTCTCTATTAATTGTCAATTTGTTGATAATTTAATGTTGTTTATATAAAGTCAGGAGATTTTAACCTTCACTATTTTAAAAATGTAGACTAACTTAATGACTGATTACTGAAGTAAAATGGAGAGGACGTTGTAAAATCACAGAAAGGGGAACTTCAGGTTCCTCAGACTAGTGAGTCTCCATAGCAACGGAGGATTGAGAAAGTTGAGCTTTCCAGAGAACAGCATATTTAGAGGTGTGTGTGTGTGTGTGTGTGTGTGTGTGTGTGTGTGTGTGTGTGTGTGTGTGTGTGTGTGTGTGTGTGTGTGTGTGTGTGTGTGTGTGTGTGTGTGTTAGGAGAAAACATTCCTATCATGTTTTGTAATTAATTAGTCAGCATGCTCCAATCAGGTGTTTTTTGCTACCAGTACGATCAGCCATGGGTCCCGATCATTGCTGACCAATCACATGGACTGGCTGTTAATGTGAGGATTTGAGTTATTCTGTTTATTTTAGGTTTCTGTGTCTTTTCAGTCTCCGTGCTGACCTGTCTACCCCCTTGATTGTTCCCAGGTGTGTCTCCGTTCTGTGTATTTCATGCCACCTGTGTTTCTGTGTCTCTGTCGGTCCTCGTCTTGTTTGATGTGCTGTCTGCTTTCGAGTCTCAGTTGTTTCAGTCTTTCCAGTTGCTACCAGCTCTGACTGTTATTGTTTTGTTCACTCTGGAATTACATTTTAGTCATTAAACAACCTTAATTCACTACAAACTGAGTCATCAGCGTCTGCCTCACCACCGCAATTCATGACAGTTAATTTCTTGTTAAAGATGTATCTGCTATTGGCTGAATGATCCAGCAATAAATAAATAAAATCTCCTAAATTTAGACAAAAACAAAGAAAAAATTGAAATATTTCAAGTGTTTCGGAACCTCAATAAAAATAACTCAACAGTGAATAAACTCAAGAGTTTATTCATAAGGCACAACAAATCGAAAGTTATTAAAATTCTAACTTTCCATGCATGTTGAAAGAGTAGGGGCCTCAAACTTTCAACTCTAACTACATGAAAAAGCAAAAAACAAATGTTTATAAGTCCTAAGAACAAAGTCGCAAAGGCACGAAGAAGCCTCAATCCATCCATTTTCTAACACCCTTGTCCCTTAGTGGGTTCAGGAAGTGCTGGTGCCTCTCCAGCTAACGTTCTGGGCGAGAGGCAGGGTCACCCTGGACAGGTCACCAGTCTGTCACAAGGCAACACAGAGACAGACAGGACACACAACCATGCACTCACACACTCACACCTAGGGACACCTAGGGACAGACAGACCAATTAACCTGACAGTCATATTTTTGGACTGTGGGAGGAAACCGGAGTACCCGGAGAGAACCTATGCATGCACAGGGAGAACATGCAAACTCCATCCAGAAAGACCGGGGCCGGGAATCGAACCCAGAACCTTCTTGCTGCAAGGCAACAGCTCTACAACTGTGCCACTGTGCAGTTGGTAGAGCCAAAACCATTGACAGGATTTAAAACTCTCATTTAATTAATTTTTTTAATTTGCTGTAGAAAACAAGCTGTTCTGTGCATTAAATGTTTTCAGTGTTGACCTATGTGTAAGACTCCACAACAGGATTAAATCAAGCTGCTGTTTGGACTATTTCTGTTGGGGAGGGCCCAACATGGCCCGGACGACAGAGCCAAATTTGCAGTACCGTAATTCCGCCACTTTGCGCTATCTGAAAAATTCCAATGGGCCAATATGGGCGGTAATTTAACATTTACCATAGCAGGGGGTGAAATTAGTCTGAGGGGGACTCTTTTTGTCGTCGCTAAATTGAAAAAATAACTTGCTGGATATTGAAAGTTCCAGTTGTTATGAATAAATGGGGAAATATATTTACTCACAAGACTTTTAAAGAACTGCTTCTGATGAAAATAAGCAAAATCATCCAATCTAGCATTTGAAAATTGGTCATAAAGAGTCAAGATATCGCCATCTTGTTTTCTCAGCTGGAGATCCAAACTATGCTTTGACTAATTTCTAGATACCTTCCCAATGGAAGGACTACACTGGTTAAGTTAATTTTTCTATTAATACTTTAGTAATTTGAGAATAAACCAAGAAAAGGCTTCAAGTGATTAAAACAAAGGCTTCATTATTTTGTTCACCTTTAAAAGCTTTTGTTTTTTCATTCACAGATCGAGAACCTCTACAGAAAAATCAGATGCGAAATGAAGTAGGACATCAACAGTTCAAAGAAGAAGAGAAGCAACTCTGCATCAGTCAGGATGAAGAGCATCTTGTGCTGAAAAAGGAGACTGATGACATTTTGATGAATCCTTCTAATGTGCCAAGAATCCACAATGAAACAGAACCACAGAGGAACCAACTCATCTCTCATGGCTCTTCTGAAGCTGAGAACCAGGATCAGGAAGGAAACAATTCTGAAGACCCAGGGAAAAGGAGAGACGAAGAACAGAAACAAAATAAGAGATGTAAGAAAACCAAACAGTTGAAAATTAAAACTGACAGTTCAAAACAAAAAAGGGACAAGAAAGCTCACTCAGACCAAAAACTATATTCTTGTAAAGTTTGTGATAAAACATTCTCTCAAAACAGTCACTTAACTAAACATATGAGAACTCATTCGGGCGAGAAGCCCTTCACATGTTCTACCTGTGGAAAAAGTTTAAGTCAAAAGGCCAGTTTAATTTATCACATGAGAATTCACACAGGTGAAAAGCCGTTCACATGTGTTGCTTGTGGAAAAGATTTCTGTCAAGAAAGCACTTTAAAGATTCACATGAGAATTCATTCAGGTGAGAAGCCTTACTCATGTACAACCTGTGGAAAAAACTTTTCTCAAAAATATTCTTTAAATGTTCACATTAGGACTCACACAGGTAAACGGACATCATGCAGTGATTGTGGGAGAAGTTTCAGTAAGCAATCGGCTTTAAAAGATCATATGAGAATTCACACGGGCGAGAAGTCTTTCTCATGTGACACATGTGAAAAAAGCTTTGCGAGTAAATCCAGACTAACTCTTCACATGAGAATTCACACAGGAGAGAAGCCATTCTCATGTGGTAGCTGTGGAAGAAGTTTCCAATGCAACGCACATTTAATTCGTCACATGATGATTCACACAGGTGAGAAGCCTTTCTCGTGTGTGTCCTGCGGAAAAAGTTTCCGAGAAAAATCTGAGTTACTTCCTCACATGAGGATTCACACAGGTGAAAAGCCTTTCTTGTGTATCATCTGTGGAAAAGGTTTTGCCATAAGACCTACTTTAACGACTCACATGAGGACTCACACAGGTGAAAAGCCTTTCTCATGTGTGACCTGCGGAAAAGGTTTTGCTAGAAGATTTTCTTTAATTTATCACAGGAGGACTCACACAGGAGAGAAGCCTTTCTGCTGTGTGAACTGTGGAAAGTGTTTTGGATTCAAGTCCAATTTAACTCGTCATATTATAACTCATAGAAGTGAGAAGCCTTTCTCGTGTGTGACTTGCGGAAAAGGTTTTGCCAGAAGATTTTCTTTAATTTATCACATGAGGACTCACACAGGCGAGAAGCCTTTCTCATGTACAACTTGTGGAAAAAGCTTTCAATTCAAATCTCAGTTCAATAGTCATATCCGAAGTCACATGAGTGATGGGCGTTTCTCATGTACAAGATGTGGAAAGAAATTCTTCACAAAAATTCTTTTAACTTCTCACATGAAGACTCACAAATCTGAAAAGCCTTTCTTGTGTGAGACCTGTGAAACACGTTTCAGGACAAAATCACAATTACTTATTCATAAGAGCACTCACACAGGAGAGAAGCCTTTCTCGTGTGTGACCTGTGGAAAAGGTTTTGCCCGTAGGACTTATTTAACTGTTCACATGAGGTCTCACACAGGTGAAAAGCCTTTCTCGTGTGTGACCTGTGGAAAATGTTTTGCCTATGAAAGTAATTTAACTTATCACATGAGGACTCACACAGGAGAGAAGCCTTTCTGGTGTGTGAACTGTGGAATGTGTTTCATTTGCAAAAATACTTTAAATCGTCACATGAAAATTCACACAGGTGAGAAGCCTTTTTTGTGTGTGACATGTGAAAAACGTTTCAGGAGAAAATCACAATTACTTACTCATATGAGGACTCACACAGGAGAGAAGCCTTTCTCATGTGTGACCTGTGGGAAAAGTTTTACCACACGAGCTTCTTTAACTATTCACATGAGGATTCACACAGGTGAGAAACCTTTTTCATGTGTGACCTGTGGCAAAAGGTTTACTTTAAGAACAGGTTTAACTTATCACATGATGACTCACTCAGGGAAAAAGCCTTTTTTTTGTGGGATTTGTGGAAAAAGATTCCGAAGTAAAACTCATTTAAATTGTCACAGGAATATTCACACTGGTGATTAGCCTTATTTCATTGTAAAAGGTTGTTGTAATTAACACATTAAATGTCACAGATATGAGAAGCCTTTCACATGTGACCTGTGGAAAAAGCTTCACAATCAAATCTCATTTAAATCGTCACATTTGTGGTGAATGAGAAAGTCTCCTCAGCTGTAAGAGGCCTTTCTCATTTGTAACCTGTGAAAAACGAAGTTTGTTCATATAAGAATAGCATAATGTGAACCTCAAGTGTCAAGTAGTTTTATCTTTCCACTTACCTTTTTAAAATGTTTATTTTAAGGGAGCTATAAATGAGGAAGTTTCTTTAAAGAAAGTATTGTGTACATAGTTTGTATATTTATTTTACAAGTGATATTTGTAGAGCAATGGTTCTTAACCTTTTTTGAGGTACTGAACCCCCCAGTTGCATATGCTCATTCACCGAACCCTTCTTATTCCAACATACCCCCCCCCCCTCCCCGACACACAAAATATTTGCGGTATTCTGATTTAGTAATGTAATTATATTAGCTGTGTAACCACATTTTGTATTCTTTTGCATCTTCAGAGCAGGTGAGTCAGAATGAACAGATTCATGTCTGTTACTACGTGCTCCTCCGCAGCACTGATTAGCTAAGCAATGTAAAGTGATCCTCTGCATCAAGTGATGGCAAAGCGGCGCATCATCACGACTTTACACAAGTGTGTCTTTACCTCCACGGCAGAGGCTCCGCCGAACCCCTGAGTCCGACTCATCGAACCCCTGGGGTTCAATCGAACCCAGGTTAAGAACCACTGTTGTAGAGTATTAAAGGGAACATTTATAGATTTAGACTTAAATATTTTGAGTTTATTACAGAGCCCATAAGAGGACATAGAGAAAAAAAAAACAATCCCCACTTACTTTCTCGAGATCCTGAGAAACTTAGAAAAATCATGCATTTCTCTTTTGGGTGAAAAGGCTGTTTATGCAAAACTAGTAATGTAAGAGTGATAACAAGACATAAAAATCCTAACACACCTAGACTTTTCAAACCTGGACTAGATTATTCTGCTGTAGTAGCAGAATATTTAAAACCAAGTTTGAGATTTGTGAAATTTTCATTTGATCTGTGAACCTTCAATAATGACAGCGATTTCAGCACTTTTTATGTATTTGGATCACATTACAGCTGCTCCAGCTCCAAAACTACCTTGAATGTTTCAAAGATGGACAAGATTATTCTGTCATAGTGACTAAATAATTTGAGCAGAATGAAAAGAAAAGTCAAAATAGGCAAGTTTGTGTTTAAAACAGAAACTTGTAGTCATTTCTATTTCACAGCTTTTCTTTGATTTTTGAACGTCTTTCTCTTTCTGGTAGTTGCATGAAAAACGTCTCACTGCACAAAATGACAGTTATATATTATTTTTCTGTTTTTTAATACATAATTATTTTTGGACAGTCGTATAGCTTAATTCACTTTAATTCCCTTACATCTCGTCCATTTGGCCATGCTCATTTTGTTCCACTGACTCAGCCCTGGTTAGTGTTCTTATGTTTTTCAGGGAATTTATGTCCTGCTTTACATCCAAAACTGACTGTCTGTAGACTTCTCATATGTGCAATTTGCTAGATTTCCTTAGAAATACACTTTTTGAACTACTTTGAATACTGTACTGTTTGATAACTAGAATCAAGTCTTGCTACACTGAAGATAAAAAATGAGAATGAAAAGCAACAAAATAATACTAATTTCAGAGAAGGATGAGTTCAGTTCTCATGTGGATACAAACTGAAATCACACTTTGTTGAAGTTTCACAAATCACAAACTTGTTTTTTTGTTTTTGTTTTTTTATTATTATTATTTCCTTTATTTAACTTGGTAAACCCCGCTGCAGTCCAGATCTCATTTTCAAAAGGGAACTGCTATTGGAGCAGAACGATCTAGTCCTGGTTTGAAAAGTTTAGTGGTTTTGGTTGTTTAACTAGAGTAGATAAAAGATACTGAAGGTAGCAAATAAATAGGTGAAATCTCCCTTTTGCCTTTTCCCCATGGGTCTCTGTATTTCATCATTTGTTGTACTTATTTTACTTCATGATTTTGGTTAGTGGATACATGTTAGCTGTCACTGTAGAGTAGCACTGGTAGAGTCAAATTATTGTGCTTTGAGTATAATGTTTTCAGCATTTGAATCTAAATATACATTGTTACAAAGTAACAACCATTAACCATGCATTTCACTCACATTTCTTTATGTCATGTTATTTTTTTTTATTAATTTGATGTTATGTTGTAATTTTAAATGTTTTCAGTACCTTTCAATGGAAAATCATTGTATTCAACAGAAATAAAGGCTTTCAAACATCCATCTATGTGTTTTTAATGCATATAACGAGTTAGACGTGGTTACAAAGATTAAACAGATTTTTTTGTTTTTTTGCTTGAATGTAGGAACTCACATTTACATGTAAATGAAGGCCTATAATTATATGCAGGTCTTCGTGTAAATGTATTAACCGTCTTAAATTGTTTTCCTCTGACCAATCACTTATCAGACATTTTAAAATCAATCAATTTTCCACATCACAATCAAAGAAATTGTGACTGTGTTTAATTTTAGTTTCACTAGCTGGACCAATGAATACATTGTCATTCATTCATTAAATAGTATCAAATGAAAAATGTATAAACTAGTGGATCATGTGTTTGGTATCTAAAATACCAGAAATAAAAAAACAGGCCACGAATTGTTCAAAATAACCAGAATACTTTTATTTTTTGATGGCTTTAATTAATGTAATCTCCTCTGTTCTTCTCACATCTTGCCTCTTCAGTGACCTTTTATGTTTTCACTTGTTTCTATGGCAACCGTCTTTCTATTCTTAATCTTTTCAAGCCAAAACCACAAATTTCTGTGTTCCTCTAAAATACTGTATATGTAGTCATTCACTGCTTAACTTTGAAACTGAATCACAAAATACATAACTACAACCTGATATAAAAACATTTTTTATTAATCAGTATAATGTAATATTCTTATCATAAATGCTTTGTTTTCTCATAATTAACAGAATTAAAAAGTTTGGAAACATCCATCTGCATATGTAATTATTCTATGAACTGTGTTTCACTCGGATGAATTTAGTTACTAAAATAAATTGATCTTTCAATAATATTCTAATTTATTTTACATAAGTGTATGCTAAGAGGAAACTTAGAGCGGAACATTAAAAGAGGAACGAAAACCTCGTTTACAGTTTCTTCAGTACAGCCAAAGTGAAACACGCGGAAAAGCACAGACCACGCAGTAGCGTTAGCTTTGCTTTTGTCACGTGTCTTGGGTAATATGTGAGTATTTCCTGTAAAAAAAAAAATGTCTTCAATTCAGCTCTTTATCAACGAGCAGGTAACTCCTGCTGAAAAAACATTCTCAGAGTATAAAGAAATCAAAGTCAAGATCGAGGAAGAGATGGACGATCAGCGCAGACTTATGAAATATCAGTAAATTATATCTACGTAACTGAAAATATGAATCAGATTATGTCAGACATAAAAAACATAAAATAATTAAATTACTTTTGTTGTTTTGATGGCTTTAGTTAATGTGATCTCTGTTCTTTTCACATCTTGTCTCTTCTGTCACCTTTCATGTTTTCACTTCTTCCTATGGCAACATCAACCTTTTTTCCCAAGACAGTCAGTTATTCTCAATTGTCAAGTCAAAGCAACGCATTTTTGTCTTTCTCTAACATATATGCAGACATTCACTGTTTAACTTTAATACTGAATTATAACCCACAAAACTGCACCCTGATATAACATTAGACTGTTTTAAAAACTGAAAAGTGAAAAGATCATACCAAACTTTTTTTACAATATCTGTTATAATATGATTATTTTGTAAGATTACAAGTACACTTTGATAACTAACTCCAAGCCCACATTTCTTAGTATGTTTTTATTATTCAGTATAATATAATATTTTAATCATAAAAGCTGCGTTTTCTCATAATTGACGATAAAATAGGTTTGGAAACATCCATCTGTGTGTAATTGTTCTATATACTGTGTTTCACTCGAGTGAATTAAGTTACTAAAATAAATTAACCTTTCAATAATATTCTAATGTATTTAATATAAGTGTATGCTAAGAGATGACTGAGCGGAAAATTCACAGCGGAACAAAAAATCTCGCTTACAGTTTCTTCAGTACAACCAAAGAGAAACACACGGACAAGCGCCGACCATGCGGTAGCATTAGCTTTGGCTTTGTCAGAAGTCTGCTCACAGGTCTAGTGTTTTGGGTGAATACGTGAGTATTTGCAATAAAAATGTCTTCAGTTCAGCCTCAGATAGAGTTTATCAACGAGCAGGAAACTCCTGCTGGAGAAACATTCACAGAGTTTAGAGAAATCAACGTTAAGTCCGAGGAAAAGATGGAGGATCAGCGCAGACTGCTGGATTTTACCCGGATACCAAAGATAATCTTGCACCGGATAGGTACGAAAAGCCATCACTTTTTACTGATAATATCGATTAACGGGAATCGGGGACAGATCAATGAGCTCTGAACTAAAGGATCGCTGAATGCTGCTTCTCCATGTCTGGTTCTGGTTCTAGTAGCAGAGAAGACCTGAGAGGTCCGAGAGGTTGTGTTGTGTTCTGCTACCTCTCCACCCATTTTGCGCGGTCGGCAACGTTATAGTAAAATGTGGTTTAATTTTTGTGTGTGTGTTCAAGCTGCACCATCAAAAATGACTGGTAAGTAGCAATGAATAACAAAAGTGTTTTTCTCGGTAAACAACCTAAACCATAGAAGTCAAACTAAGATTCAAATGTTGCTTAGATATGAGTTTGGTTCACCATTACCGATCTAATCTCTGCTACACTTTTACAAAAACTTAAGGCTCTAAATAAAAACAAGTTTTAATAAGTAACTCCACTTAATAAAATTCCTCATAAATATTGATTTATTGCAGTGGTTCTCAATACAAGTCATATGTTATTTAAATTATAACTTAAGTTGCTTTAAACTTTTATTTTAGGGGGTTTTCTTTATGTTAAAACCTAGAAATATGTAGGAATTTAATATTTGGGAAGGACCATAACTTAAACTTAAAGGTTAGCACCAGAGTTTTATAGAAAAATATTCTGATTGTATTTTGTGGTTTTAAAGGCTCTACGTTGAAGGTGATAAGAAATAAAGGCGTACTTTATTTTTTATTTTACGGTCAGCTGCAGTAGCCCCTCTGCTCTCGTACTGAGCTGTCAGCTAATGCTCAGCCCCTCCCTCCAGTTTCAAACCCTTCTTATTAAAGTAAGAGTTAGACAGCTAAATATAATTGAAATATTGACTACCTTCTACAGAAAAAGGAGCCAAGTCTATGAAAGCAATGTAGCACTTTAGCTAGTTTTGATTTCCAAGCCATAAGGTGGCAGTTTATCATGATTCAGCCAAAGTAATGAAATAACGAACTGTTTATTTACTATATGTTTCTTCTTATTGAGCAGAGAAAGTAAATAAAATGTGTTACATGTCTTTTCTTCAAAAACATGACTGTCAGGTTAATTGGTCTCTCCAAATTGCCCCTAGGTGTGAGTGTGTGTGTTCATGGTTGTTTGTCCAGTGTGTCTTTGTGTTGCCCTGCGACAGACTGGTGACCTGTCCAGGTGACCCCGCCTCTCGCCCGGAACGTTAGCTGGAGAGGCACCACCACCTCCTGACCCCACTAAGGGACAAGGGTGTTAAGAAAATGGATGGATGTCTTTTCTTTAAGTATTTACTTACTTTAGGGTTTTTGTTAGGGCTGCAGAGCCACAGCTAACAGCTAGCTCCTTACTTACTTCTGCAGCCAGCTGTTGCTTCTCCTACACTTTGGACTGAACCATTGTTCTAACAATAGTGGGGGGACCTAAAAATTAATTCTTATTTTTTTCTTAGATGAATGGCAGATGAACTTTGATTGATAGCTGCTGCCCCGTAAGCTCAGTGTGAACAAATCCATGGTTTGGCGCTGGAGACAAAGGGCTCCGTCCTTAATAGCAGATTGGAAAATCAAGAACGGCGGAGATGCCAGCGACTTGTAGCCCGATACGGCTTGTATATGTACGGTTCCAGTTTGTTTTTTAAATACTTAGAGGGTACAGCTTATAGTAAGGTGTGCTCTATAGTCCTGGAAATACAGTAATCAATTACGAATTTACCGATGGCACTTCACTAAATGTAATGTTTTGATTGTTGGTTAAATGTTGCATGATTTTGTGTTTTTGTGTTTATAATGTAATGCCTTGAAATGCCTTGTTCCTGAAATGTGCTATACAAGCAAAATTTGATTGATTGATTGATACTATGCTTTTGAAAGTTTGTGTTGAGTGTGTGTGAGTGGAGCAATGTCTGACAAAATCAGTGGTTGAGATTAAAAAGCATTTTAGTTTTTGGCTTTAAGCATTTTATGTCTCTTTAATGTTATATATATCCAGTAGCTGCATGGAGAATGAAGACTTTTTGTAATATTTGTCAGGAAGCCACCAGGTCAAGCTATCGCCATCTTGTTTGCTCACCTGGAGGTCAATAATATCATATTTTGACTCACATCTAGTTCGAGTCTCATTAGAAGAACCTCATTGGTTGAGTTAATGTTCATTCTTATAAGATTGTAATTTAATAATAACCCAAGAATATCCTGTTTTGATGCATCAAGAGGTTAAAGTGAAGGATTCTTTGTTTGACATTTAAAAGCCTTTGTTTTGTCTTTATGTCCAGATCGCCCACAATGCTGTGTGTGTAAAGAGGAGAAGGTTCTCAATGAAACAGAACCACAGAGGAACCAACTCATCTATCATGACTCTCCAGAAGCTGAGAACCAGGATAAGGAAGGAAGCAATTCTGAAGACCCAGGAAAAAAGAGAAAGGAAGAACAGAAACAAAAGAAGAACTATGAGAAAACCAAACAGCAGAAAGGAAGAACTGACAGTGAAAAACAAAAGGCTGGTTTCATTTCTCACGTGAGAACTTACTCCGGTGAGAAGCCTTTCTCTTGTGTAACCTGTGGAAAAAATTTCTCTCGAAAACATATTTTAAATGTTCACATGAGAATTCACTCAGGTGAGAAGCCTTTCTCTTGTGTGACCTGTGGAAAAAGTTTTTCTCGAAACGATACTTTAAATGTTCACATGAGAATTCACACAGGTGAGAAGCCTTTTTTATGTGGGATGTGTGGAAATCGTTTCACCATAAAACAAAGTTTAAATGATCATATGAAAATTCACAGAGACCAGAAGCCTTTCTCATGTGGGGCCTGTGGAAAAAGTTTCCGGTTGAAAATGCATTTACTTGATCATATGAGGATTCATACGGGTGAGAAGCCATTCTCTTGTGGGAGCTGTGGAAAAAGTTTCATTAAAAAAGGTTATTTAAATGTTCATATGAGAATTCACACAGGTGAGAAGCTTTTTTCATGTGGGCCCTGTGGAAAAAGTTTTCCTCGAAACGATATTTTAAATGTTCACATGAGAATTCACACAGGTGAGAAGCCTTTTTTATGTGGGACATGTGGAAAAAGTTTCACCCTAAAACAAACTTTAGATCATCATATGCAAATTCACATAGACCGGAAGCCTTTCTCATGTGGAACTTGTGGAAAAATGTTCCGGTTGGAAAAGCATTTACTTAGTCATATGAAGATTCATACGGGCGAGAAGCCTTTCTCATGTGGGACCTGTGGAAAAAGTTTTGGGAGGAAAACGCATTTACTTAATCACTTGAAGATTCATACAGGTGAGAAGCCTTTCTCATGTGTGACATGTGGGAAAAGTTACAAACATAGAAGTAGTTTAACTCATCATATGAAGAGTCACCCAGACGAGAAGCCTTAGGCTCAAAACTGTCAGGATGCTTTTTACATAAGATCCAATGGGAAATCTGGTTGGATGATGTTCACATCAAATAGAACATGTTAAAGTCAACAGGGCCTTGTCAGGCTGCTAGTGATTCCCTGTAACAACGTCTTCAACTGTCTGGAAATGATACTGAGAGCTATTTTTGCCCAGGAGCTTTCTTATCTTAAACCAGTTTTTTGTTTTACTTCTCAGTCACATTGCACTTAACCCTGTCACAATAAATCAATTAATCCCTCAATAAATGTAAATGAGCTCAATAATAAAACGAGGGAAATAAAATTGCTTGCTTGTTTTCATTGCGTCTCTCCTCCTTTCTCCCCCTGCTTGCTCTGTTTTTGTGTTGCTTTTTGGAGCCTTTCTTTGCACATCCTCCAAATCACAGATTATGAATCTGGTTAACTGGTCTCTCTCAATGCAATTGATCAAATTTTTTCAACATGAAGTCTGGGCACAGGAGAGCCCTCCTGTCCTGTGGGGACACACCCGATGGGAATCACCCCGGATTTATTCATGATAACAGGATCTCTGCGGTTTGGAGCTTGTGGATTCCTGGCTTATCGACAAATTTGTGATGGACTTGGCCGAACTAGTGAACACTGTTGGTGTGGACAGAGACACAAGTTGGATGTGAGTCCTCCTGAGACTCACAGCCCAGCTGAGGACTCAAAAACTCACTAGCAGGATGGAATAGTTCTTGGAGAAGCTGCTGGCTTTGGTTCAGTGGAACGGCCAAATTTATTTGGATGATTGGGATGAACTTGAAGAGATTTACTGGTTAAAGACTCTAGGAAAGACCCAATTTTAACTGGCTTATCTAAAGAGAATTTGTTATTCTGAATCTGGCTACCTGTGGCGTTGGCGACTGTCTCCGATCTCCTGGAGTTTATGTAAATAAACGGCTCCTTCCCGTCTCCTCACCCTGCTGAAGTCACCTGGGGAATCTCATGGCTGAACTCCTGATTATTCCACCTTTATCAGAGGCTTTATTTGGGAGAAAAGGCTGTGAGAGACATGGGCTAATCTGCAAACACGTCATAGTTACAAAAACTCCCTGACCTCAATGTTTTTGCCAGCATGTCTTTGTCTTGTGTGCCATATCCTACCTTTTCATCCTACCTTAGAACCTGTGAAGAACTCACTTGTAACCCAGAACAGGAATTAGAACAGACCTAGAATCCAGAAGACCACCTTACTTTTAAGACTCCTGCTCTTCCAGCCCAGAAAAGGAATTAGACCAGAAGATGATACCTATACTTATCTAGCAACCCTGAACAGAAATATCTAGTTTATATACTTTGGATCAACGTTATTAGATCCTTTTTGTTCTTTTGCACATATTTTTGGTTTTGTTGTTTTTGTATTTCCTTTTAATTCATGTAAAGCATTTTGAATTGCCTTGTTGCTGAAAATGTGCTGTACAGATAAAATGACCTTACCTTAAAAAAAGAGACTTGATGACAAAAAGCTTCTTTCTCTCCGATGCATCGAGTTCCTCCATCCGATCTCGTTTCCTTGGTAACAGCTAAACACACTGGGAGCTAAAAACCTCATCTTTCCTCCACTTGGGCTGAACCCAAGACATGGGACACGACAGGAACATCAGCCAAAGCGACAGCAGCCAAACAATACAACCAATTAAATAATGTCACTTAATTGCAAACATGTTGCAATTAGGTGCAACATATCTGCACCTAATAGGTTTCGTTGCTGGGGAACCGACCTGTTGACACAATCACTGAGCTGCATTGGCGTTTCTGATACGGGTGACATGTTGTGGGGGGCGACACCCCCAGGCCCTGCCATCAACCGAGGATGTGAATGTGAACAGTGCCCAATGCAAACCCCACCAATCCTGCTCCTCTTTCAAAATTAGTTTATTGACCAGGTGAGGGTGTATTTACATTGTTATGCAATTTTGTGCTATTAGTTAACAATGGTTTCAAAATGACAATATTATCGTTTATTGCAATAATTACTGGGACAATTAAACGCCCAGCAAAATTTGTTATTGCAACAGGCCTAGTTGTACTGAAGACCCCCACCAGTCTCCCATTAAATACTGAAGTTAAAGACTTCTTTTTCTTATGCTTCTTCGTCTTCCAACGGCAGCTTGCATCCATAATTGTTGCACTACTGCCATCTATTGGATCCTAATATCTATACCTCTAATTCTCAGAATGATCCCAGTATTATTTAAAAAACCGAAAAATCTTCTTTTTCTCCTCAACGCTCTCAAATTTTAATTCCCTATTAAAACCTAATTCCATTTTAAAGAGCTCTTTCTTCTTTTATTTCCAATTTTGACTTCCAATGATTCACTTCCTGCTAAAGAGCCCCCTGGTGGTTGAAGAAAAATCTTCATATAAGCCGAACTGGGCTAAAAGCCACAAGGTTCAAAGCTGAGGAAAAAGTAACAGCTGATAGTCCAGAAAATACAGTATACGAAAATTTTTTCAGATGCGCTCTGGTATTGTTCAGGGGGCCGGACCAAATGTGGAAGCGGGCCGGATTCAGCCCATGGGCCGTAGTTTGGGGACCACTGATGTAGAATAAATGAATCTAGCTTTAGTGTTTTTGAAGATTCCATGTATAACTTGATGTAAAATACTTCACACATTAAAACAGTGACATTTTCTATTTTATGTAGATAGAACTTGTTTCAGTTTATACATCATGTTTGTAGAAGTAAACAGAAGCCTCCTATTATGTTCCACAATAGTAATTATCTACCTTTAATTATTTAAACTGATGCATCGCCCACATATGAAGACATTTTTCTCATAATTCACCTCATGTACCAAAACAAAATTTAAATAAAGGCTTTCAAACATCCACCTGTGTTTTTAATGCATATAATGTGTTAGACTGGTGGTAGTTTCCTAAATAAATAGGTTTTTAAGTTATATTCTAATTTATAGAATGAGTCTGTAAATCTCTGCTACATTCTTACCACATCACTGGTGTATAATGCTCATAGATTCCAGGCCGTACATGATGGCTGCTGTGGAAATATTATGAAATGATTTTTGTTGATGTATATCCATGAATTTGTCTTGAGTTACAAGGAGTCTACAGGTGGAGCCTTGCTTTGTTCTGTGCTCTCTCCCCCAGCGTGAGCCTGGCCTTTCAGATCCGAAGATGGATTTGCATAGTGATAATGGCAGCCGGCAGCCGTAAACAGGCTAGTAGGCAGGAAACCAAAAAGCGGATCAAGGAAGAGATGAACCAGATGGTCACTAACTTTATAACTTTGTCCCACCTCTGGAACTGTGGTCACAGATCGAATGTGTTTGCTTCAAAGCGGCCATTTTTGCTCTGTAGCCCAAGAAAACTTTATGTGACTGCTGGCATTAAAACAAAGAGCTGGCCCTGCAGAGCAAGACAGCCATTGTGGGGGTTTTACAGTGAGAAGCGCAGACAAAAAACTGCAGATCTCACTGGGATTGCCTTTGGGTAACTTTACATGCGTGTTTGATGCTTAAGTGGATCTCCAAGATATATCTTGTACTTTTAATAAACTTTGGTTGATTTTAACTTACTGACTCTTCTGGAATCTCCTGAATCTGCAAACTTTAACTGAAGTCATGAAAGTCTCCAATGATGCCCATCAAATATCAACAGATTTTTTTTGATTGCTTGAATGTAGAAACTCACATCTACATGTAAATGAAGACCTACATTTCATGTAAATGCATTAACCGTCTTAAATGCTCTTTTCCTCTGAATGCTCACATTATCAGACGTATTAAAATCATTCAGTTTTCTTCATCACAATTGTGACTGTTTAATTTTGGGTTCTGTACAACAACTAGCTGGACCAATAACCACATTATCAATAAGCTATTATGAAATATCAGTAAATTAACGATTTATAAAAGTTATACACGTGTTTCTATCTACGTAACTGAAAATATGAATCAGATAATGTCAGAGATAAAAAAACATGCCAAGATTTTTTCAAAATAACTAAATTACTTTTGTTTTGATGGCTTTAGTTAATGTGATCTCTGTTCTTCTCACATCTTGTCTCTTCAGTCACCTTTCATGTTTTCACTTCTTCCTATGGCAACATCAACCCTTTTTCCCAAGACAGTCAGTTATTCTCAATTGTCATGTCAAAGCAACAAATTTTTGTGTTTCTCTAAAATATATGCAGACATTCACTGTTTAACTTTAATACTGAATTATAACCTACAAAACTTCACTTTGATATAACATTAAGACTGTTTTAAAAACTGAAAAGATCATACCAAATTTTTTACATCTGTTATAATATGATTATTTTGTAAGATTAGAAGTACACTTTGATAACTAACTCCAAGCCCACATTTCTTAGTATGTTTTTATTATTCAGTATAATGTAATATTTTAATCATAATGCTGCGTTTTCTCATAATTGACAATAAAATAGGTTTGGAAACATCCATCTGTGTGTAATTGTTCTATATACTGTGTTTCACTCGAGTGAATTAAGTTACTAAAATAAATTAACCTTTCAATAATATTCTAATGCATTTAATATAAGTGTATGCTAAGAGATGACTGAGCGGAAAATTCACAGCGGAACAAAAAATCTCGCTTACAGTTTCTTCAGTACAGCCAAAGAGAAACACACGGAAAAGCGCCGACCATGCGGTAGCATTAGCTTTGGCTTTGTCAGAAGTCTGCTCACAGGTCTAGTGTTTTGGGTGAATACGTGAGTATTTGCAATAAAAACGTCTTCAGTTCAGCCTCAGATAGAGTTTATCAACGAGCAGGAAACTCCTGCTGGAGAAACATTCACAGAGTTTAGAGAAATCAAAGTTAAGATCGAGGAAGAGATGGAGGATCAGCGCAGACTGATGGGTTTCACCAGGATACCAAAGATAATCTTACACCGTATAGGTACGAAACACCTTCATTTTTACTGATGATACAGGTTAAAGGGTGTTCAATCCGCGTTTCCCCATCAGATACGGTTCCACTTGTATCTTCCGTTATAGGCTCATGTAATTTTTTTACACGTTTGCTGCATAATCAGCAGACAGTACATCAACAATGTGAATATAATTCTTCAGACCACCTCCGAAATCAAAGCACAGTTGAACAGGTTATACACATTACGTTAGGGTCAGGCTGCATGTCCTTTATTAGCAGGATTCAATTATTGTGGAGAGAACGCTACGTTCGTGAAAAAACATTGCTATCTTAAAACATTTCTTGAAATGAGACACATTTTTTCTTGTTCTAAGTCTTTATTGAAGTTCAAAACAAAATGTACACATTGTACAACAGCTGAGAATCTGAAGAATTAAAAGAAGTAGCCCACACTTAGGTTTGATTTGGAACATGATAGGGTGACGGTGACGTCATCGGCCAAAATTATAACCTTTAATATCTCAAAGACGAAAGCTGCACAAACGAATATTTTAATGGCACAAACCTGCACAAACGGAGCACTAACCATTCAGACTATTTGCTGGATTTTTTGACGTGGGTGGGGTGTCAGCTTCACACAGCTGCTCCGCCCCACCCACGCAGCAAAATACGCGCGTGGTCGTGATGAGCACTGAGAAAGCACGCGAGTAGGGAACTACGGACACTCAAACAAATTTACTTGGAGTTATATTGTGTTGTTTAAGTGTTCCCTTTATTTTTTTTGAACAATTATATATATAAACAGGGCAATGCATTTTAATGCTCAATTTTACCCATCAGGTACCGTTCCCCTTGTTTTACAGTGCCTGCTGCTAATGTGGCTTTAGTAGCTCTTCCATTTCTGTCTGTGTTTCATATGGTTTGATGCATCCTTTATCCAGGAAAATTATACTAAAAATAATGATAAAATAATATAAAACCAGCGTGATGCGTGACTACGAGGCGAGCTGAAAGCTCCTCACCAGACTGAGCCTGCATGATGAGGTTAGCGTTGGTTCGTTAACCACTAACGCTCTGGCTGACCGGGAACATTCATAAACTTTACAGGGAGGGAATACAGAGCCACGTTTGAGGTAGCGTGTTGAGACATAAACGCCTCATATAATTCTTTGTCCACAAATATAAATCATTCTCTGTATCTCTGACAGCACACCTACAAGTTATTCCTTTGGTTCACATAGAGCTACGCAACCAGAGCTAACGTGGTTTGTTTTAAACTGTTACCTTGATGTTCTCTACAACATAATTTCTCAAGGGAGTTGATGTAAATGTTCATAAGGTCAGCTTGTGTCCAGTTTGAGTGAAAGGAGCTGAGTGGGATTCGAGCTGGGTAAACTTCAGAGAAAAAGTAGCAGCAGCGCAGGAGACATCAGCTGTGTGATTGGTCCTCTCCCAACTTCAAATATAAACCTATAAATCTTTTAGACATAAATCTGCTCCGCAAGTGAAACCATCAGAACACCGGAGACGCTTCCAATCCGGCTTTAAGATAAAAAAAAATTAAGCAATTCCCCACACCCCCCCCATTGTTAATTAATTTTTCTAAAAATAAAATCAAGTAACACTTAGCCTGACAGGGGCTCTAGTAAAGCATAGTGGGCTGCCAGGCTTATAATACGCTGGGGGAAACCCTGTTGTAGCTACATGGTGGAGGAAATTTAAAAAATATATATTTGGCAGGTTAATCTATCGGCATCTTATTTGCTCACCTGAAGGTCCATAATATCACATTTTGACTCACAACTAGTTCCAGTCTGGTCAGAATAACCTCATTGGTTGAATTAATGTTAATGCTTGTAAGATTGTAATTTTAGAATAACCCAAGAAAATCTTTTTTTGATGCATCAACAGGATAAAGTGAAGGATACTTTGATTGATATTTAAAAGTTTTTGTTTTGTTTTTTTGTCCAGATCTCCCACAATATTATGCGTGTAAAGAGGAGGAGGTTCTCAATGAAACAGAACCACAGAGGAACCAACTCATCTCTCATGGCTCTCCAGAAGCTGAGAACCAGGATCAGGAAGGAAGCAATTTTGAAGACCCAGGAAAAAAGAGAAAGAAAGAACAGAAACAAAAGGAGAAATATGAGAAAACCAAACAGTGGAAAGGCAGAACTGATACTGAAAAACCAAAAGACCACAAGAAAGCTCACCCAGGAGTAAAACCTTTCACATGTTCAAACTGTGGAAAAAGTTGCAGAAAAAAGGGTCATTTAATTTCTCACATGAGAATTCACACAGGTGAGAAGCCTTTCTCCTGTGGGACTTGTGGAAAGAGTTACCGTGAAAGAAAGACCTTAACTCGTCACATCAGAATTCATACAGGTGAGAAGCCTTTCACTTGTGGGGCCTGCGGAAAGAGTTTCTCTGATAAAAGTTACTTCAATGTTCACATGAGAATTCACACAGGTGAGAAGCCTTTCTCCTGTGGGACTTGTGGAAAGAGTTACAGTGTAAGAAAGACTTTAACTCAGCACATGAGAATTCACACAGATGAGAGGCCTTTCACCTGTGGCATCTGTGGAAAGAGTTACGTTTCTAGACAACGTTTAACTCGTCACATCAAAATTCATACAGGTGAGAAGCCTTTCTCCTGTGGGACCTGCGGAAAGAGTTTCTCTCAAAAAGTACATTTCAATGTTCACATGAGAATTCATACAGGTGAGAAGCCTTTCTCTTGTGGGACTTGTGGAAAGAGTTACGGTGAAAGAAAGACCTTAACTCTTCACATGAGAATTCATACAGGTGAGAAGCCTTACTCCTGTGGGACCTGTGGAAAGAGTTACGTTTCTAGACAACGTTTAACTCGTCACATCAAAATTCATACAGGTGAGAAGCCTTTCTCCTGTGGGACCTGCGGAAAGAGTTTCTCTGATAAAGGTCACATCAATGTTCACATGAGAATTCACACAGGTGAGAAGCCTTTCACTTGTGGGACTTGTGGAAAGAGTTACATTGATAGATGGACTTTAACTCTGCATATGAGAAGACATACAGGTGAAAAACCTTTCTCCTGTGGGACCTGCGGAAAGAGTTTCTCTCGAAAAGTACATTTCAATGTTCACATGAGAATTCATACAGGTGAGAAGCCTTTCTCTTGTGGGACTTGTGGAAAGAGTTACGGTGAAAGAAAGACCTTAACTCTTCACATGAGAACTCATTCAGACATCTGAGGTGTTAGGAACAAATCACCACAGATCCTTTTTGGCATCAGATCGAATGGAAAATCTGGTCGGATGATGTAAACAGCAAGTAGAAATGTTTAAGTCAGCAGATTGTTGCAGGCTGCCAGTGATTCACTGTGACTGTGTCTTTTCTCTCTCGCTCTCGGCGAAGACAGATGCTTTTTTCCTCTGCTCCCTCCCTGTCCTGGCCTGCCCTACTTGCTGTTTTTGTCCTGTCTTTTCTATATTTTTGGAGCTTTTCTTTGCACATCCTCCAAATCTACTAATTATGGATCTGCTCAACCAATTTCTCAATTCAATCAATTTTTCTCAACGAGAAATCTGGGCACGTGAGAGCCCTCTAATCCTGCGGGGACACACCCGGCAGGATTCACCCTGGATTTATTCATGATAACAGGATGTCTGCTGTTTGGAGCTTGTGGATTCCTGGCTTATCGACAAATTTGTGACGGAATTAGCCGAACTAGTGAACACTCAGCCTGTTGGCGTGGACAGAGACGCAAGTTGGATGTGAGTCTTGCTGAGACTCGCGGCCCTGCTGAGGACTCTAAAACTCACTAGCGGGATAGAATCGATCTTTTAGAAGTTCCTAGTTTCGGCTCAGTCGAACGACCAAAGTAATTTGGGTAATTGAGGACTGAGATGTATCGGAGAGACTTTAGGGAAGATTGAAATTCATAATCTACCCAACCTAAGACATTCCATTTCTGAATTGGCTTCCCCCGTGTGGCCTTGGAAAGGCAGCATGTTTCCAATCTCCTTGAAGATATATAAACATGTTATCCATGCAGCTGTGCAACTGAGCGCTCCCATGGACATGACTAGATAATATCTTATCACACTTCTGCCGGGAAGTTGAGCAACGTGGTTTCATAGCCTGTGATGTCATCGCCTTCACTTATGTCTTTGTTTTATCTAAATGTTGCCATTTGCCCTAATGTGTCCTTTCCTTTTTTTTCATCTTTTGTTAGAAACTGTGGAGTACTGACTTTTAACCCAGAAAAGAAATTAGAACAAACTTAGAATCCAGAAAAAATTCTTCCAGATCAGGAACATTGACTTATTATTACTTAGAAACTATGGAATACTCGTTACTTTTACAAATTTAGAGCACACTTGGAAAGTCCAGAAAAACTACCTTTGCAAATTTTTAGACTGCTTTTATATTCAAACCAGAAAAGGAATTAGTTATGTTATTTAGTTTTTTCCTTTTAACTACTGTAAAGCAGTTTGAATTGCCTTGTTACTGAAAATGTACTATATAAATGAAATTACCTTTACCTTTCAGTGTCTGACCAAGATAAACCTTAGGTCTACTTTTGACTACCATCTTGTTTTTCTTAATCCAGCTTTTTGTTTTACTTAGTCGTATTTGTGCTTAAGATGCCCATCAGTATCCCATTAGAAACTGAAATTAAAGACGGTCACACATTCAGCAGGATTCATTTCTGTGCATTTTGATTTTCATGGAGTTCTGTACCTTGTAGAATAATTGAGTTTAGCTTTTACATTTTTTCCATGTATGATTGAATGTTAATGTACACTAGTATTTTGAGCAGAATGTTCTTTTTAATAAATGTTGGTTTGAAAAAATATTGCTGGATTATTCAGTGTCATTAACTTTTGCCATATTTTTAAACATCAGCTTTAAGTAAAGTATCTAAAGATCCTTGCAGTTGCTGGGTTTCAGTCACGTGACCCAGATGACGCGTGAAATTCAGATGGAGGTCCAGAAGGGGATTTCTCCGGTTCTAAACAAAGCAACGTTGATCACAACTAGCAGCTAATGCCCTAAATAGGCTGGAACAGCTGAGGTATCTCCAAACAATATGCATATATTTAGGATATTATCCATATTATCTCGGTAAAAAAAATACTTTTCTTATAATCTTGAGGATTTTTCCTGTGTCGAGGCGATCCACATAACTACCTGGAGCTGCCGCGTGAGTAGTGAATTGTGTCATTTTAAGTAATTAAACCAAACCAAACCAGCTTTATTTATAAAGCACTTTAAAACAACCACAGCTGATACAAAGTGCTGTACATTAAAACACAACATAATTAAAAAAAACATTTAAAACTAGATCCCGCTGGTGTTGAAAGCCAAGTAAAATAGATGGGTTTCAAGACGAACTTTAAAAGTGGACAGTGAAGGAGCCTCTCTGACCTGCAAAGGCAAGTCGTTCCATAACTTAGGACCCATGACAGAGAAGCCCTGTCCCCTCTGAGCTTCCTCCTGGATCTCGGTACCTCCAAGAGCAGCTGATCTGCGGACCTGAGAGACCGATAGGATACGTAGGGATGAAGAAGCTCAGAGAGGTCAGCCAGGGCAAGATTACGCAGTGATTTAAAAACAAACATAAGAATTTTAAAATCAATCCTAAAATATACCGGCAGCCAGTGAAGTGAGGCCAGGACAGGGGTCACATGTTCCCTCTTTCAAGTTCCTGTTAAAAGTCGTGCAGCAGCATCTGAACCAGCTGCAGACGTGAGAGCAGCGACTGACTGACTCCCAGATAAAGGGAGTTACAGTAATCCAATCGAGTCGAAATCACACCTGAGGACAGACTGCTATTTATAATTGCAAGAACAGGCTGCAGTATGCTAGATAAAATATCTTTAAAAAATCGTGGAGGGACAGGATCACGGGGGGAACCTGATGGCTTAATGTGGCCAACCATGTCCTCTAAAAGTGAGACAGTCACAGGCTCAAACTGATTGAAAGCAGCAGAGCAAGGGACAGAAACAGAGGGGTCAGAGTCAGGAGCTGTGACAAGAAACCTTTTCAATAAAGAAACGCAGCAAATTATCACACATGTCAGGAGAAGCTTCCAAACAGGCATTCTGTGGAATATTAAGCACATTGTCAATGGTGTTAAATAAAACACGTGGGTTATGGCTGTTTGAGGAAATGACATTTGCCAAATATTTCCTTTTAGCCTCTTTAACCGTGCTCTGGTAGAGACGCCAACAGTCTTTTAAAATCTGAAAAGTAACCTGCAGTTTATCCTTTTTCCATCTGCGTTCAACACGACGACATTCCTGCCTTGCAGCACGAATTCTGTCATTAAACCAAGGCTCAGGTTCAATCCTTGGCTGCCTAGTTTTTAATGGAGCAACCGAGTCCAGGATGGTTTGACAGGAAGAACAGAACCAGGACCAGAGTTCTTCTGTATCGGAGTGGAGGAAGTCAGATGATCCACAGAGCTGAAGAAAAGCAGTAGAGAACTGAGTGGCAGTGGAAGGGTTAATGATCCGACAGCGCCGAACAGCAGCGAGTTTTAACTGCAGTATGTGTCAAACTAACAGTGAATAAAACAGGCAGGTGATCCGAGAACACAGAGTCACAAGTTTCCAGGTTAGTCACAGGCAGACCACAGGAAATAACCAGGTCCAGTGTGTGTCCGTGCTCATGTGTAGCAACAGGTGTTATGCCCAGAAAAGCCCGCCTGCCCAAATTTGCATCCCCTGTCGCGGGAGCGCGCATCGCTCTAAACTCTCGCATATTGACGAGGAAACGGATAAAAATATGACCGAAGAGGAAATTTTTAAGATATTTGTAACATTATCACGTTTCCTAACCATGTAATCCCTAATACGGTGGGTTTTATTTCGCAAATTATTTGAAATAAATACGGTTTTTACACTTTTATTGACACATATGAGTCGAACTTTTTTTCAGTCCGTGTCTGTTGTAAACGTTCTCCGCAAATGGTTTGAAATTCTCTGCTTTGTCTTTTGATATCATAATAGCTCAAAAGCATTACAACAGAGACCCATTATGTAGAACATTTTATATCATGCTTCACTTCTAGTCTGTTAATGTAGGAGGAAATGCAACTTAATTTATGAGCCTGAAAATATTGGCATCCGTCTTGTTGATATGAAACTTATAGCATTAGCTCAGAGAACAAGTGTAATTACGTAGAAGAGATTAAATCATTTCAACTCTTTATTTCCCCCAATTAGCACAGGGATGCATGTTTTGGCAATATACATTTTGAGCCTGCCACAATATGCATCCCTTCTTTATTCCCCACAAATATTATCCTATCGATATAAAACATGTACCAGCAGTTCTTGGAACTACTCAGATTATGTAGAAAAAAATATTTCACTATTAACTCTTGAATTCTTTAAATTAGCACAGGGATGCATTTTTGGACAATATGGATTTCCAGCCTGCCAAAATATGCATCCCATATCTATTCCCTTCAAATATTATCCAATTGATTTAAAACTTATAACAGCAGTTCTTGGAGCTACTCTCATTATGTAGAAATAGTTATTTTACTTTTATCTCTTTATTTCTCAAAGTTGGCACAGGGATGCATGTTTGGGCAATATGGATTTCCAGCCTGCCAAAATATGCACCCCTCTCTATTCCCTTCAAATATTATCCTATTGATTTAAAACTTATACCAGCATTTCTTGGAGCTACTCTCATTATGTAGAAATAGTTATTTCATTCTTAACTCTTTATTTCTCAAAGTTAGCACAGGGATGCATTTTTGGGCAATATCTCCAGCCTGCCAAAATATGCACCCCTCTCTATTCCCTTCAAATATTATCCTATTGATTTAAAACTTATACCAGCATTTCTTGGAGCTACTCTCATTATGTAGAAATAGTTATTTCATTCTTAACTCTTTAATTCTTCAAATTAGCACAGGGGTGCGTTTTTGGGCAAATTTCCAGCCTGCCAAAATATGCACCCCTCTCTATTCCCTTCAAATATTATCCTATTGATTTAAAACTTATAAGAGCAGTTCTTGGAGCTACTCTCATTATGTAGAAAAAGTTATTTCACTCTTAACTCTCTAATTCTTCAAATTAGCACAGGGATGCATTTTTGGGCAATATGGATTTCCAGCCTGCCAAAATATGCACCCCTCTCTATTCCCCTCAAATATTATCCAATTGATTTAAAACTTATAACAGCAGTTCTTGGAGCTACTCTCATTATGTATAAATAGTTATTTTACTTTTAACTCTTTATTTCTCAAAGTTAGCACAGGGATGCATTTTTGGGCAATTTGGATTTCCAGCCTGCCAAAATATGCACCCCTCTCTATTCCCCTCAAATATTATCCAATTGATTTAAAACTTATAAGAGCAGTTCTTGGAGCTACTCTCATTATGTAGAAAAAGTTATTTCACTCTTAACTCTTCAATTCTTCAAATTAGCACTGGGATCCATATTGCCCAAAAATGCATCCCTGTGCTAACTTTGAGAAATAAAGAGTTAAAAGTAAAATAACTATTTCTACATAATGAGAGTAGCTCCAAGAAATGCTGTTATAAGTTTTAAATCAATAGGATAATATTTGAAGGGAATAGAGAGGGGTGCATATTTTGGCAGGCTGGAAATTTGCCCAAAAACGCACCCCTGTGCTAATTTGAAGAATTAAAGAGTTAAGAATGAAATAACTATTTCTACATAATGAGAGTAGCTCCAAGAACTGCTCTTATAAGTTTTAAATCAATAGGATAATATTTGAAGGGAATAGAGAGGGGTGCATATTTTGGCAGGCTGGAAATTTGCCCAAAAACGCACCCCTGTGCTAATTTGAAGAATTAAAGAGTTAAGAATGAAATAACTATTTCTACATAATGAGAGTAGCTCCAAGAAATGCTGGTATAAGTTTTAAATCAATAGGATAATATTTGAAGGGAATAGAGAGGGGTGCATATTTTGGCAGGCTGGAAATTTGCCCAAAAACGCACCCCTGTGCTAATTTGAAGAATTAAAGAGTTAAGAATGAAATAACTATTTCTACATAATGAGAGTAGCTCCAAGAAATGCTGGTATAAGTTTTAAATCAATAGGATAATATTTGAAGGGAATAGAGGGGGTGCATATTTTGGCAGGCTGGAAATTTGCCCAAAAACGCACCCCTGTGCTAATTTGAAGAATTAAAGAGTTAAGAATGAAATAACTATTTCTACATAATGAGAGTAGCTCCAAGAAATGCTGGTATAAGTTTTAAATCAATAGGATAATATTTGAAGGGAATAGAGAGGGGTGCATATTTTGGCAGGCTGGAAATTTGCCCAAAAACGCACCCCTGTGCTAATTTGAAGAATTAAAGAGTTAAGAATGAAATAACTATTTCTACATAATGAGAGTAGCTCCAAGAAATGCTGGTATAAGTTTTAAATCAATAGGATAATATTTGAAGGGAATAGAGAGGGGTGCATATTTTGGCAGGCTGGAAATCCATATTGCCCAAAAATGCATCCCTGTGCCAACTTTGAGAAATAAAGAGATAAAAGTAAAATAACTATTTCTACATAATGAGAGTAGCTCCAAGAACTGCTGTTATAAGTTTTAAATCAATTGGATAATATTTGAGGGGAATAGATATGGGATGCATATTTTGGCAGGCTGGAAATCCATATTGTCCAAAAATGCATCCCTGTGCTAATTTAAAGAATTCAAGAGTTAATAGTGAAATATTTTTTTCTACATAATCTGAGTAGTTCCAAGAACTGCTGGTACATGTTTTATATCGATAGGATAATATTTGTGGGGAATAAAGAAGGGATGCATATTGTGGCAGGCTCAAAATCTATATTGCCAAAACATGCATCCCTGTGCTAATTGGGGGAAATAAAGAGTTGAAATGATTTAATCTCTTCTACGTAATTACACTTGTTCTCTGAGCTAATGCTATAAGTTTCATATCAACAAGACGGATGCCAATATTTTCAGGCTCATAAATTAAGTTGCATTTCCTCCTACATTAACAGACTAGAAGTGAAGCATGATATAAAATGTTCTACATAATGGGTCTCTGTTGTAATGCTTTTGAGCTATTATGATATCAAAAGACAAAGCAGAGAATTTCAAACCATTTGCGGAGAACGTTTACAACAGACACGGACTGAAAAAAAGTTCGACTCATATGTGTCAATAAAAGTGTAAAAACCGTATTTATTTCAAATAATTTGCGAAATAAAACCCACCGTATTAGGGATTACATGGTTAGGAAACGTGATAATGTTACAAATATCTTAAAAATTTCCTCTTCGGTCATATTTTTATCCGTTTCCTCGTCAATATGCGAGAGCTTAGAGCGATGCGCGCTCCCGCGACAGGGGATGCAAATTTGGGCAGGGGGGCTTTTCTGGGCATAACACCGGAACGTCCCGAAGGGGAATCCACCGGAGAGGGGCCGACGAAGGGGGACAGGTGAGCACAAGAAGGGTGGCGTCTGACCGGTAATACCAGCAGCGTCGAGGGAGGACACAGGAGGTGAGTAATCCACAACAGCGGGGAAACAGACTCAATCAGAACCCGGGGAAGACTGATCACACGGGAACAACGAGGAGACGGCAGGATCATCTGACGAGGAAGACAAGACAACAACTCTTTGTTGTCTTCCTCTCTTTCGTTCTGTGGAACGAAAGAGAGAAAGGCCCTCTTTCTCTGGAACGATTAGTTACCGAAGTAAGCAAACACTCAGGCAATGAGAAGAAGAGGAGCTGCTTGCTGCACACAGTCCACGCCCTCCAAACGAGCTACAGGTGTGTACACGGGTTTACCCCAGCAGCTTCCCAGGGGCGCTGCATCTGGTGACATCTGGTGGATGCCATGAGGAATGGCGGTGTTCCAACAAAAATAAAACTCAAAACAAAGAAAACAAACTAACAAAACAAAACAGGGAAAAACACAGACCCTGACGAGGCAAATAATTCTGGTCCGACCCGAACTATTTTTACTTGTCAAATTACCTGTCAAAACATTTTAACAGACTATTTAGCCGCATTTTTATGCGGTTTAGTTAATATTTACCTAACAATAATAATAATAATAATAATTGAAGAAGGAAGAAATGTCTTCAAGGAGAGACAGATTCACTGCACAGCACGGATGAATCTCGTATCGTATTTTGGACCCAATCTCAGGTGCTGAATCACTCTTAAGCCAGAACTCGTAGGCTGGAAAAAAAAAAAAAAAAAAAAAATATATATATATATATATATATATATATATATATCAAATTTTATTTGTATAGCACATTTCAGCAGCAAGGCATTTCAAAGTGCTTTACATAATTACATAACAAAAAAAAAAACATTACATCATTAAAACGTTGAAAAGAAAGAAGAAGAAATTAAAAACATTAAAGACATAAAAACATGGAAGACATCAAAACGCGCACTCTAACCCTAATTCAGCCATAAGCAACTCTAAACAGGTGGGTTTTAAGTTGAGATTTAAAAGCACCCAGTGTTTCAGCTGTTTTACAGTTTTCTGGAAGTTTGTTCCAAATCTGTGGTGCATAGAAACTGAATGCTGCTTCTCCTCGTCTGGTTCTGGTTCTGGGGATGCAGAGCAGAACCAGAACCAGAAGATCTGAGGGGTCTAGACGGTTGGTACAACAACAACAGATCTTTAATATATTGTGGTGCTAAACCGTTCAGTGATTTATAAACTAACATCAGTATTTTAAAGTCTATTCTCTGAGCTACAGGGAGCCAGTGTAGGGACTTTAAAACTGGTGTTATGTGCTCTATCTTCCTGGTTTTAGTGAGAACCCGAGCAGCAGCTTCTGGATCAGCTGCAGCTGTTTGATTGATTTATTAGTCAGACCTGTGAAGACGCTGTTGCAGTAATCAATGCGGCTAAAGATAAACGCATGGATGAGTTTCTCTAGATCGCGCTGAGACATCAGTCCTCTAATCCTAGAGATGTTCTTCAGGTGATAGAAGGCCGACTTTGTGACTGTCTTAATGTGGCTCTGAAGGTTCAGGTCAGAGTCCATCACTACTCCCAGGTTTCGGGCTGATCGCTGGTTTTTAGTTGTAATAACTGAAGCTGTGCATTGATTCTAGTTCGCTCCTTTTTAGGTCCAAAGATAATAACTTCAGTTTTGTTTCGGTTCAGCTGGAGAAAGTTTTGGCACATCCACACATTGATCTGTTCTAAGCATCTATTCAGTGATTGGATGGGTTCAGAGTCACCTGGTGACATCGTGATGTAGAGCTGTGTATCATCCGCATAATTGTGGTAGCTAATCCTATGTCCTGTTATAACCTGAGCCAGTGGGAGAATATAAATATTGAAAAGGAGGGGTCCTAGGATTGAACCTTGGGGTACCCCACATGTGACCTTTGACCTCTCTGATGAGAAGTTTCCGATTGAAACAAAGAAATCCCTGTTCTTTATGTAAGATTCAAACCAGTTGAGCACTGGACCGGAGAGTCCGACCCAACTCTCCAGTCGATTCAGTAGAATGTCATGGTCAACAGTGTCGAAAGCTGCACTGAGGTCCAACAGAACCAGCACTGTGGTTCTCCCACAGTCTGTGTTTATATGGAAATCATTGAACACTTTCACAAGGGCCGTCTCCGTGCTGTGGTGAGCACGAAAACCAGACTGGAAGGAGTCAAAGCAGTTTGTTACTGTTAGGAAGTTATTTAATTGTTTAAAAACTGCTTTGTCAATAATTTTGCTGATGCATGGGAGGTTGGAGATCGGCCTGTAATTCTGCAGTAGTGATTTGTCCAGATTGTTCTTTTTTTATCAGTGGTTTGATAACTGCTGTTTTCAAAGCCTGGGGGAAAACACCTGAAGAGAGCGAAGAGTTTACTATTTGGATCAGATCAGTAGCAACAACAGGCAGGACTTTCTTAAAGAAATGTGTGGGTAAAACATCCAGACAACAGGAACTGGTGCTTAATTGACTTATAATTTTTTTCTAGGGTTTTATAATTTAGTAGTTGAAATTGGGTCATTTTTCCTGCATTTGTTTTGTTTGGGCACAGCATTAGTACTGTCTTTGGAGTGGATGTGCAGATTAATCCTCTGATTTTTTGAATTTTCTCTAAAAAGAAACTAGAAAACTTGTTGCAGGCGGCAATAGATTGAAGTTCAGGTGGCAACGTCATCGGAGGATATGTGAGCGTGTCAACAGTGGCAAATAAAGCTCGAGCATTGTTAATGTTTTTGTTTATGACATCTGCAAAGAAAGCCTCTCTTGCATGTTTTAGTGTTGTGTGATAGTTACGTAGTCTTTTCTTGTATATATATATATAAGAACCTACAAAACTGCACTCTGATATAACATTAGACTCTGTTTTAAAAGCTGAAAAGATCATAGCAAAATTTTTTACAATATCTGTTATAATACGAATATTTTTTAAGATTTGAAGTACACTTTGATAACTAACTCCAAGTCCACATTTCCTAGTATTTTTTTATTATTCAGTATAATGTAATATTTTAATCATAAAAGCTGCGTTTTCTCACAATTGACAAAAAATAGGTTTGGAAACATCCATCTGCATGTAATTGTTCTATATACTGTGTTTCACTCGAGTGAATTAAGTTACTAAAATAAATTAACCTTTCAATAATATTCTAATGCATTTAATATAAGTGTATGCTAAGACATGACTGAGCAGAAAATTCACAGCGGAACAAAAAATCTCGCTTACAGTTTCTTCAGTGCAGCCAAAGAGAAACACACGGAAAAGCGCCGACCATGCGGTAGCATTAGCTTTGGCTTTGTCAGAAGTCTGCTCACAGGTCTAGTGTTTTGGGTGAATACGTGAGTATTTGCAATAAAAATGTCTTCAGTTCAGCCTCAGATAGAGTTTATCAACGAGCAGGAAACTCCTGCTGGAGAAACATTCACAGAGTTTAAAGAAGTCAAAGTTAAGATCGAGGAAGAGATGGAGGATCAGACAGAAATCAACGTTAAGATCGAGGAAGAGATTAACGATCAGACAGAAATCAACGTTAAGATCGAGGAAGAGATGGACGATCAGACAGAAATCAACATTAAATCCGAGAAAAAGATGGATGAACAGACAGAAATCAACGTTAAGTCCGAGGAAAAGATGGACGAACAGCGCAGACTGATGGGTTTCACCCGGAAAACGCAGATCATCTTATACCCTGCAGGTACGAAAAACCTTCATTTTGGTACAGGCTAAAGGGAATTGGACACGGGTTATTGAGATCTTAAGTGGGCTAGTTCGTTAGTGGTCCGTTTGTGCCGTTAAATCTTTCGTTTTTGTGCAGCTTTCGTCTTTGAGATATTAAGTTATAATTTTGGCCGATGACGTCACCGTCACCCCATCTTGCTCTAAAACAAACCAAAGTGGGCGACTTCATTAGTGCTCCGTTTGTGCCGTTGAAACTGTCGTTTGTGCAACTTTCGTCTTTGAGATATTAAAAGTTATAATTTTGGCCGATGACGTCACGGTCACCCACCGCAGTGAAGATAGTTCGAGCTCCGCGGAGTGAGCGGCGTTTAGCTCAAGGTTGATCCGATTTATGAACGCTAATGTCGGCCAGCGGTTCTCCACCGCTCCGGGTGTTATAGATCAACTGGTGGCTAAATCAACGGGTGGTGGCAGCTGGAAAAGACTTGATGTTTCTGTGGGCGTGGCTTTTTTAGGACCCCTTTATCGAACCAGGAAGTAAACAATACGATAAGCTTAAAGAACTACAAATCTTTGCAAAAATACTATCCGATTCCGTAAAACAACCATTAAGATCTCGGGAATAACCAACTAGAAAGACTTTATTGGTCTATTATGGTATGTTGCCTTTTTTTTTTAAAGTTCATCTGCAAAACCATCAAAACATGTAAATTACGCAGAACTTGGCTATGTGTTGCTTCAGAGGTTGAAACTCGTCAAAGGAAGATCAAAATAGATCTCGATGATCTCAAAGCAAAGATTATTCCCTGAAAGCCGACATAAATGTTAAAGAGCCTTGGGATTAAAAATAAAATGTTTAAAACGATCGACTGGCTGTGTAGTTTTTCCACATATTCCGCATATTGTGATATTTCAAATAGGTATCCACAGAAACTACAGCGAAATCTTTTTAACTCTTTCTGCAATGTTACACTTTATTTCCTAGCTCATTTACAGAAGAGATGGCCACCTCAGATCTATGTGGCAGTGTCATTTCTTCCTTATTGTTATTTTTTCTCGTGATTTAACTAAACATCTTTATTCTTTTCATCAAGTGACCGTAATTCTCAACCATATGAGACATCACTGAAAAAACAATTGTCTTATATACGTTTCCATCAGAAACAGGTTAAAATCTTCACTCAAACTGAGATTCTGAAAGTGTCGCCAGTTAATCCAGGCTTGCTTCCTAAAGCGCGGGGTGTCCGTTAGATCAGTGGTCCCCAAACCCCGGTCCGTGGACCAATTGGTACCGGTCCGTGGACCAATTGGTACCGGGCCGCACAAGAAATAATTACATATTTCCGTTTTAAGTATTATTTGAGTCTGGAGGATCTTTTATTTTGAAAATCCTTTAACCGGATTCTCTCGGTTACTTGCGCGCCAACACTGAGCCCACAAGCAGCAAAAGAGTAAGAAACAGATCAGATGACTTTGGAAAGTTTCTTTGCAAAGGGGAAAAGGCCCAGAGAAGAGACAGGAGAATGGATTTATCCTGGACCGGTAGGAGAGTCCCACATTACAAGCCCGCTCTGCGTAACGTGCGGCGACCGGCTGTTAATGAGGCAACGAAGCTTCAAGCTGCTTTGCCACGTAGAAACCAAGCAGGCTGTGGATATAAGCAACAATTCGGGTGTTATTGTCTCTCATCACTCCCAGATGGGACAGTCTGGTTGCAGAGAAACAAGCTCAGGGCTCCTGTTAGTCAAGTTAAAATAAGTTAAAATTGTCACGAAAGTAAAATGTTCGTTTTTGTGGGGCATCTGTACCTTATTTTGAAGGGATATGTAAACATTACCATAGTGAGGAGATGAGTAGAGCTTGTGAGTCTTAAGTCTGGTTTAGATGGAAAGATTTAAGAATTGTCAGCCAATTCTCCAAACCTCTGTGATCACAGAGCTGATAAAAGTCCAACAGGTTCGATGGGTTCGTGTCTCCAAGGCAGGAGCAACACGAACCGATTCCAGTCACGAACATGCGATGATAATTCAGTAAAACTCCCAAGATAGCAAACGGGAATTTAGAATAACCAAACACGGATGACGATGTAGAAGCAATAGTGATAGTTTGTGGAGTCATTTTAAGAGATAAAAGACGTAACTAAAAGAAAAGGCGGTGGATGAAAGACGACGGGAGCAGCTGCTCTATTTGCTGCACTATGATTTGGAGGTGACTATTTTTTCATAGTTAACATTTTTAACTGAATAAACATAATAATGACCTTTAGATTTAATAATAAACATTTCCACATATCATCTCCGATATCCACCGGACTCTCAGTTGCGCGATATGTCAGCTGGTTGGGATTCCCCTCTGTTCTTACGTCACCGCTACCTGTCACATTCAACAGGTCCTATTATCGTTCCCAGTCAGGGAACGATAAAAGGGCCAAGACAACCCAAATTGGGTATATTAAGGATTTAGCGGGAACACCAACATGCAGAAGCCTTATCTGACGGTTATCACCCTTCACCCCGGGCCGCAGCAAAATTTCCATGTCTTAACCGGTCCGCGGTAATAAAAAGGTTGGGGACCACTGCGTTAGATGACAATCAATGTCGGGTAGGAACATCGGACTCTCAGCTGTCGTCATAGGTCAGTGGTTAAAACGGTGCGCTCTGAACTCAGCGACTGCTGGTACGGGTTTATTTAGCAGCGCCATCGTCTGTTTCCCTTTTTGGACCAGTCTATTTTATTCTCTACAAAAATAAATAGCATAATTCACTTGTTGCCAACATTTCTGAGGTAATATTGTTTAACAGGTTTGCCAGGCAAACTTTAACTGTAAGAATATTGTCAGATTACCAAGTTGCACAGCTTTGCTTCTGCAGCCGAGTGAAGTCTTAAAGTGAAAACGAAATAATGTGCTTTCATTAAATGGGCAATTAATTAGTTTGCATGATATTATAACTGTTTATATTTATTGATATGTTTGCAGAGCATGTCAGTCAACATAAGACTGAAAAGACTTAAAATAATCGTCATTACTCTAACAATGCAGGGTGGTAGTACAAATTCTGTTTAGTATAGTTTCCTTTGAAGTGGGGTATATTTTAGTGACCTTTCTATGTATTCTTCAATATTCCTTCATACAATTATGTTTTAAGAGCTCTTGGAGAAAGTAGAGACATTTTCATATCCGTTTATTTACGTTTGTCGGGTTTTGATCAGGAAACGACAAAGCCACCTAAATTTTTTTACAAACATCTGCGTTGAGGACCCCGTTTGACTGTCACTAGTTAATCTTAATGCGGCTCGTTCTGTTTTTAATTTGATTTCCCTTCTTCAACAGCTTGCAAACTGTTTCCCAGTAGAGAACACCAGAACAAATACTGTAGATATGACTCATAATCTGTTGGTGGTATCTGACATGTAGGGACGTTTATTATTATAATTTCGGCTTGTCAGTTTGGATATCACCACCACCAACATTAGCTGTTAACTTTATATCATTTAGATGAGATTTTATTACAGTACAACTTATCGACATTACTTGATATTCCTCTCTATTTGGACACGTAAACAACACAAGCAACACCATTAGGTATGCAAGTTAAATTTGATTAAATATTACAACCACCTCATTGTTTAGCGACACTTACTGTGGGTAGTAAGTGTCGCTAAACAATGTGACACTTACTATTTACCTTTTGTTTACCTGTAATGTAAGCAACTCGTAACAGGTACTTGAGAGTCAATTCCAGTGTTTTTCAGATCAGTGCTGGTTACAAAAAGCAGAAACTATCTACTTAGGTTTACATTGCGTTATTCATGAGTTGGAATTAATGTATTCTGGTGAACCTGAATGTGAATTTGATTGTGCTATTCATTGATCTGGTTATGCTCAAATGTGGTGTTTTCGAAGCGCAATGAGTGCTGTTCTTTAGAAAATTGTTTTGAAACATAATTTTCACATGCAACATTAAACATATTTGCGTCAAATGGGATTTATAGTAAAGTTTTGCAAAGGATTTTTTCACGCAAGTAGCTTTTTTAATCAGGCATCGACACAGCCACCTACAATTTGGAAACATCTGCGGTGCCCATAGGTTTCAACCAGTTTATTTAGCCACCAGTTGATCTATAACACCGGCCGCAGCGCCCCGAACCAAACATTCCTGTCAAATAAATGTTAATAAATGACTTGAATTGTAACCGATTAACTGTCAGTGCTAATTCATGCTTTTACATGTGACAAAATAGCATCTATTAAATTTTAAAGTCATATACATTATTTTCAATAATTTTAATATTAAATAATATAATATTTTCTTCAATAGCTTCCAGGTCTTGTGACTTATTGATTAAAAATCAGTGTGACATTGTTCTACCAGTCTGTATAGATGAGGCATACTCATTCAATTTGAGTCCTTTTTATAATTTGTAGGTATTTTTATATTAGCTTCTAGGTGAATCAATCCAATTTTATCTGTACAGCACATTTCGGCAGCAAGGCATTTCAAAGTGCTTTACATAATAAAAACACGAAATCACAGAGTCAAGCAACATAAAATAAACAAAACATTACATAAAGTCAAGAGCTATCATTAAATTTGTAAATGATTATGTTTCAAATACAACTCTGAACAGGCGGGTTTTTAGTCTAGATTTAAAGGATGTCAAGTGTTTCAGCTGTTTTACAGTTTTCTGGAAGTTTGTTCCAAATTTGTGGTGCATGGAAGCTGAATGCTGCTTCTCCTTGTTTGGTTCTGGTTCTGGATGCAGAGCAGAACCAGAAGACCTGAGGGGTCTGGAAGGTTGATACAACAGCAGATCTTTAATGTATTGTGGTGCAAAACCGTTCAGTGATTTATAAACCAACAACAGTATTTTTCTATTCTATCCTCTGCGTTACAGGGAGCCAGCGTAGGGACTTTATACATGAAGTTATGTGCTCTATGTTCCTGGTTTTAGTGAGAACACGAGCAGGAGTTCTCAATAAACTGTGACCCAATTACTTGAAATCAGTGTAAAATTGTTTTAGTAGACTGGAGAGATGAGGTACGCTAATTTTTAATTCATTTTGACCCATTTTATTATCCATCTATCCATTTTCTTGACACCCTTGTCTAGGGCTGAAACGATTCCTCGAGTGATTCGAGTACCTCGATTATTAAAATTCCTCGAGGAAAATTGACCTGCCTCGAAGCTTCATTAATTTATGTTTTATCATTTAGCGCACCGTGTTTCAGCCAGAACATTATTTGCGTTGCGCGGAGCTCTGACTTCCGCCTCTGAGTTGTTGACGGAAGCTACGTGTTAGCGGCATAACGTCCAATCTTCAAGTCCGGCCCGCGGGGATTTTACTGATTGGTGAAAATTCCGGGTTTTCATCGTTTTTGTGGGACCAATAAACATCCTTAAAATGACCGCCGCGATGCCGGGAGTTCGGCAGCCTTTCTGCTCCGGAGCTGCTGGTTGAACGGCGGGTAGAAGCTGAGGAGGATTTATACAGGTGAGCGGAGAGACTGAACACGGCGGGCGGCTGAGGGTTGATGCTTACAGGGTAAGAGCAGCTTTACGGACGAACCGCACAATAAACTTATATCATCCCGGTCTGAACAAACGGGAGGCGGAACATGGCTGGTAGATGAGTTTCTGAACGGAGGAGCCGTAAATATCCCGTATTGCTCCCCCGGTCTACAAAAAAGTAACTGGTAGGGAAGCTCAAATGTGGAAAAAATAGACTGATGTTGATATCCGATAGTAACACTGGTGTTATGGAAGATTTACCAATATTTTATTTCATAATTGTTTTTATCCGATTACTCGATTAATCGTAAGAAAAATCTATAGATTACTCGATTACTAAAATAATCGTTTATAACAGCCCTACCCTTGTCCCTCAGTGGGGTCAGGAGGTGCTGGTGCCGATCTCCAGCTAACATTCCGGGCGAGAGGCGGGGTCACCCTGGACAGGTCGCCAGTCTGTCACAGCCATTTTATTATTTTTTAGTCAATTTTATATTTAAAAATATATTTCCCATTTTCTCTTCAACTCTCCATAAGCTGCCACCTTATCGTGATGAAAGGGTTTGAGTGTGGAAGTGACTCTAGGTGTTATGCTGTCAGGGACTTCATACCCCTTGTAGGGTTACCCAATGCTAGAGGTCGTAGGTCATGAACCAGACAGAGCAGCCCAAATACCCTTTATGAAGAACACAATCAATGGCTACAGTGTCCCCTCACCTGGACGCAGGTCACCAGGGCACCACCCTGGAGCCTGGAGTTGGTGCTCCGTAGCAAGTATCTGGTGCCAAAACACATGGAGTCTGGCCAAGCTCAGCCCAAAGTGGGTTCACCTGTGGAAGGGGCCAAAAGGGCTGGGTGCAATGTGGGATGTTAGAAGGCCGAGAGGGAGGGGACCTTGGCCTTCTGACCCTGGGTGATGGATGTTTTATCACTGGTCATTGAAAGTCACTTCTCTGGTGGGAGCCTGAGCTGGTGTGTGAGGTTGAGAGGTTCTAACTAAAAATAGTCTCATCTTATTGCATCATATGACTCGTGATGAGAGTCATGCGTTAATTAATGGAACATTAATTAACAATCTGATAAGTAGTGAGAAAATTTAATGTTTCAGTTGTTGGCTGTGTCTCTATGACTTTGTATTTTTGTGTTTTTATGGTGTAAAGCTCTTTGAAATGCCTTGTTGTTGAAATGTGATATATAAATAACATTTGATTAGATTTTTTGATTGGGGGTTTTCTGTCCGAGGCCACGTTCTGCACAATCAGGGTTTTGAAGGGATCCATTTTGGTGGCCTTGGGATCACGCCTCTGCTTTTTGCAGATGATGTGGCCCTACTGGCTTCATCAGGTCATGATCTACAGCTTTACTGGAGCAGTATGCAGTTGAGTGTGAAGCGGCCGGGAGGAGGATCAGTACCTCCAGATCCAAGTCCATGGTCTTGAGCTGAAAAAGGTTGAGTACCTTATTTGTGTCAGGGAAGATTGTCCTGACCCAAGTGGAGGAGTTTAAGCATCTTAGGATCTTGTTCATTGTTGGAGTTCATTAATTTCCGTCTCTGTTCACCACCCATGTTCGTTAACCAGTTTCAGGACCCGACCAGAACCACTCATTGTAAATGACCTTGAGAAATAATGAGATTTGGTTAAATATAAAAATGAGCTTTAATGCTAAGAGATTATCAAATTTCACAATCCATACATATCATCCAAATGGAACATCATGTTTCTTAGGTTACATTCACCATCCAGCTCTGGGGCCAAAAGTGACAAGAAGCCAATTGAGGCAAAGATTGTAGCAAGTTTAGCTTTTTATTCATCTCTGCAATCTGGACCCTCCCTAAACGGTACTCTAATCAGTTTCAGTCTGTTTTCATATGACTGCCAGCAGTCACATATAAACATGGTTATGTATGCTGCAGCGTGTTAAGCAGATGAAAGAGGCTAAAAGTGATGGAGGAAAATACAGAATCCATAACATCAAGAAAGAGGGGAAAAATGGAAAAGGAGATCAATAGACGGATTGGCGCAGCGTCTGCAGGACCCAGGACACGCTGGAGGAACCATGTTTCTTGGCTGGCCTGGGAACGCCTTGGGATTCCAATGGAGGAGCTGGAAGAAGTGGCTGGGAGAGGGAAGTCTGGGCCTCTGCTGACCCCGCAACCCGACTGTGGAAAAGGGGAAGATGATTGATTGATTGATTTTTCTTCAATAGCTTATGGGTCATGAGACCCATGAGTTAATTGGGTCTTAACTCAAAGTCAAAGTGAAATTATACTACCACCTATAGGTGGTGCACACTCCTTTTTATTCCATTTAACCCTTTTTATTCCTCGTCAGTGGGTCACATGAAATTTAAGCTATTAAACACCAATCATATTTTTACTAATTTGTAGATTAAATTATGTAAAAAATTGAAAAAAATCTAAAATGGGGAAAAAATGAGGGTGACTCATCTCTAATGATTCGTAAAACAATTTCAAAGTGGTTTTGAATCAATAGGACACATGTCTTGGAAGCTATTACAAAAACATCCTAAATTTTGACAAAGAAAAATGTTAAAAAATACAAAAGGATTAAAATGGAAAAGAAATGACTGTGCCTCATCTGTACAGACTAGTATAATTATTTCATAGTGATTTTGAGTCAATACTTCACATGACCTGGAAGCTATTGAAGAAAATACCATATTATTTAATATTAAAATCATTGAAAATAATATGACTTTAAAATTTAATAGATGCTATTTTGTCTCATGTAAAAGCATGAATTAGCACTGACAGTCAATTGGTTACAATTTTAAGCATTTATTAGCATTTGTTTGACAGGAATGTTTGGTTCGGTAATTTGTTGACAGTCCCTAAGTGAACCTTCGGGCGCTGCGGCCGGGAGCGGTGGAGAACCGCTGGCCGACATTAGCGTTCATAAATCGGATCAACCTTGAGCTAAACGCCGCTTAATCCGCGGAGCTCGAACTATCTTCACTGCGGTGGGTGACCGTGACGTCATCGGCCAAAATTATAACTTTTAATATCTCATAGACGAAAGTTGCACAAACGACAATTTCAACGGCACAAACGGAGCACTAATGAAGTCGCCCACTTTGGTTTGTTTTAGAGCAAGATGGGGTGACGGTGACGTCATCGGCCAAAATTATAACTTTTAATATCTCAGAAACCAAAACTGCACAAACGAAAATTTTAACTGCACAAACCTGCACAAACGGAGCACTAACCATTCAGACTATTTGCTGAATTTTTTGACGTGGGTGGGGTGTCAGCTTCACACAGCTCTCTCACCTTCGGCAACGCGGCAAAATACGCGCGTGCTCGTAATGAGCACTGAGAAAGCACGCGCGTAGCAAGCACGTGCTTGTTCGGTGTTCTTATCTGGGGAACTACGGACACCGTGAAAGCTCGAACAACATGCTTCGGCAAAGTTCACAGTTTCGTCACGTTTTTGCGTGAAATTAATAATACTACTACTAAAAATAATGATAATAAATAAATAATTAAATCTTTTTTCAGCTTTTGTCTTGTAAGCCTGACAAATAAAAGTCAGTCAACAAACACAGGTTTCCAACACGTAGTGTGCATTTATAATTTTTCATTTCTGATACAAGAGAATGGAAGCTGGCTGATAGCAGGGCACCAACAAAAAGACTTACTGATTCTTTGCGTGATTTTAGTATTTTCCTGACCACCGATATTCCTGACTCAATGGACAGCAATGGCGCATGTGTGACTTATGATAAATCACGTAACGTCAAGTCCAGTAATATACACTGCTCAAAAAAATAAAGGGAACACTTAAACAACACAATATAACTCCAAGTAAAACAAACTTCTGTGAAATCAAACTGTCCACTTAGGAAGCAACACTGATTGACAACGGGGACCCTCGTCGGGTCAATATATCCATCAATGCTGCTGCCTCGCGCTCTGTCCTTCTCTCGCACTTCCCGCTACTCAGCAGTGGATATCAGGTTACATTGTGTTGCATTCAATGTTGTCGAAAAAAAGAGTTTCATGTGCTTAATGTCCGATTTGCCATAACTATTTATTGAATTCATAGTCGCCAGCTGGGGTGGCAACAGGGGTGGCAATTGCCACCCCAGTAGATCCGCCCCTGAACACGGTTTTTACGCCTTTATTGAGACATATAAATCAAAAGTTTTTCAGTCAGTTTTTGATGAACATGTTCTCTGCAGATGGTTTGAAATTCCCCGCTTTTTCTTTTAACACCATAATAGCTTCAAGCATTACAAAACAAGGCAATTATGTAGAACATTTGATATCATCCTTAATCTCTTACGTTGATGAAGGTGAAGGTGTTAATTAATTTTTCTAAAAATAAAATCAAGTAACACTTAGCCTGACCGGGGCTCTAGTAAAGCATGGTGGGCTGCCAGGCTCATTATATGCTGGGGGAAACCCTGTTGTAGCAACATGGTGGAGGAAATTAAAAATATATATATTTGTCAGGTTAAGCTATTGGTATCTTGTTTGCTCACCTGTAGGTCCATAATATCACATTTTGACTCGCATCTAGTTCCAGTCTGGTCAGAATAACCTCATTGGTTGAATTAATGTTCATGCTTGTAAGATTGTGATTTTAGAATAACCCAAGAAAATCTTTTTTTAATGCATCAACAGGATAAAGTGAAGGATACTTTGATTGACATTTAAAAGTTTTTGTGTTTATGTCCAGATCTCCCACAATGCTGTATGTGGAAAGAGGAGGAGGTTCTCAATGAAACAGAACCACAGAGGAACCAACTCATCTCTCATGGCTCTCCAAAAGCTGAGAACCAGGATCAGGAAGGAAGCAATTCCGAAGACCCAGGAAAAAGGAGAAAGAAAGAACAGAAACAAAAGGAGAAATATGAGAAAACCAAACAGCGGAAAGGCAGAACTGATACTGAAAAACCAAAAGACCACAAGAAAGCTCACCCAAGGCAAAAATTATATTCTTATAAAGTTTCTGATAAAACATTTTCTCAAAACAGTTGCTTGACGAAACACATGATAACTGACACAGGAGTAAAATCTTTCACACATCTCAATGCTCATATGAAAGTTCAGACAGGTGAGAAGACTTTCTGTTGTGGGACCTGTGGAAAGAGCTTCTCTCGAAAAGAACAGTTCATTGTTCACATGAGAATTCACACAGGTGAGAAGCCTTTCACCTGTGGTATCTGTGGAAAGAGTTACAGTAATAGACAGGGTTTGACTTATCACATTAGAATTCACACAGGTGAGAAGTCTTTCTCTTGTGGGACCTGCGGAAAGGGTTTCTTTGATAAAGGTAACTTCAATGTTCACATGAGAATTCACACAGGTGAGAAGCCTTTCACCTGTGGTATCTGTGGAAAGAGTTACAGTAATAGAACGAGTTTGACCCATCACATTAGAATTCACACAGGTGAGAAGCCTTTCTCCTGTGGGACCTGCGGAAAGAGTTTCTCTGATAAAGGTAACTTCAATGTTCACTTGAGAATTCACACAGGTGAGAAGCCTTATACCTGTGATATCTGTGGAAAGAGATACAGTAATAGACAGGGTTTAACTCATCACTTAAGAATTCATACAGGTGAGAAGCCTTTCACCTGTGGTATCTGTGGAAAGAGTTTCTCTATAAAAGGACGGTTCATTGTTCACATGAGAAGTCATACAGGTGAGAAGCCTTTTTTTTGTGGGACCTGTGGAAAAAGTTTCTCCCAAAAAGACAATCTCACTGCTCATATGAAGGTTCACACAGGTGAGAAGCCTTTCTTTTGTGGGACTTGTGGAAAGAGTTACCGTGAAAGAAAGACCTTAACTCAGCACATGAGAATTCACACAGGTGAGAAGCCTTTCACTTGTGGGACCTGTGGAAAGAGTTACAGACATAGAGGGACTTTAACTCAGCACATGAGAAGCCACACTGGTGAGAAGCCCTTCTTATGTGGGACCTGTGGAAAGAGTTACAGTTTCAGAAATAATTTAACTCGGCACATGAGAATTCACACTGGTGAGATGCCTTTCTCTTGCGGGACTTGTGGAAAGAGTTGCAGAGAAAGAGGGGCTTTAACTCGGCATATGAGAAGACATACAGGTGAGAAGCCTTTCTCCTGTGGGACCTGTGGAAAGAGTTTCCCTCGAAAACACGAATTCATTGTTCACATGAGAATTCATACAGGTGAGAAGCCTTTCACCTGTGGTATCTGCGGAAAGAGTTACAGTTATAGACAGGTTTTAACTGATCACATGAGAACTCATACAGGTGAGAAGCCTTTCTCCTGTGGGACCTGCGGAAAGAGTTACACTCAAAAAACTAAGTTAACTGTTCACATGAGAACTCATACAGGTGAGAAGCCTTTCTCCTGTGGGACCTGTGGAAAGAGTTTCTCTCGAAAACAATATCTAAATGATCATGTGATTATTCATACAGGTGAAAAGCCTTTCTTTTGTGGGGCTTGTGGAAAGAGTTACAACATTAGAAGAAGTTTAATTGGTCACATGAGGACTCACTCAGACATTTGAGGTGTTGGGAACAAAACATCTCAGATCCATTTTGGCATCAGATCAAATCAGCAGAATGTTGCAAACTCCCACAATGCTGATTCACTGTGACTGTGTCTTTTCTCTCTTGCTCTCGGCGAAGACAGATACTTTTTTCCTCTGCTCCCTCCCTGTCCTGGCCTGCCCTACTTGCTATTTTTGTCCTGTCTTTTCTATTTTTTTGAAGCTTTTCTTTGCACGTCCTCTTAATCTACTAATTATGGATCTGTTTAACCAATTTCTCAATTCAATCAATTTTTCTCAACGAGAAATCTGGGCACATGAGAGCCCTCTACTCCTGCGGGGACACACCCGGCGGGATTCACCCTGGATTTATTCATGATAACAGGATGTCTGCTGTTTGGAGCTTGTGGATTCCTGGCTTATCGACAAATTTGTGACGGAATTAGCCGAGCTAATGAACACTGTTGGTGTGGACAGAGACGCAAGTCGGATGCGAGTCTTGCTGAGACTCGCGGCCCTGCTGAGGACTCTAAAACTCACTAGCGGGATAGAATCAATCTTTTAGAAGTTGATAGTTTCGGCTCAGTCGAACGACCAAAGTAATTTGGGTAATTGAGGACTGAGATGTATCGGAGAGACTTTAGGGAAGATTGAAATTCATAATCTACCCGACCTAAGACATTCCATTTCTGAATTGGCTTCCCCCGTGTGGCCTTGGAAAGGCAGCATGTTTCCAATCTCATTGAAGATGTATAAACATGTTATCCATGCAGCTGTGCAGCTGAGCGCTCCCATGGACATGACTAGATAATATCTTATCACACTTCTGCCGGGAAGCTGAGCAACGTGGTTTCATTGCCTGTAATGTCATCGCCTTCACTTATGTCTTTGTTTTGAACTTTGTTTTATCTAAATGTTGCCATTTGCCCTAATGTGTCCTTTCCTTTTTTCACTTTTAACCCAGAAAATAAATTAGAACAAACCTAGAATGCAGAAAAAAATTCTTCCAGAATAGCAACATTGACTTATTATTACTTAGAAACTATGGAATACTCATTACTTTTACAAATTTAGAGCACACTTGGAAAGTCCAGAGAATACTTATGCTCATTTAGCAACCCGGAACAGGGATTAGAACTTGGAATCCAGAAAAACTACCTTTGCAAATTTTTAGACTTCTTATATATTCAAACCAGAAAATGAATTAGTTATAAGTTATACTTACCTATCAATCCTGAATAGGAGTATCTAGTTTATTTAGTTTGGATCAATATTTGTGGCTTTTTCTTCTTTTGCTCTTTCCTTTAGTTTTGTTATTTAGTTTTTTCCTTTTAACTACTGTAAAGCATTTTGAATTGCCTTGTTACTGAAAACGTGCTTTATAAATGAAATTACCTTTACCTTTCAGTGTCTGACCAAGATAAACCTTAGGTCTACTTTTGACTACCATCTTGTTTTTCTTAATCCAGCTTTTTGTTTTACTTAGTCGTATTTGTGCTTAAGATGCCCATCAGTATCCCATTAGATACTGAAGTTATAGACGGTCACACGTTCAGCAGGATTCATTTCTGTGCATTTTGATTTTCATGGAGTTCTGTACCTTGTAGAATAATTGAGTTTAGCTTTTACATTTTTTCCATGTATGACTGAATGTTAATGTACACTAGTATTTTGAGCAGAATGTTCTTTTTAATAAATGTTGGTTTGAAAAAATATTGCTGGATTATTCAGTGTCATTAACTTTTGCCATATTTTTTTTTTTTCATATAATGCATGAAATTCAGATGGAGGTCCAGAAGGGGATTTCTCCGGTTCAAAACAAAGCAAAGATGATCACAACTAGCAGCTAATGCCCTAAATAGGATGGAACAGCTGAGGTATCTCCAAACAATATGCATATATTTAGGATATTATCCGTATTATCTTGGTAAAAAAAATACTTCTCTTATAATCTTGAGGATTTATCCATTGTTGACGCGATCCACATAACTACCTGGAGCTGCAGACCTCATACGAGCCAGAAGAAAACTTTCAAAAGCCTGGAGAATACAATCATTTAGTTTCATTTTGGGTCAAGCCTTTAGGATAGCGGTTCTCAACGTGGGCGGTAACGCCCCCAGGGGGCGCTGGCGGACATTTTTACAAAAGGGGGCGCTGGGATTCCTTTGGGTGGCGTTTGGTCGAAGGTAAACTTTACAGCTTAATGCAAAACAATGCCAGTTTAGACTTTGAGCAACTTGGTAAAACTGTATTGTGTAACATTAAATCATACTTGGCTGCAACGATATAGATGGCAGCTCTCCTTCTATTCAGTGTTTGTAGCTTATTGGCGCAGCTCCGTTCTGCTAGTAGCTTCACCGGCGCATCAGGTCAGCGTTACACCGGCTGATGACGTTGCTGAGATTCACTTTGTCTGGTATTTTTGCCAGTTCTGCAATCATGTCAAGCAGCAACTTGTATTAAAAAGTGTTTTATTTCCGTTTGAAAGGCTTCACACTTCCATGAAAGAACAACAGAAAATCTCTCTTGAAAACATGCAATTACTAAAATCATGAGATCCCTCTGAAAAATGAGCCTATTTAAATAAAGAAATCCATCCATGGGTGATACCACGATAGAGAGCGTTCATTTTATAGCGGTAACACCGGTGCTGTAAGTGGTCCGGTATGAAACGGATGTGATAGAACAGCGGTACAGCACTTTAAATTTTTCAATAATCAGAAAACCGAAATTGTTTCCATTGTTTTAAAAGGTTTATGTCAGACTGCCTTTTCCTCATCGATACGTTTCACGCCGGCCCTGCACCTTGGGGGTTAAAAAAAGACGCGCACATTGCGCAAAACTCTGAAACACGAGAAGCGGGACATAAAACGGAGCAACGAACTAGATGTGAATTATGGCATAAAAACAGAGAATCCGACGCTGAAGAGTGAAAAATCAACACGACGATTAGGCGGCGCAGCAGGTGACGAGATTACTGATGGTCAATAAATGATCAAATAAATTTAGCAACGGGAAAGAAACTAAAGTGGACATAGCAATAAACCGAGAGAGGATAATATTAATCAAATGAAACTAAATGGAAATGAATGAAGAAAAAAATACAAGAATAAACTAAGAAACTAAAGTAAACAGAGGAATAAACTGGTATGGCAAGAGCTTTAGAGCAATAATTAATACACAGGACTGTATGGCAAGAATAAACACACTATTTCCTGATAAAAGGTAAAATAATGTTGAAGTGCCATGGGTTTGTTGAGACCATATCTAATACTGAGAATAAATATATCTTACAGACCATAACAGTAAATAACTTATCACTTACTTATGTTTTTAATTAGATTTGATATATTTATTTCTTCAATATTATTTTTTATGTCAGTGGATCTGGAACTTTAGTTTTTCCACTGAAAGCTCTGGTTTGCACAATAAATGCCATGTGGGTGAAGTTTTATGGATGATACTCTGATGTCCCATTCTCCTGAAGGCAGCACAGAGCTGCACCACCAGAAACCGACAGAAACACTGAAGAGAAGAAGAGTAATGATTAATGTAGTTACAGTTCTATCCATGTTTTAACGTTGCAGAGCTCAGTAATTTGCAAATAGTTTAAACTTCCGTTGTTGTGCATCTTTTATCTGGTCATTTTGTGGAATATTTAACAACTAGAAAATGGCAAAGAGTAAGAATATTGTTTCCACTCTGATTGGCTGCTGTTATTCCTACCAATTTTAACTTGAATGTTCATTGCATTTTTCGTAGACGCCTGTGAAAATAATTTCTATTCACATGGCTTTTTTTGTTCTCTGGGAAATTATTTTTGATGATAAATACAGAAACAAGCATAAAAATCAAAACATCTATAATAGTGATAGTAATATTAATGATAAAATAATGGTCAGTGTAAAGTAGCCTACAAATTCTTTGGTGGGGGGCGGTGAGGGACCTGGATAAAGTCTGGGGGGGCGCTGGCACAAAAAAGATTGAGAAACACTGATTTAGGAACAAGAGCAGCGTTAGATGGCCGTCACCTGTTTAAACAAACACCTGTTTGTTTTAAACAGGTGTTACGTCAATCTGCGTTTCCCCATCAGATACGGTTCCCCTGCGTCTTCTTGCCGCTTCGCCCCGCCCACGTGGCAAAATACGCGCGTGCTTGTGATGACCTCTGAGAAAGCACGCGCGTAGCAAGCAGGCGCTTGTTCGTTCGGCGCGCTTATCTGGGGAACTACGGACACCGTGAAAGCTCAAACAACATGCTCCGGCAAAGTTCACACTTTCTTCACGTTTTTGCGTGATAATAACGACAACAATAATAATAATAATAATAATAATAATAATAATAATAATAATAATAATAATAATAATAATAATAATAAATATATGTAATATATATTATAATTATAATGAATAAATAAATATTATAATATTTATAATATATATATATATATATTTAGATATCTCTAGATAGATAGATAGATAGATAGATAGATAGATAGATAGATAGATAGATAGATAGATAGATAGATAGATGTATTAAAAACATACCGAAGTGGGTTTTTTCTCATCAGATTTTGATTTCCAGTGCTAAAATCCGCCTCTTGACTCTAAAATATCTGTAGTCACTCACTGCTTAATTTTAAATGTGAATCCCAGCCTACAAAACTACAAGTCGAATAATGACATGGGGCTCTATGTTACAAACTGAAAAGACAATTCACAAGAAATTATGTTCTTTTGTAAGATTAAACGTATATTTTGATAACTGAACCCAAGCCCACATTTCTTGAGTAACTTTTTTACATTAATCAGATTGATGTAATTTTCTAATCATAAATGTAAATGTTGTGTTTCCATTAGCTGCAAAAATTCTCATAATTAACAAAAATAAAAGGCTTGGAAACATCAGTTTCTTTGTAATTATTCACAATGAGTGAGTAAGTCACTGAAATAAATTCACCTTTCATTTATGTCCTAAAATATTTACTTTATTTAGTTGTATGTTCAGACGAGACTCAAAGCGGAACATTTAACGCGGAACTAAAAATGATTTACAGTTTCTTTGGTACAGTCAAAGTGAAACACACGGAAAATCTCAGCGCACACGAGGCAGCGTTAGCTTTTCTTTTGTTAGAAGACGGTTTGAAAATAGGTCTGGTGTTTTAGAGAAATATTCCCGTGTTTTATGTAAAAAAAAAATGTCTTCAGTTCAGCCTCAGACAGAGTTTATCAACGAGCAGGAAACTCCTGCTGAAGAAACTTTCACAGAGTTGAAAGAAATCAACGTTAAGTCCGAGGAAGAGACGGACGATCAGCGCAGACTGCTGGGTTTCACCCGGATACCGAAGGTCATCTTACACCGTATAGGTACGAAAGATCTTAATTTTTACTGATGATACAGGTTAAAAGACGCTCCGCCCCGCCCACGCGGCAAAATACGCGCGTGCTCGCGTAGGGAACTACGGACACTGTGAAAGTTCAAACAGCATTTTTCGGCAAAGTTGTCACTTCCTTCACGTTTTTGCGGGAAACAAATAGTAATAATACTAATAACAATAAAAATAATAGTAATGATAAATAAATATATGTCACATATATTATAATTATTATAAATGTATATACGTTTACTTTATATATATATATATATATATATATATATATATATATATATATATATATATATATAATTTTTTTTTTGTATAGAGGAAAAAGAGTGGGAAATCAATGCATTTTAATGCTCAATATTACCCATCAGATACCGTTCCCCTTGTTTTACAGTGGGGAAACCCTATCTGATATGTGATTTTAACATGGGGGGAACGGTGGGCGTTAAACACCGATATTATTCAGAAAGGTCTGGTTGAAAAATGTTTCAAACTGAAGACTTTGAAATACTTTGGTTTAGTATTTCAAAGCAGAGCACATCGGTTTGATTAATTAATTACAGTTAAGCCTTCAAACATAATAGGTTTATTTAACCGTAATGTCCTATCTGCGATGTGGAGAGTATTATGTTTGTACATGAATAATTTATATTCCTTGTAGAAAAGTGCAGTACACATTTGAAGATTTTAGAATCAAACTAAGAGATTTCCTTTTATTATGGAACATCTTTTACTATAAAAGGTGAAGAATAATATAGAAATCAGTAATACATGAGTGAAAAACAAACTTCGGCTCCGTTGTTTTTTTCTTCTTCTCTGCTCTCTGCTTCACGCTGTCACGGTTGCTAGGCAACATGAGTTACGCTGAGGTGGAGGCGGGGACAGTTGGTGAAGGCTAGACCTGTCCGAATCCACAGATATTTTTCTTCTGGTCTTAGTTTATTCCCGGCCTTCGAAGGACCCGTCCTACGTAGACCAGTCCTTCGAAGGATGCAGACCTTCAATTCTGACACACCTAATGAGTGAGTGCTCTATCTCACTCTTTATTCTTGTTTACATTCAAAATAATCCACGATTCACTTGTTTTTAAATCCCATATTTCACGGGCATCAAACTCATTTCCATTTTGGGCCAGATCAAAAATCTGAATGTTATTAAAGGGCCAGATCGTATTGATAAAAAATTATTAAATTGTTAAAATATCAATAAATTGGTGTTTCAGCATTCAATAAGTGTTTCTTAAAATAACATAACATTGAACATCTTTTCACACTAATCAGTCCATCCAGGATGGTTTTTGTGGTTTTCTGCAATCAACATCACAGATTTTGTGGTGCTTATTTAGAAATATTTGTAAGGATTTTTTGATATTTGCGCTAATATATGATGTTAAATGTGGCCTTTTATTAATCACTTTATCGATTAATAAAATCGATAAAGCGATTTTATTAATCGATAATAAAGTCGATTTTATTGACCTCAAGTCAACTTGACTTGACCTCAAGTTAGGCTGAGACAACAGTCACTTGAACCCAAAAGGTTTTAGCCAATTTTGAGGAAAAAAATGTTGATAAACTCAGAAAAATGTGGGGATCTGTTGCTTTTGGTGTGAATTTTGTGGTTATTTGTGAAAAACTAGGGGGGCCTATTGCTATAATTTGGAGTCCAAAGGGTCACATAAAAGCTTTGGTGGGCAAGATACGGCCGTCGGGCCTCGAGTTCGAGACATGTGCCATATCTGATAATCTCAAACTTTTTTCAATATCTATACATTGGGAAGTTAATTTTGCTTGTTTAGTCAAACATTTATTTTCTTTTGTATAGAGGAAAAAGAGTGGGAAAGAAAATTCATAATAAATAGATGTAAACGACATGAAAAAGTAAAAGATAAAAACTATAACTATTGATTTCTAAATTGGTTAGGATTGATTAAGCCTCGTTTTTAATATCACACAGGTAAAAATTGTAAATGAGTAATAGTTATAATGTACTGGGATTCGAAGTTGAGAGACCAAGACCCAACACTCTGGATGAGCTTAAGGCCGCCATCGAAGCATCCTGGACCTCCGTAACACCACAGGCTGATTGCCTCCATGCCACGCCGCATTGAAGGCTGCAGAAGGATTCCTGACCAAGTATTGAGTGCATAACTGAACATAATTATTTGAAGGTTGACTTTTTTGGTATTAAAACACATTTGCATTATTGGTCGGATGAAATATGCAAATTTTTTGAGACAGGGATTTTGAGTTTTTATGAACTGTATGCCAAAATCATCAGTATTAAAACAATAAAAGATCTGAAACATTTCAGTTGGTGTGCAATGAATCTAAAATATATGACAGTTTAATTTTTATCATTACATTATGGAAAATAATGAACTTTATCACAATATTCAAATTTTTTGAGAAGGACCTGTACATGGAGGATGAATTTTTAAAAATATTTGTCAGGTAAAACTATCACCATCTTATTTGCTCACCTGAAGGTCCATAATACCACATTTTGACTCGCATCTAGTTACAGTCTGGTGAGAATAACCACATTGGTTGAATTAATGTTCATTCTTGTAAGATTGTAATTTTAGAATAACCCAAGAAAATCATTTTTGATGCATCAACAAGATAAAGTGAAGGATACTTTGTTTGATTGACATTTAAAAGTTTTTATTTTGTGTTTTTGTCCAGATCTCCCACAATGCTGTATGTGGAAAGAGGAGGAGGTTATCAATGAAACAGAACCACAGAGGAACCAACTCATCTCTCATGGCTCTCCAGAAGCTGAGAACCAGGATCAGGAAGGAAGCAATTCTGAAGACCCAGGAAAAAAGAGAACGGAAGAACAGAAACAAAAGGAGAAATATGAGAAAACCAAACAGCGGAAAGGCAGAACTGATACTGAAAAACCAAAAGACCACAAGAAAGCTCACCCAGGGCAAAAATTATATTCTTGTAAAGTTTCTGATGAAACATTTTCTCAAAACGGTTACTTGACTAAACACATGATAACTGACACAGGAGTAAAACCTTTCACATGTTCAAGCTGTGGAAAAAGTTACAGAAAAAAGGGTTATTTAATTTATCACATGAGAATTCACACAGGTGAGAAGCCTTTCTCTTGTGGGACATGTGGAAATAGTTACAGTGAAAGAAAGACTTTAACTCAGCACATGAGAATTCACACACGTGAGAAGTCTTTGACCTGTGGTATCTGTGGAAAGAGCTACGTTTCTAGACAGATTTTAACTTATCACATGAGAATTCATACAGGTGAGAAGCCTTTTTTTTGTGAGACCTGTGGAAAAAGTTTCTCTCGAAAAGACCATCTCAATTCTCATATGAAAGTTCACACAGGTGAGAAGCCTTTCTCTTGTGGGTCTTGTGGAAAGAGTTACCGTGAAAAAAAGACCTTAACTCAGCACATGAGAATTCACACAGGTGAGAAGCCTTTCTCTTGTGGGTCTTGTGGAAAGAGTTACCGTGAAAAAAAGACCTTAACTCGCCACATGAGAAGTCACACTGGTGAGAAGCCTTTTTCTTGTGGGACTTGTGGAAAGAGTTATGGTGACAAACAGAATTTAACTCGGCACATGGGAATTCACACAGGTGAGAGGCCTTTCTCCTGTGGTATCTGTGGAAAGAGTTTCACTCGAAAAGAACAGTTCATGGTTCACATGAGAATTCACACAGGTGAGAAGCCTTTCTCCTGTGGTATCTGTGGAAAGAGTTACAGTGAAAAAAAGACTTTAACTCAGCACATGAGAATTCACAGAGATGAGAAGTCTTTGACCTGTGGTATCTGTGGAAAGAGTTACGTTTCTAGACAGACTTTAACTTGTCACATGAAAATTCATACAGGTGAGAAGCCTTTTTTTTGTGGAACCTGTGGAAAAAGTTTCTATCGAAAAGACCTTCTCAATGCTCATATGAAGGTTCACACAGGTGAGAAGCCTTTCTCTTGTGGGACTTGTGGAAAGAGTTACGGTGAAAAAAAGACCTTAACTCAGCACATGAGAATTCACACAGGTGAGAGGCCTTTCACCTGTGGTATCTGTGGAAAGAGTTTTAATGTTAAACAGATTTTAGCTCGACACATGAGAAGTCACACTGGTGAGAAGCCTTTTTCTTGTGGGACTTGTGGAAAGAGTTACAGTGACAGATATAGTTTAATTCAGCACATGGGAATTCACACAGGTGAGGGGCCTTTCTCTTGTGGGACCTGTGGAAAGAGTTTCAATGTTAAACAGACTTTCACTCGGCACATGAGAAGTCACACTGGTGAGAAGCCTTTTTCTTGTGGGTCTTGTGGAAAGAGTTACAGTGACAGAAATAGTTTCACTTACCACATTAGACTTCACACAGGTGAGAGGCCTTTCTCTTGTGGGACCTGTGGAAAGAGTTTCTCTCAAAAAGGACAGTTCATTGTTCACATGAGAATTCATACAGGTGAGAGGCCTTTCAACTGTGGGACCTGTGGAAAGAGTTTCTCTCGAAAAGGCAATCTAAATGTTCATATGATTATTCATACAGGTGAGAAGCCTTTCTCTTGTCAGTCTTGTGGAAAGAGTTACAAAAATAGAAGTAGTTTAACACGTCACATGAGGACTCACTCAGACTAGGAGCCTTAGGAACGAAACGCCTCAGATCCGTTTTGGCATCAGAACGAATGGAAAATCTGGTCGGATGATGTAAACAGCAAGTAGAAAATGTTAAAGACAGCAGTTGGTTGCAGGCTGCCAGTGATTCACTATGACATTGACTGAATTCAATCAAATTTTCTCGTCGAGAAATCTGGGCACATGAGAGCCCTCTAATCCTGCGGGGACACAGCCGGCGGGATTCACCCTGGATTTATTCATGATAACAGGCTGTCTGCTGTTTGGAGCTTGTGGATTCCTGGCTTATCGACAGATTTGTGACGGACTTAGCCGAACTAATGAACACTGTTGGTGTGGACAGAGACGCAAGTCGGATGCGAGTCTTGCTGAGACATGCAGCCCTGCTTAGGACTCTAAAACGCACTAGCGGGATAGAATTGATGTTTCAGAAGTTGATAGTTTCGGCTCACTAATTTGGATAATTGGGAACTGAGATGTATCGGAGAGACTTTAGGGAAGATTGAAATTCATAATCCATTCCATTTCTGAATTGGCTTCCCCCATGTGGCCTTAGAAGGGCAGCATGTTTCCAATCTCCTTGAAGATATATAAACATGTTATCCATGCAGCTGTGCAGCTGAGCGCTCCCATGGACAAGACTTGATAATATCTTATCACACTTCTGCCGGGAGGCTGAGCAACGTGGTTTCATAGCCTGTAATGTCATCGCCTTCACTTATGTCTTTGTTTTGAACATTGTTTTATCTAAATGTTGCCATTTGCCCTATGTGTCCTTTCCTATTTTTGTATCTTTTGTTAGAAACTGCAGTACTGACTTTTAACCCAGAAAAGGAATTGGAACAAACTTAGAATCCAGAAAAAATTCTTCCAGATCAGGAACATTGACTTATTATTACTTAGAAACTATGGAATACTCATTACTTTTACAAATTTAGAGCACACTTGGAAAGTCCAGAGAATACTTATGCTCATTTAGCAACCCGGAACAGGGATTAGAACTTGGAATCCAGAAAAACTACCTTTGCAAATTTTTAGACTTCTTATATATTCAAACCAGAAAATGAATTAGTTATAAGTTATACTTACCCATCAATCCTGAATATGGGTATCTAGTTTATTTAGTTTGGATCAATATTTATGGCTTTTTCTTCTTTTGCTCTTTCCTTTAGTTTTCTTTAGTTTGTTATTTAGTTTTTTCCTTTTAACTACTGTAAAGCATTTTGAATTGCCTTGTTGCTGAAAACGTGCTTTATAAATGAAATTACCTTTACCTTTCAGTGTCTGACCAAGATAAACCTTAGGTCTACTTTTGCCTACCAGCTTGTTTTTCTTAATCCAGCTTTTTGTTTTACTTAGTCGTATTTGTGCTTAAGATGCCCATCAGCATCCCATTAGATACTGAAGTTAAAGACGGTCACACGTTCAGCAGGATTCATTTCTGTGCATTTTGATTTTCATGGAGTTCTGTACCTTGTAGAATAATTGAGTTTAGCTTTTACATTTTTTTCATGTATGACTGAATGTTAATGTACACTAGTATTTTGAGCAGAATGTTCTTTTTAATAAATGTTGGTTTGAAAAAATATTGCTGGATTATTCAGTGATTGTCATTGTCATTAACTTTTGCCATATTTTTAAACGTCAGATTTAAGTAAAGTATCTAAAGATCCTTGCAGTTGCTGGGTTTCAGTCACGTGACCCAGATGACGCGTGAAATTCAGATGGAGGTCCAGAAGGGGATTTCTCCGGTTCAAAACAAAGCAACGTTGATCACAACTAGCAGCTAATGCCCTAAATAGGCTGGAACAGCCGAGGTATCTTTTATCTAGTTTAAACTGCCATTGTTGTGCATCTTTCAGCTGGTAATTTTGTTGAATATTTAACAACTAGAAAATGGCAAAGAGTAAGAATATTGTTTCCATGTGAAAATAATTTCTATTCACATGTCTTTTTTTGTTCTCTGGGAAATTATTTTTGATGATAAATACAGAAACAAGCATAAAAATCAAAACATCTACAATAGTGATGGTAATATTAATGATAAAATAATGGTCAGTGTAAAGTAGCCTACAAATTCTTTGGTGGGGGGCGGTGAGGGATCTGGATAAAGTCTGGGGGGGCGCTGGCACAAAAAAGATTGAGAAACACTGATTTAGGAACAAGAGCAGCATTAGATGGCCGTCGATTTGTTTAAACAGGTGTTACGTCAATCTGCGTTTCCCCATCAGATATGGTTCCCCTGCGTCTTCTTGCCGCTTCGCCCCGCCCACGTGGCAAAATACGCGCGTGCTTGTGATGACCTCTGAGAAAGCACGCGCGTAGCAAGCAGGCGCTTGTTCGGACCTGCGTGAAGCTGACACCCCACCCACGTCAAAAAATCCAGCAAATAGTCTGAATGGTTAGTGCTCCGTTTGTGCAGGTTTGTGCCGTTAAAATTTTCGTTTGTGCAGTTTTGGTTTCTGAGATATTAAACATTATTTTTTAGGTCATCTAGAGTTCACCATCCCCCCATATCTCTCCAAAACAAACCAAAGTGGGCTAATTCGTTAGTGCTCCGTTTGTGCAGGTTTGTGCCGTTAAAATTTTCGTTTGTGCAGCTTTCATCTTTGAGATATTAAAAGTTATAATTTTGGCCGATTACGTCATCATCCCCCCATATCGCTCCAAAACAAACCAAAGTGGGCTAGTTCGTTAGTGCTCCGTTTGTGCAGGTTTGTGCCGTTAAAATTTTCGTTTGTGCAGATTTGGTTTCTGAGATATTAAAAGTTATAATTTTGGCCGATGACGTCATCATCCCCCCATTTGCTCCAAAACAAACCAAAGTGGGCTAGTTCGTTAGTGCTCCGTTTGTGCAGGTTTGTGCCGTTAAAATTTTCGTTTGTGCAGCTTTCGTCTTTGAGATATTAAAAGTTATAATTTTGGCCGATGACGTCATCATCCCCCCATTTGCTCCAAAACAAACCAAAGTGGGCTAGTTCGTTAGTGCTCCGTTTGTGCAGGTTTGTGCCGTTAAAATTTTCGTTTGTGCAGTTTTGGTTTCTGAGATATTAAACATTATTTTTTAGGTCATCTAGAGTTCACCATCCCCCCATATCGCTCCAAAACAAACCAAAGTGGGCTAGTTCGTTAGTGCTCTGTTTGTGCAGGTTTGTGCCGTTAAAATTTTCGTTTGTGCAGCTTTCGTCTTTGAGATATTAAAAGTTATAATTTTGGCCGATGACGTCATCATCCCCCCATATGCTCCAAAACAAACCAAAGTGGGCTAGTTCGTTAGTGCTCCGTTTGTGCAGGTTTGTGCCGTTAAAATTTTCGTTTGTGCAGTTTTGGTTTCTGAGATATTAAAAGTTATAATTTTGGCCGATGACGTCACCGTCACCCTATCATGTTCCAAATCAAACCTAAGTGTGGGCTACTTCTTTTAATTCTTCAGATTCTCAGCTGTTGTACAATGTGTACATTTTGTTTTGAACTTCAATAAAGACTTAGAACAAGAAAAAATGTGTCTCATTTCAAGAAATGTTTTAAGATAGCAATGTTTTTTCACGAACGTAGCGTTCTCTCCACAATAATTGAATCCTGCTAATAAAGGACATGCAGCCTGACCCTAACGTAATGTGTATAACCTGTTCAACTGTGCTTTGATTTCGGAGGTGGTCTGAAGATTTATATTCACATTGTTGATGTACTGTCTGCTGATTATGCAGCAAACGTGTAAAAAAATTACATGAGCCTATAACGGCCAATTTGCTAGTTGCTTGAGCAAAGTTTTTGCCGAGTAAAACGGAAATGTGTCATTATTTCAAAGTTCATCCAAGTAATGTACTTAATATTTAGTAAATATATTTTCAATGCAACGACTTTCATTTCATCCAATTTCTTACATTAAATGTGTATGGGCTTCAAGGAGACATGTTTTGCGAACTTTGACATAGTTCTCACACAACTGGGATTGGCTCCACCCACACTGAAGTGAGCCCCCACAACCCCCGATCTTGTTTTGGCGGCAGAGCAAGTGTAATTTCAACCTCTCGTTAATATTCTAGCGGTCTCAAATCGTTTTGAATAAGTCATTTTTGGAATTTTTTCAACCCCGATTTTGATTTTTGAACAAGGTAAAATCAAATTAATGCTCAACTAGCAAATTGGCCTTTATAGGCTCATGTAATTTTTTTACACGTTTGCTGCATAATCAGCAGACAGTACATCAACAATGTGAATATAATTCTTCAGACCACCTCCGAAATCAAAGCACAGTTGAACAGGTTATACACATTACGTTAGGGTCAGGCTGCATGTCCTTTATTAGCAGGATTCAATTATTGTGGAGAGAACGCTACGTTCGTGAAAAAACATTGCTATCTTAAAACATTTCTTGAAATGAGACACATTTTTTCTTGTTCTAAGTCTTTATTGAAGTTCAAAACAAAATGTACACATTGTACAACAGCTGAGAATCTGAAGAATTAAAAGAAGTAGCCCACACTTAGGTTTGATTTGGAACATGATAGGGTGACGGTGACGTCATCGGCCAAAATTATAACTTTTAATATCTCAGAAACCAAAACTGCACAAACGAAAATTTTAACGGCACAAACCTGCACAAACGGAGCACTAACGAACTAGCCCACTTTGGTTTGTTTTGGAGCAAATGGGGGGATGATGACGTCATCGGCCAAAATTATAACTTTTAATATCTCAAAGACGAAAGCTGCACAAACGAAAATTTTAACGGCACAAACCTGCACAAACGGAGCACTAACGAACTAGCCCACTTTGGTTTGTTTTGGAGCATATGGGGGGATGATGACGTCATCGGCCAAAATTATAACTTTTAATATCTCAGAAACCAAATCTGCACAAACGAAAATTTTAACGGCACAAACCTGCACAAACGGAGCACTAACGAACTAGCCCACTTTGGTTTGTTTTGGAGCGATATGGGGGGATGATGACGTAATCGGCCAAAATTATAACTTTTAATATCTCAAAGATGAAAGCTGCACAAACGAAAATTTTAACGGCACAAACCTGCACAAACGGAGCACTAACGAATTAGCCCACTTTGGTTTGTTTTGGAGAGATATGGGGGGATGGTGAACTCTAGATGACCTAAAAAATAATGTTTAATATCTCAGAAACCAAAACTGCACAAACGAAAATTTTAACGGCACAAACCTGCACAAACGGAGCACTAACCATTCAGACTATTTGCTGGATTTTTTGACGTGGGTGGGGTGTCAGCTTCACGCAGGTCTTGTACGGCTCGCTTATCTGGGGAACTACGGACACCGTGAAAGCTCAAACAACATGCTCCGGCAAAGTTCACACTTTCTTCACGTTTTTGCATGATAATAATAATAACAACAACAACAATAATAAATATATGTTATATGTATTATAATTATAATAAATGTATATGTTTATATATATATATATATATATATATATATATAGAGAGAGAGAGAGAGAGAGAGAGAGAGAGAGAGACAGATGTATTAAAAACAGACCGAAGTGGGTTTTTTCTCATCAGATTTTGATTTCCAGTGCCAAAATCCGCCTCTTGACTCTAAAATATCTGTAGTCACTCACTGCTTAATTTTAAATGTGAATCCCAGCCTACAAAACTACAAGTCGAATAATGACATGGGGCTCTATGTTACAAACTGAAAAGATTATTCACAAGAAATTATAATGTTCTTTTGTAAGATTAAAAGTATCTTTTGATAACTGAACCCAAGCCCCCATTTCTTGAATGACTTTTTTTATCGGTTATATAGTTGTATGTTCAGACGAGACTCAAAGCGGAACATTAAACGCGGAACTAAAAATTATTTACAGTTTCTTTGGTACAGTCAAAGTGAAACACACGGAAAATCTCAGCGCACACGAGGCAGCGTTAGCTTTTCTTTTGTTAGAAGACGGTTTGAAAACAGGTTTGGTGTTTTTTGGGAAATATTCCCGTGTTTTCTGTAAAAAAAAAATGTCTTCAGTTCAGCCTCAGACAGAGTTTATGAACGAGCAGGAAACTCCTGCTGAAGAAACTTTCACAGAGTTGAAAGAAATCAACGTTAAGTCCGAGGAAGAGACGGACGATCAGCGCAGACTGCTGGGTTTCACCCGGATACCGAAGGTCATCTTACACCGTATAGGTACGAAAGATCTTAATTTTTACTGATGATACAGGTTAAAAGAAAATTGTAGACAGATTAAGGAGCTCTGAACTCCACGAGCACTGAATGCTGCTGGTTCAGACAGACAGGTAGGTTCTATCAGCTTTCCAAACCTGTCTGGAAAGTTGATACAACCACCTGCATAGTTGCATATTAGGTGCAGACATGTTGGTTGTATTGTTTAGTTGCTACTGTTTTACGACAAGGCGGCTCCACAGGTTCAGTGGGTCACCACGGTCATTCGTTCCCGGCGGGGAATCCAACTTTGTTATTCCTATATCAGTTTTATACAGTAGAGGCTTCCACACTTCCCATATCTGTGTCCTCTGTCACTGTTTTCCACAGTTAAAATGTTTAATTCGTTGTTAACACGTTGTAACCTGTTTTTCGGAGCCGCTGTTACGTCGACCCGCGTTTCCACGTCAGATACGGTTTCCCCTGCGTCTTCTCGCCACGCTGCCCCGCCAAGGCAGCAAAATGCGCGCATGCTCGTTGTGAGCAATGAGAAAGCACGCGCTTATCTGGAGAACTACGGACACCGTGAAAGCTCAAACCAATCAATAAAATTTTATTTGTATAGCACATTTCAGTAGCAAGGCATTTCAAGGTGCTTTACATAAGAAAAATAAAAACAGCATGTGACAAACGGTAAGAAAGAGAGAGAGATTTTGGAAAAAAATTTAAAAGATAAAAACATACTTTTGTTAATGAATTTAAGAGCCTGTTGTCGCCGGACTCCGCCGTCCGTTTAACACGTGTATTATCTGTGATGTTGGTGTCATGCATGGTTAAAAACTACAAATGGCCACCTGTGATGACACCATAAAAGAGCGCCAGGCTCAGGTAGTCCAGGTGACGTTGATTGCTATGGGGATGCCCATGCTGGGAGTTTGGTAATTGTGATAAACTAATCACAAGAAGAAGTGGCTGGGGAGAGGGAAGTCTGGGCCTCCCTTCTGAAGCTGCTGCCCCCGCGACCCGACCCCGGATAAGCGGAAGAAAATGGATGGATGGATGGATGGATGGATAATCACAATGATACAGTTCGACTCAGCGCACTTTCAACAACACAACATGATCCAGGCCCCGTCGCCTAACAGGACACGGTCTCCAACCTTTCAGCACCAGACTCCGTCCACCTGTCACGCAAAGTTTTGCGCTAGGACTTCACCATCCTACACCGATTTTTGTGCACTACTTTTTACCTGTTAGTCTAGAATTTACAGGGTTTTTCTGTTACTTTTGTCAAATAAAGTGTTTCGGCAAAGTTGTGACTTTAATTACGTTTTTGAGAGAAAATAATAATAGTTATGTGCGAGTATGTGTATATATATATATTCATCTATCTATAGATAGAAATATGAATAGATAGAACCCAACAAGTACTGCTATGCGAATTGAAACCAGGGTAATGCGATTTAGTGCTCAATATTACCCATCAGATATCATTCTCCTTGTGTTAAAGGGGCCATCGGTATGTGATGGCCGTATTTCACCCATCAGATACCGTTTCCCCCTTTAACACAAGTTGAACGGTATAACAAACGTCCCTCGTTTTCCTTCTTGGGCTTTATCTTTGATTTCTCAGTTATTTCCCACTTATAACCTTATAGTGGGACTAGTTAGATAATTTTCTTGCCTGCCGTCTTTGCCTCAGTGTTGGTTTACAAGGCAAAAATGACTCAAAAAATGTCTGGGGTGACGCTTTAGTCTGCCTTAATAACAGTGTGTTGACGGAGGATGGCTATACTTCTGCAAGGAAGCCCATTAAGGTGCAAATGGAATAATGTGGCTTCCATTAAGTGAGCAAATAATTAGGTTTTGTGATATCAGAACTGTTTACATTTATTGATGTGTTTGCAGAGCATGTCAGTCAATATAAGACAGAGAAGAAGTAAAATAATCATTACTCTTAATGCTGGGTGGTAGTACTCCTCTTGAAGTTTGGTATATTTTGGTGATATTTCAATAGATTCCTGAATATTCCTGCACATACAAAGAATTATTTGGTGGAGGTATCTGACAAGTAATGTAGGAACTTTTACTATTATAATTTTGGCTTGTCTATTTTTATTTCGCCACTAAATACAACATGTTAACTTTATATTATTTAGATGATATTTTATTGCAGTATAACTTATCAACATTACTTGATATTCCTCTATTTGGACACGTAAACATCATCAGGTTTGTGATTGAAATTGTATTAAATATGATGACACCAACCTCATTGCTTAGCGACACTCACTGTGGGTATTGTCACTTAAAAAAAGTTCAGAAAAAGTGCAGTTGCATTGCAGGATCTGAGCCAAAAACACACACTAAGCTAGAAGTGTTAAGGAACTCGCATTACAGGTACTTGAGAGTCAATTGCAATGTTTTTCTGATCGGTGCTGGTTACAAAATGCAGAAACTCTCCATTTAGGTTTACATTGCGGCTATTTGTGAGCTGGAATTAATTTATTCTGGTGAAGAGCCAGCAGGTTCTTCTCTGCTACCCCTAAAAAATAAAAACAATAAAAGCTATAATTACATTTTTATTCTACAAATTAGTTGCTTATTGGTGTTATTGAGGTTTTATTCCATACTTAAAAAGTGACAAACGCATTTCATATTGAACTAAGTATTTAAAAAAAAAACCTTGATCAAGTTTGACCTGGACTGTTTACTATTCATCATATAAGTTACAGTTTGTGATCCGTGCCAGTCTTATCTTTATTCGTACTGGTTAAAATAATTAGTTTTTATTGATTTGTGTATCATCTGCTTGCTATTACTTGGCTTCTTTCTATGTCAAATTAGACAATAAATAAATACCAAATTTATTGATTTATATAATCTTAAGTGATTATACAAATCAGTTTAAGAGAAAGATTAGAATACTGTTTATGGTTGGTAAACATAGATGCTTTGTTGTTGTTTTTTTAATTAAAAATGTAAAGTTTCATGCTTTCTGTTACTAAGAAACCCAGGGATTTTTCCCTGTGGATTACAAGCCTGGAAAGCCAGCAGGCTAAACATTATTTGTTTATTAGTTATAGTTTTAATACATCAGTTACAGTGATAGGCGGATTAAAGAGTCACTTTGGTGAAATGATATAAGCAGACTGAGATCAGATGTCTTTTTTTATTTACTAGAACACAATAACCACAGCTTTTCTTTTACTGATCTACATACGAACAACTTCAATAAGCAAAGTTACAAGTCATGGATAAAGGATAAAAAGATTATTTCATGGTGATACTGCAGGAACTGCAACCAGGAGATAATAATAATTATAATAATAATTAAATGATTATTCATTACCTTGATTGAGTAAGTTTGCATTTTAATAATCTAATGACATATTTAGTACATTTTGTATTAAATAAGTGATTTAATTTAATTATTGCCCATTTTCACCTTTCATAATTAATCTTCCAAATTGTCCAAAATTTATGTCAAATATGTTCAATAGGATCATTTTGTCATTATTTTCTGCATGTGCGCGGTTAACAACAATCACCCACTGTTAACCAATTCTGCTGCGAATCGCAGGAAAGTAAAGGCTGAGATTTAGCCGTGCTTTTGAAAGTTTGTGTTGAGTGTGTGTAGGCCTGTCGCGATAACAAATTTTGCTGAGTGACTAATTGTCTAAAAAATTATTGCTATCAACGATGATATTGTTTCAGGACATTTGACACTGATTTAATGGAAATGACGTAATAATGTCTGCAATTTCCTGCCATAGATAGATATATTTATTTTCAAAAGAACACATAACACTGGAACTGATAAACTAAAACAAACAAAACAACAAGAAACAAAAATAAAATGGATTATAAGTCCCATATTTTCCCCTTATGACAATCTTAGATCGTTGGCCGATCTAAGATTGTTGCTGGTGATTTTATAACCAATCATCCTGCAGTGTGTGGTGTGTAACGGTAGATCGTCGTGGCCGCTCCAATCTAATTCAGGGGTTTTCCTCAACTGGGAGCTTAAAGCTTAATGTGACAGCCAGGTAGCCAATCAGAAAACTCGGATTCTCCTCCGTGTTTTCTGAGGGGAAATTATGAAGGGAATCCCAAACTGCTGACCCTGTGCAACCCAAAATACAGCGGACATTGGGGATGATATGTGGTATCATTAATGTTTATTCAACATTTTGTCAAAGAATATAGACATGACAAGGGGAGGAGTTGGAGCCAAATTGCTACTGCAGTTAATAAACCCGGTAACTTTTCAGCTGTTCTTCGTTAACATGACATAAATAGGTTATAATGATTCTCATTCAGTCAGGACTTTACGCTGACTCTAGCCACATGCATCACAGGTAGATTCTAGTTAAGCATTGATTAATGCCTGATTTTAAAATTAGTTAACTGGACTTTTAGCCATTATTTTGTGCCCATGTGACTGGACACCACACGGCACGACGAACCCGATCGAACCGTTATACCTAGGATTTCTGTCGGCTAATGTGTCTCTCAGGTTTTGAAAATGGGCCGACAACTCGTGTCATATGCGCTGGACATTACACTATGGAAGTGAGGAAGGGAGGGGTTACTGGAGAGTACCGGAGTTGAGCCTTTTTTCATTCAGTGTCATCAACAGAAAGAAAAAAAAAAAAGGCAGGAAGAGACGATAAAGCAGATAATTAAAATGAGGTCGATAGGTTTAATTTATTGTGCGATTAATTGATTTATTGTTTATTGGGACAGGCCTAAATGTGTGTGAGTGGAGAAATCTCTGACAATATCAGTGGTTGAGATAAAAAAAAAATACTGTTTCACTTTATGCATGTTGTGTCACTCTTTAGGAAAACTAGCTAAGGTCGGTGGTCGGGGAGCCGAGACGGTCCACCGTGTTTTTGCATTTAAATATTTTCAGTTGGCAGGAAAAGTAAAAATATTACTGGATAATTATGTTATGGAAAAACATTGCCAGAGAAATGCTATTTAAACCCACAAATTGTCTTAAAAATTACTTATCAATAAATACAATTAAAATGAGTATCACTTATTTGCATTTCTGTTTAATCCAAATTAAGTCAGCAGCTCCATCAGGCCCACAGGTCTTCAGGGGCTATAAATGCTAATATTTTAACAAAGACCACTGATTCATAAATGTAATATTGGATTATTGACATTATCAATGCTGTTAAATTTGATTTAGTGGCTTCATCATACATAAATGAAAAGATTTTAAATTATTTAACATTTAAATTTAAGATGTGAAAGAGCTGGCAAGTTTACTACGTAAAAGTTCAAAGAGCAATCTTAATAGTTAGATTTTTTCATTACCATAGCAACAATCTGATACTGTGAGTTTAATGTTTAAATTTTGAGCCCTATTTGTTTACAAATATAAATTAGTAAACTGCATTTATAACTTAATTGCTTTTTAGGCTGGCCAGTTAAACTACTTCCAGATTAAATTTAACACAGAATCTGTTACAATTGCTGATGTTTTGAGCAACAAAAGGGGCCCCTATTGTCAGATTCTGCATCAAACCTCATACAGCTTTGGACCGGCCCTGCATGATGAGTTAAATCCGCTGTACTGCGCAGAGATGCGCAACAAACAGGAGATTTAATTCAGTGCTGCTAATGTGGCTTTAGCAGCTCTTCCATTTCTGTCTGTTGAGTTTTTAAATAAGCGTCACAGAAACTGTTTTGGTTGGTGGAGGAAATGGGACAAGTTTTTCAGATCTTCTTGCGGTCGTGCGCATTAACTCTAAGTTGACAAAGCATTTGATACGGATTGATGCTTTGTGCAACTGCAAAAGTAATACTAGTAATAATAATAAAATAATATAAAATCAGTGTGATACGTGACTACGAGGAGAGTGCGAAAGCTCCTTACCGGGTTAAACCTGAACAATGAAAGATTAGCGCTGAGTCGTTAACCACCAACGCACCGGCCAACATAATTTCTCAAGGGAGTTGATGAAAATGTTCATACAGGTCAGCTAGTAAAGCATGGCGGGCTGCCAGGCTTATTATATGCTGGGGGAAACCCTGCTGTAGCTACATGGAGGAAGAAATGTTTTTTAAATATTTGTCAGGTTAAGCTATCGGCATCTTGTTTGCTCACCTGTAGGTCCATAATATCACATTTTGACTCGCACCTAGTTCCATTCTGGTCAGAATAACCTCATTGGTTGAGTGAATTTCATTCTTGTAAGATTGTAATTCTAGAATAAGCCAAAAAATCCTGTTTTGATGCATCAACAGGATAAAGTGAAGGATACTTTGTTTGATTGACATTTAAAAGTTTTTATTTTGTGTTTTTGTCCAGATCTCCCTCAATGTTGTGTGAATAAAGAGGAGGAGGTTCTCAATGAAACAGAACCACAGAGGAACCAACTCATCTCTCATGGCTCTCCAGAAGCTGAGAACCAGGATCAGGAAGGAAGCAATTCTGAAGACCCAGGAAAAAAGAGAAAGAAAGAACAGAAACAAAAGAAGAAATACAAGAAAACCAAAGAGCGGAAAGGCAGAACTGACTCTGAAAAACCAAAAGACCACAAGAAAGCTCACCCAGTGCAAAAATTTTATTCTTGTAAAATTTGTGATAAAACATTTTCTCAAAACAGATACTTGACAGGACACATGATAACTCACACAGGAGTAAAACCTTTTACTTGTTCCAACTGTGGGAAAAGTTGCAGAAGAAAGGCTAATTTAATTTCCCACATGAGAATTCACACAGGGGAGAAGCCTTTCTCTTGTGGGACATGTGGAAAAAGTTTTGCTCGAAATGATACTTTAAATGATCATATGAAAATTCACACAGGTGAGAAGCCTTTCTCTTGTGGGACCTGTGAAAAAAGTTTCATCCGTAAAACAGCTTTAAATGCTCATATTAGAGTTCATACAGGTGAGAAGCCTTTCTCTTGTGGGACCTGTGCAAAGAGTTACAGTGAAAGAAACACTTTAGCTCGGCACATGAGAATTCACACAAGTGAAAAGCCTTTTTCCTGTGGGACCTGTGGAAAGAGTTTCTTTTATAGGCATAGTTTAACTGAACACATGAGATTTCACAGAGCAGAGAGGCCTTTTTCTTGTGGGACTTGTGGAAAAAGTTACAAAGACAGAGGGAATTTATATCAGCACATGAGAATTCACACAGGTGAGAGACCTTCCTGTGGGACTTGTGGAAAAAGTTACAGAAAAAGAGCGACTTTAACTCAGCACATGAGAAGTCACACAGGTGAGAGACCTTTTTCTTGTGGGACTTGTGGAAAGAGTTTCGTCAATAAACAGAATTGTACTCATCACATGAGAATTCACACAGGTGAGAAGCCTTTTTCCTGTGGAGTTTGTGGAAAAGGTTACAGGGAAAAACGGACTTTAACTCAGCACATGAGAAATCACACAGATGAGAAGCCTTTCACCTGTGGGACTTGCGGAAACAGTTACAAACAAAGAAAGACTTTAACTCAGCACATGAGAATTCACACAGATGAGAAGCCTTTTTCCTGTGGAACGTGTGGAAAAAGTTACAGGACAAAAGGGACTTTAACTCGGCACATGAGAATTCACATAGGTAAGAAGCCTTTCACTTGTGGGACTTGTGGAAAGAGTTACAGTGAAAGAAAGACCTTAACTCAGCACATGAGAATTCACACAGGTGAGAAGCCTTTTTCCTGTGGAACCTGTGGAAAAAGTTGCAGGACAAAATGGATTTTAACTCAGCACATGAGAATTCACACAGGTGAGAAGCCTTTCTCTTGCGGGACTTGTGGAAAGAGTTTCAGTCAAAGAAAGACCTTAACTCAGCACGTAAGAATTCACACAGGTGAGAAGCCTTTTCCCTGTGGAACCTGTGGAAAAAGTTACAGGACAAAAGGGACTTTAACTCTTCACATGAGAATTCACACAGGTCAGAAGCCTTTTTCCTGTGGAACCTGTGGAAAAAGCTACAGGACAAAAACGTCTTTAACTCAGCATATGAGAATTCACACAGGTGAAAAGCCTTTCACCTGTGCTATCTGTGGAAGAAGTTGCATTTCTAGACATAGTTTAACTATTCACATGAGAATTCATACAGGTGAGAAGCCTTTTTCTTGTGGAACCTGTGGAAAGAGTTACTCTCGAAAGGACTGTCTAAATGATCATATGAATGTTCATACATGCGAGAAGCTTTTCTCTTGTGGGACTTGTGGAAAGAGTTACAACAATAGAAGTAGTTTAACACGTCACATAAGGACTAGGAAGTCCTTATGTGACGAGCCTTAGGAAGAAAGCAGCAAGTCGAAAATGTTAAAGTCAACATATTGTTGCAGACTGCTAGTGATTCACTGTGACTGTATTTTCTCTCTTGCTCTCGGCGAAGGTGGACGCTTTTTTCCTCTGCTCCCTCCCTGCCCATGCCTGCTCTCCTTGCTCTGTTTTTGTCCTGTCTTTTCTATATTTTTGGAGCATTTCTTTGCACATCCTCCAAATCTACTAATTACCTTTGCAAATTTTTAGACTGCTATTATATTCAAACCAGAAAATGAATTAGTTATAAGTTATACTTACCTATCAATCCTGAATAGGAGTATCTAGTTTATTTAGTTTGGATCAATATTTATGGCTTTTTCTTCTTTTGCTCTTTCCTTTAGGTTTGTTATTTTGTTTTTTCCTTTTAACTACTGTAAAGCATTTTGAATTGCCTTGTTACTGAAAACGTGCTTTATAAATGAAATTACCTTTACCTTTCAGTGTCTGACCAAGATAAACCTTAGGTCTACTTTTGACTACCAGCTTTTTTTTCTTAATCCAGCTTTTTGTTTTACTTAGTCGTGTTTGTGCTTAAGATGCCCATCAGCATCCCATTAGATACTGAAGTTAAAGACGGTCACACGTTCAGCAGGATTCATTCTGTGCATTTTGATTTTCATGGAGTTCTGTACCTTGTAGAATAATTGAGTTTAGCTTTTACATTTTTTCCATGTATGATTGAATGTTAATGTACACTAGTATTTTGAGCAGAATGTTCTTTTTAATAAATGTTGGTTTGAAAAAATATTGCTGGATTATTCAGTGATTGTCATTGTCATTAACTTTTGCCATATTTTTAAACGTCAGATTTAAGTAAAGTATCTAAAGATCCTTGCAGTTGCTGGATTTCAGTCACGTGACCCAGATGACGCGTGAAATTCAAATGGAGGTCCGGAAGGGGATTTCTCTGGTTCAAAACAAAGCAACGTTGATCACAACTAGCAGCTAATGCCCTAAATAGGCTGGAACAGCCAAGGTATCTTTTATCTAGTTTAAACTGCCATTGTTGTGCATCTTTCAGCTGGTAATTTTGTTGAATATTTAACAACTAGAAAATGGCAAAGAGTAAGAATATTGTTTCCATGTGAAAATTATTTCTATTCACATGGCTTTTTTTGTTCTCTGGGAAATTATTTTTGATGATAAATACAGAAACAAGCATAAAAATCAAAACATCTATAATAGTGATAGTAATATTATTAATAAAATAATAGTCAGTGTAAAGTAGCCTACAAATTCTTTGGTGGGGGGCGGTGAGGGACCTGGATAAAGTCTGGGGGGGCGCTGGCACAAAAAAGATTGAGAAACACTGATTTAGGAACAAGAGCAGCATTAGATGGCCGTCGATTTGTTTAAACAGGTGTTACGTCAATCTGCGTTTCCCCATCAGATACGGTTCCCCTGCGTCTTCTTTCCGCTTCGCCCCGCCCACGCGGCAAAATACGCGCGTGCTTGTGATGACCACTGAGAAAGCACGCGCGTAGCAAGCAGGCGCTTGTTCGGCTCGGCGCGCTTATCTGGGGAACTACGGACACCGTGAAAGCTCAAACAACATGCTCCGGCAAAGTTCACACTTTCTTCAGGTTTTTGCATGATAATAATAATAACAATAATAATAAATATATGTTATATGTATTATAATTATAATAAATGTATATGTTTATATATAATATATATATATATATATATATATAGAGAGAGAGAGAGAGATAGATAGATAGATGTATTAAAAACAGACCGAAGTGGGTTTTTTCTCATCAGATTTTGATTTCCAGTGCCAAAATCCGCCTCTTTACTCTAAAATATCTGTAGTCACTCACTGCTTAATTTTAAATGTGAATCCCAGCCTACAAAACTACAAGTCGAATAATGACATGGGGCTCTATGTTACAAACTGAAAAGATTATTCACAAGAAATTATAATGTTCTTTTGTAAGAATAAAAGTATCTTTTGATAACTGAACCCAAGCCCCCATTTCTTGAATAACTTTTTTTATCGGTTATTTAGTTGTATGTTCAGACGAGACTCAAAGCGGAACATTTAACGGGGAACTAAAAATTATTTACAGTTTCTTTGGTACAGTCAAAGTGAAACACACGGAAAATCTCAGCGCACACGAGGCAGCGTTAGCTTTTCTTTTGTTAGAAGACGGTTTGAAAACAGGTTTGGTGTTTTTTGGGAAATATTCCCGTGTTTTCTGTAAAAAATGTCTTCAGTTCAGCCTCAGACAGAGTTTATGAACGAGCAGGAAACTCCTGCTGAAGAAACTTTCACAGAGTTGAAAGAAATCAACGTTAAGTCCGAGGAAGAGACGGACGATCAGCGCAGACTGCTGGGTTTCACCCGGATACCGAAGGTCATCTTACACCGTATAGGTACGAAAGATCTTAATTTTTACTGATGATACAGGTTAAAAGAAAATTGTAGACAGATTAAGGAGCTCTGAACTCCACGAGCACTGAATGCTGCTGGTTCAGACAGACAGGTAGGTTCTATCAACTTTCCAAACCTGTCTGGAAAGTTGATACAACCACCTGCATAGTTGCATATTAGGTGCAGACATGTTGGTTGTATTGTTTAGTTGCTACTGTTTTACGACAAGGCGGCTCCACAGGTTCAGTGGGTCACCACGGTCATTCGTTCCCGGCGGGGAATCCAACTTTGTTATTCCTATATCAGTTTTATACAGTAGAGGCTTCCACACTTCCCATATCTGTGTCCTCTGTCACTGTTATCCACAGTTAAAATGTTTAATTCGTTGTTAACACGTTGTAACCTGTTTTTCGGAGCCGCTGTTACGTCGACCCGCGTTTCCACGTCAGATACGGTTCCCCCTGCGTCTTCTCGCCACGCTGCCCCGCCAAGGCAACAAAATGCGCGCATGCTCGTTGTGAGCAATGAGAAAGCACGCGCTTATCTGGAGAACTACGGACACCGTGAAAGCTCAAACCAATCAATAAAATTTTATTTGTATAGCACATTTCAGTAGCAAGGCATTTCAAGGTGCTTTACATAAGAAAAATAAAAACAGCATGTGACAAACGGTAAGAAAGAGAGAGATTTTGAAAAAAAATTAAAAGATAAAAACATACTTTTGTTAATGAATTTAAGAGCCTGTCGTCGCCGGACTCCGCCGTCCGTTTAACACGTGTATTATCTGTGGTGTTGGTGTCATGCATGGTTAAAAACTACAAATGGCCACCTGTGATGACACCATAAAAGAGCGCCAGGCTCAGGTAGTCCAGGTGACGTTGATTGCTATGGGGATGCCCATGCTGGGAGTTTGGTAATTGTGATAAACTAATCACAAGAAGAAGTGGCTGGGGAGAGGGAAGTCTGGGCCTCCCTTCTGAAGCTGCTGCCCCCGCGACCCGACCCCGGATAAGCGGAAGAAAATGGATGGATGGATGGATGGATAATCACAATGATACAGTTCGACTCAGCGCACTCTTTCAACAACACAACATGATCCAGGCCCCGTCGCCTAACAGGACACGGTCTCCAACCTTGCAGCACCAGACTCCGTCCACCTGTCACGCAAAGTTTTGCGCTAGGACTTCACCATCCTACACCGATTTTTGTGCACTACTTTTTACCTGTTAGTCTAGAATTTACAGGGTTTTTCTGTTACTTTTGTCAAATAAAGTGTTTCGGCAAAGTTGTGAGAGAAAATAATAATAGTTATGTGCGAGTATGTGTATATATATATATTCATCTATCTATAGATAGAAATATGAATAGATAGAACCCAACAAGTACTGCTATGCGAATTGAAACCAGGGTAATGCGATTTAGTGCTCAATATTACCCATCAGATATCATTCTCCTTGTGTTAAAGGGGCCATCGGTATGTGATGGCCGTATTTCACCCATCAGATACCGTTTCCCCCTTTAACACAAGTTGAACGGTATAACAAACGTCCCTCGTTTTCCTTCTTGGGCTTTATCTTTGATTTCTCAGTTATTTCCCACTTATAACCTTATAGTGGGACTAGTTAGATAATTTTCTTGCCTGCCGTCTTTGCCTCAGTGTTGGTTTACAAGGCAAAAATGACTCAAAAAATGTCTGGGGTGACGCTTTAGTCTGCCTTAATAACAGTGTGTTGACGGAGGATGGCTATACTTCTGCAAGGAAGCCCATTAAGGTGCAAATGGAATAATGTGGCTTCCATTAAGTGAGCAAATAATTAGGTTTTGTGATATCAGAACTGTTTACATTTATTGATGTGTTTGCAGAGCATGTCAGTCAATATAAGACAGAGAAGAAGTAAAATAATCATTACTCTTAATGCTGGGTGGTAGTACTCCTCTTGAAGTTTGGTATATTTTGGTGATATTTCAATAGATTCCTGAATATTCCTGCACATACAAAGAATTATTTGGTGGAGGTATCTGACAAGTAATGTAGGAACTTTTACTATTATTTTGGCTTGTCTATTTTTATTTCGCCACTAAATACAACATGTTTACTTTATATTATTTAGATGATATTTTATTGCAGTATAACTTATCGACATTACTTGATATTCCTCTATTTGGACACGTAAACATCATCAGGTTTGTGATTGAAATTGTATTAAATATGATGACACCAACCTCATTGCTTAGCGACACTCACTGTGGGTATTGTCACTTAAAAAAAGTTCAGAAAAAGTGCGGTTGCATTGCAGGATCTGAGCCAAAAACACACACTAAGCTAGAAGTGTTAAGGAACTCGCATTACAGGTACTTGAGAGTCAATTCCAATGTTTTTCTGATCGGTGCTGGTTACAAAATGCAGAAACTCTCCATTTAGCTTTACATTGCGGCTATTTGTGAGCTGGAATTAATTTATTCTGGTGAAGAGCCAGCAGGTTCTTCTCTGCTACCCCTAAAAAATAAAAACAATAAAAGCTATAATTACATTTTTATTCTACAAATTAGTTGCTTATTGGTGTTATTGAGGTTTTATTCCATACTTAAAAAGTGACAAACGCATTTCATATCAAACTAAGTATTTAAAAAACCTTGATCAAGTTTGACCTGGACTGTTTACTATTCATCATATAAGTTACAGTTTGTGATCCGTGCCAGTCTTATCTTTATTCGTACTGGTTAAAATAATTAGTTTTTATTGATTTGTGTATCATCTGCTTGCTATTACTTGGCTTCTTTCTATGTCAAATTAGACAATAAATAAATTAGGTATTTATTATAAATACCTAATTTATTTATTGATTTATATAATCTTAAGTGATTATACAAATCAGTTTAAGAGAAAGATTAGAATACTGTTTATGGTTGGTAAACATAGATGCTTTGTTGTTATTTTTTAATTAAAAATGTAAAGTTTCATGCTCTCTGTTACTAAGAAACCCAGGGATTTTTCCCTGTGGATTACAAGTCTGGAAAGCCAGCAGGCTAAACATTATTTGTTTATTAGTTATAGTTTTAATACATCAGTTACAGTGATAGGTGGATTAAAGAGTCACTTTGGTGAAATGATATAAGCAGACTGAGATCAGATGTCTTTTTTTATTTACTAGAACACAATAACCACAGCTTTTTTTTTTTACTGATCTACATACGAACAACTTCAATAAGCAAAGTTACAAGTCATGGATAAAGAATAAAAAGATTATTTCATGGTGATACTGCAGGAACTGCAACCAGGAAATAATAATAATAATAATAACAGATAATTAAATGATTATTCATTACCTTGATTGAGTAAGTTTGCATTTTAATAATCTAATGACATATTTAGTACATTTTGTATTAAATAAATGATTTAATTTAATTATTGCCCATTTTCACCTTTCATAATTAATCTTCCAAATTGTCCAAAATTTATGTCAAATATGTTCAATAGGATCATTTTGCCATTATTTTCTGCATGTGCGCGGTTAACAACAATCACCCACTGTTAACCAATTCTGCTGCGAATCGCAGGAAAGTAAAGGCTGAGATTTAGCCGTGCTTTTGAAAGTTTGTGTTGAGTGTGTGTAGGCCTGTCGCGATAACAAATTTTGCTGAGTGACTAATTGTCTAAAAAATTATTGCTATCAACGATGATATTGTTTCAGGACATTTGACACTGATTTAATGGAAATGACGTAATAATGTCTGCAATTTCCTGCCATAGATAGATACACTTTATTTTCAAAAGAACACAAAACACTGGAACTGATAAACTAAAACAAACAAAACAACAAGAAACAAAAATAAAATGGATTATAAGTCCCATATTTTCCCCTTATGACAATCTTAGATCGTTGGCCGATCTAAGATTGTTGCTGGTGATTTTATAACCAATCATCCTGCAGTGTGTGGTGTGTAACGGTAGATCGTCGTGGCCGCTCCAATCTAAATCAGGGGTTTTCCTCGACTGGGAGCTTAAAGCTTAATGTGACAGCCAGGTAGCCAATCAGAAAGCTCGGATTCTCCTCCGTGTTTTCTGAGGGGAAATTATGAAGGGAATCCCAAACTGCTGACCCTGTGCAACCCAAAATACAGCGGACATTGGAGATGATATGTGGTATCATTAATGTTTATTCAACATTTTGTCAAAGAATATAGACATGACAAGGGGAGGAGTTGGAGCCAAATTGCTACTGCAGTTAATAAACCCGGTAACTTTTCAGCTGTTCTTCGTTAACATGACATAAATGGATTATAATGATTTTCATTCAGTCAGGACTTTACGCTGACTCTAGCCACATGCATCACAGATTCTAGTAAAGCATTGATTAATGCCTGATTTTAAAATTGGTTAACTGGACTTTTGGCCATTATTTTGTGCCCATGTGACTGGACACCACACGGCACGACGAACCCGATCGAACTGTTATACCTAGGATTTCTGTCGGCTAATGTGTCTGTCAGGTTTTGAAAATGGGCCGACAACTCGTGTCATATGCGCTGGACATTACACTAAGGAAGCGAGGAAGGGGGGGGTTACTGGAGAGCACCGGAGTTGAGCCTTTTTTCATTCAGTGTCATCAATAGAAAGAAAAAAAAAAAGGCAGGAAGAGACGATAAAGCCGATAATTAAAATGAGGTCGATAGGTTTAATTTATTGTGCGATTAATTTATTTATTGTTTATTGGGACAGGCCTAAATGTGTGTGAGTGGAGAAATCTCTGACAATATCAGTGGTTGAGATAAAAAAAAATACTGTTTCACTTTATGCATGTTGTGTCACTCTTTAATGTGATATATATCCTGTACAGGATTTCCCCGAGAAAACTAGCTAAGGTCGGTGGTCGGGGAGCCGAGACGGTCCACCGTGTTTTTGCATTTAAATATTTTCAGTTGGCAGGAAAAGTAAAAATATTACTGGATAATTATGTTATGGAAAAACATTGCCAGAGAAATGCTATTTAAACCCACAAATTGTCTTAAAAATTACTTATCAATAAATACAATTAAAATGAGTATCACTTATTTGCATTTCTGTTTAATCCAAATTAAGTCAGCAGCTCCATCAGGCCCACAGGTCTTCAGGGGCTATAAATGCTAATATTTTAACAAAGACCACTGATTCATAAATGTAATATTGGATTATTGACATTATCAATGCTGTTAAATTTGATTTAGTGGCTTCATCATACATAAATGAAAAGATTTTAAATTATTTAACATTTAAATTTAAGATGTGAAAGAGCTGGCAAGTTTACTACGTAAAAGTTCAAAGAGCAATCTTAATAGTTAGATTTTTTCATTACCATAGCAACAATCTGATACTGTGAGTTTAATGTTTAAATTTTGAGCCCTATTTGTTTACAAATATAAATTAGTAAACTGCATTTATAACTTAATTGCTTTTTAGGCTGGCCAGTTAAACTACTTCCAGATTAAATTTAACACAGAATCTGTTACAATTGCTGATGTTTTGAGCAACAAAAGGGGCCCCTATTGTCAGATTCTGCATCAAACCTCATACAGCTTTGGACCGGCCCTGCATGATGAGTTAAATCCGCTGTACTGCGCAGAGATGCGCAACAAACAGGAGATTTAATTCAGTGCTGCTAATGTGGCTTTAGCAGCTCTTCCATTTCTGTCTGTTGAGTTTTTAAATAAGCGTCACAGAAACTGTTTTGGTTGGTGGAGGAAATGGGACAAGTTTTTCAGATCTTCTTGCGGTCGTGCGCATTAACTCTAAGTTGACAAAGCATTTGATACGGATTGATGCTTTGTGCAACTGCAAAAGTAATACTAGTAATAATAATAAAATAATATAAAATCAGTGTGATACGTGACTACGAGGAGAGTGCGAAAGCTCCTTACCGGGTTAAACCTGAACAATGAAAGATTAGCGCTGAGTCGTTAACCACCAACGCACCGGCCAACATAATTTCTCAAGGGAGTTGATGAAAATGTTCATACAGGTCAGCTAGTAAAGCATGGCGGGCTGCCAGGCTTATTATATGCTGGGGGAAACCCTGCTGTAGCTACATGGAGGAAGAAATGTTTTTTAAATATTTGTCAGGTTAAGCTATCGGCATCTTGTTTGCTCACCTGTAGGTCCATAATATCACATTTTGACTCGCACCTAGTTCCATTCTGGTCAGAATAACCTCATTGGTTGAGTGAATTTCATTCTTGTAAGATTGTAATTCTAGAATAAGCCAAAAAATCCTGTTTTGATGCATCAACAGGATAAAGTGAAGGATACTTTGTTTGATTGACATTTAAAAGTTTTTATTTTGTGTTTTTGTCCAGATCTCCCTCAATGTTGTGTGAATAAAGAGGAGGAGGTTCTCAATGAAACAGAACCACAGAGGAACCAACTCATCTCTCATGGCTCTCCAGAAGCTGAGAACCAGGATCAGGAAGGAAGGCATTCTGAAGACCCAGGAAAAAAGAGAAAGAAAGAACAGAAACAAAAGAAGAAATACAAGAAAACCAAAGAGCGGAAAGGCAGAACTGACTCTGAAAAACCAAAAGACCACAAGAAAGCTCACCCAGTGCAAAAATTATATTCTTGTAAAATTTGTGATAAAACATTTTCTCAAAACAGATACTTGACAGGACACATGATAACTCACACAGGAGTCAAACCTTTTACTTGTTCCAACTGTGGGAAAAGTTGCAGAAGAAAGGCTAATTTAATTTCCCACATGAGAATTCACACAGGGGAGAAGCCTTTCTCTTGTGGGACATGTGGAAAAAGTTTTGCTCGAAATGATACTTTAAATGATCATATGAAAATTCACACAGGTGAGAAGCCTTTCTCTTGTGGGACCTGTGAAAAAAGTTTCATCCGTAAAACAGCTTTAAATGCTCATATTAGAGTTCATACAGGTGAGAAGCCTTTCTCTTGTGGGACCTGTGGAAAACGTTTCATTCAGAAAACAGCTTTAAATGCTCATATTAGAGTTCATACTGGCGAGAAGCCTTTCTCTTGTTCAACCTGTGGAAACAGTTTCAGAATAAAGGATGGTTTAGTTTCTCACATGAGAATTCATACAGGCGAGAAGCCTTTCTTTTGTGGGACCTGTGCAAAGAGTTACAGTGAAAGAAACACTTTAGCTCGGCACATGAGAATTCACACAAGTGAAAAGCCTTTTTCCTGTGGGACCTGTGGAAAGAGTTTCTTTTATAGGCATAGTTTAACTGAACACATGAGATTTCACAGAGCAGAGAGGCCTTTTTCTTGTGGGACTTGTGGAAAAAGTTACAAAGACAGAAGGAATTTATATCAGCACATGAGAATTCACACAGGTGAGAGACCTTCCTGTGGGACTTGTGGAAAAAGTTACAGAAAAAGAGCGACTTTAACTCAGCACATGAGAAGTCACACAGGTGAGAGACCTTTTTCTTGTGGGACTTGTGGAAAGAGTTTCGTCAATAAACAGAATTGTACTCATCACATGAGAATTCACACAGGTGAGAAGCCTTTTTCCTGTGGAGTTTGTGGAAAAGGTTACAGGGAAAAACGGACTTTAACTCAGCACATGAGAAATCACACAGATGAGAAGCCTTTCACCTGTGGGACTTGCGGAAACAGTTACAAACAAAGAAAGACTTTAACTCAGCACATGAGAATTCACACAGATGAGAAGCCTTTTTCCTGTGGAACGTGTGGAAAAAGTTACAGGACAAAAGGGACTTTAACTCGGCACATGAGAATTCACATAGGTAAGAAGCCTTTCACTTGTGGGACTTGTGGAAAGAGTTACAGTGAAAGACAGACCTTAACTCAGCACATGAGAATTCACACAGGTGAGAAGCCTTTTTCCTGTGGAACCTGTGGAAAAAGTTGCAGGACAAAATGGATTTTAACTCAGCACATGAGAATTCACACAGGTGAGAAGCCTTTCTCTTGCGGGACTTGTGGAAAGAGTTTCAGTCAAAGAAAGACCTTAACTCAGCACGTAAGAATTCACACAGGTGAGAAGCCTTTTCCCTGTGGAACCTGTGGAAAAAGTTACAGGACAAAAGGGACTTTAACTCTTCACATGAGAATTCACACAGGTCAGAAGCCTTTTTCCTGTGGAACCTGTGGAAAAAGCTACAGGACAAAAACGTCTTTAACTCAGCATATGAGAATTCACACAGGTGAAAAGCCTTTCACCTGTGCTATCTGTGGAAGAAGTTGCATTTCTAGACATAGTTTAACTATTCACATGAGAATTCATACAGGTGAGAAGCCTTTTTCTTGTGGAACCTGTGGAAAGAGTTACTCTCGAAAGGACAGTCTAAATGATCATATGAATGTTCATACATGCGAGAAGCTTTTCTCTTGTGGGACTTGTGGAAAGAGTTACAACAATAGAAGTAGTTTAACACGTCACATAAGGACTAGGAAGTCCTTATGTGACGAGCCTTAGGAAGAAAGCAGCAAGTAGAAAATGTTAAAGTCAACATATTGTTGCAGACTGCTAGTGATTCACTGTGACTGTATTTTCTCTCTTGCTCTCGGCGAAGGTGGACGCTTTTTTCCTCTGCTCCCTCCCTGCCCATGCCTGCTCTCCTTGCTCTGTTTTTGTCCTGTCTTTTCTATATTTTTGGAGCATTTCTTTGCACATCCTCCAAATCTACTAATTACCTTTGCAAAGTTTTAGACTGCTATTATATTCAAACCAGAAAATGAATTAGTTATAAGTTATACTTACCTATCAATCCTGAATATTTTGCTCTTTCCTTTAGGTTTGTTATTTAGTTTTTTCCTTTTAACTACTGTAAAGCATTTTGAATTGCCTTGTTACTGAAAATGTACTATATAAATGAAATTACCTTTACCTTTCAGTGTCTGACCAAGATAAACCTTAGGTCTACTTTTGACTACCAGCTTTTTTTTCTTAATCCAGCTTTTTGTTTTACTTAGTCGTATTTGTGCTTAAGATGCCCATCAGTATCCCATTAGATACTGAAGTTAAAGACGGTCACACGTTCAGCAGGATTCATTTCTGTGCATTTTGATTTTCATGGAGTTCTGTACCTTGTAGAATAATTGAGTTTAGCTTTTACATTTTTTCCATGTATGATTGAATGTTAATGTACACTAGTATTTTGAGCAGAATGTTCTTTTTAATAAATGTTGGTTTGAAAAAATATTGCTGGATTATTCAGTGTCATTAACTTTTGCCATATTTTTAAACATCAGCTTTAAGTAAAGCATCTAAAGATCCTTGCAGTTGCTGGGTTTCAGTCACGTGACCCAGATGATGCATGAAATTCAGATGGAGGTCCAGAAGGGGATTTCTCCGGTTCAAAACAAAGCAAAGTTGATCACAACTAGCAGCTAATGCCCTAAATAGGATGGAACAACCGAGGTATCTCGGAAAAAATATGTGTATATTTAGGATCTGATCCATATTATCTCAATAAGAAAGACTTATGGAGCTTTAGCGGAAGTTCAGGCTGGAAGACTCCACCCCCTTCGTTCGCCCATCGACGTCATGCTCATCTCCGACCTCATCGCTGGACCTCACCGGCGCGTTCTATCAGCAATCAGGCTCTGCATAAAAGGATCCACACCCAAGCCGTCAGCTGCTTCCCAGCTGCGTTCAATCCGTTCATCTGCACGTCTCAGCTTCTCCACAGCTTCGTGATTTCCCTTCCTTCGACCTCGCACCCTGCGTTGGTCCTTTCTTTTTTCCCCTCAAACGCTCCTCAGATGCAAGAGTTTTCTCCTGGCCCAGCCTCGATCATTTCAAGCAGTTTCTCCCGCCTATCTCTCACCTGCCGGGGGAGGAGGGTTCGCTTACTCTACGATTCACCTCCGAAAACATAACAAGCCCTCTGGTCACCTGGTTAACTTTGACCTTTGGCCCGTGATGCACGACGCATTACCTCCAGCACAGTCAGTGAGACAAGATAGCTAACTGCGTAGCTACGTGGAGGTGGCAGCCTGTTTAAAGATGCCACGTAAAGAAAGACGACAGAATCAAAAGAGATGATCTGATGGAAGCAGCAAAAGGCCGTCTTCCTCCGCCTGCCAAGCTTCTCTCACTTCCGCATGCCGTCATAGTCAGCACCTCTCCGGATTTCCCCCTCTACGCCCGTCTCGGGTTGCCAGGACGCTCCTCAGATGCAAGAGACTTCTCGATGATTTCAAGTAGCGTCTCCCCCTTTCTCTCGCCTGACTGGGATTTCTCCATCTCCCGCTCCCTCACCACCTAACTCCACGGTCCACCTCTGGCAAGCGGACACGTGACCGAACTGTTTTCAACCCGCACCATCTTTCTTCGCCTCAGCTCCTTCACCAGTGCCACGCTACGGATCAGCAATGCCCAAGGGCGTAGGAACGAGTCTGTCTTTAGGGGGGACGCATATCGGAAACCTGACAGATCAGTAAATAGTTTGAGCAGAAATGTCAAACAATTATTCCATCATCACATCAGTAATGTGTTACTCTAATCTGACCCCTTGTTTCAGTAACAAATATTCTACAATCCAATAATCAGATTAAAGTTATGCATAGTATAATGACCATCATTCCAGGATGAACACTCACTTTAGCATTTTCCTCACAACTAGAAAGCTAAATACTCTGGTAGCACATACAGGCTACCGGATTTTGATATATCTTATTGGTCAAAAGACATTTGATTATTGGTCAAAATGCATTGATATAAATTGACTGGTAATTGAACTGGTTCTACCTCTTTCTAAAACCAAAGTAAAAAACAAATAATAAAGTAGGACTCTGCAGTTTTAAACTCAATGCAGCAGTTTGACCAACAAAACTAAAATCTGAAAAACAAGTGTTGTTCTTCTTGAACATCTCTCTACATCAGTGCAACAGTTTGATCTACAAAATAAATAAAAATGATATTTTTCACGTCTAACAGACCTTTAGCTCCTCACTGTTAACTCAGTCTCACTTTCCAGCTCTGCATTCAGTAACTTACCAAACATGAGCCATAAAAAACACTGAGGCAAAAACCTAAATGTTTTTATTCTCCTGTCATTTTTAGCCGCAAACATTTAACTAAAAATATCTACAGATGTGTTTCTGTCTCTTCCTCCCTCTGACTCTCTGCAGCCTGATGTCCCTGCATGGATTCATGGATTTACAGACATTACAGTGATGTACAGTAATGTCAGAATGTGAACTAAATATAAAAAGTATGTTTTTATCATACAGAATGAGAATTTAAGCAACTTAATTTTCAGATGTATACATTATTATACATCTCAACTCTATTTACTGTGTAGCAAAAATTTTCACATTCATTTTTAAACCTCTCCTCCAGCACTTTTCTTATCGTCTCCTAACCATTACCCTTATAGTGTGGAAATAATAAAAAACATATTGAAACGTTGAAAGAAATCAACCTGACATCCGTCTTCACCTGTTCTCCTTTCTGGTTTTATTGAAAGTAATATGTTTATATCTTCACTCTCTGAAACTCCACCTGACTCTCCTATGTCTTCCCTGACTTGCTCCTCTCATAATAAAATAGTTTAGTTTATTTAATAATTAAAAACAGTTAACACATATTTCAATAAACTAAATGAAGACCTCACCAGAGCTTCTTCACCTTTCTTCGTCACTGCTGTTATCCTAAATATCTAAATAATGTAATATAATATAATATAAATACATATTAAGTGGTCAGTATGATCAGGTTTTGCTCACTTTAAATAATAAAAAGGCTAATTTCGCTGCTGTCCTTCATGTCGGTATTTAGCTATAAAGATGCTACGAGTCAGAGCCAAACATGCTGAAAATGTATTTTTCTGAATGTGAAAGAAACATGTATTTTCTATTACACTTTTGGATGATTTCTCTTTTATTCTTGGCTTTAGCCTGTGAACCAGGACGTCTCAAGTCATTGGAGTTCTCCCAGTGTGACCAGCAGACTGAAGCCCTGCCTGTGACCAGTGTTCCCAGTATAATAAATGTTTTATTCATTCACTTTTTGTGTATTTTTAAATATCTGAATCTAAAGTATTAGTGTATTAATGCAGCTTATGTAATGAAAAAATAATAATTTACTCTGTTAGAATTATTTTCACTCTTTGCTGTCAATAGCAGAGTTGACAAACTGTAACAAATATTTTTTCTCTGGAAAAAAGTAAGAAAAATATGTAGTTTAATGTTTGACAATGACTGATTTATAAATCAAAAGTCATTTCTCAATGTATAAAAAATAAATACAAGAAAATTGCTTGTCTTGAAACGTTAAATGTACATTGAATTATCGAATTATGAAAATATATTCTTTAATTAAACACTGTTAAAGTGTGTCTGTTCATCAGTGTCAATATAAGAATGATCAGAATCATTTCTATCAAATAAAAACATTGTGCTCTTTATTCAGAAATGCCCCAAAACAATTAAATAATCACATCAAAAGTTAGAAACTCTGCCTTTAGTCATTTCTTTGATTGACAAATATATTAATGTGTGTGAGAAAATGTGTCAATGACAGGAATTAATTTAAAATACTTTGTAGAGAACGGCACTTTCTGAAGTTCGGCCCATTTACTTGTATCAGTTTACTAGCACATATTCCACACTCAATATGGCGGACGTTGTTACGTATCACAGCAACGGGCCGATCCACTCCATGAGGCATCTACGTATTTATGTCTGTGGTCTATGGATGAAACAGCCATAGACATAATATAAGAGTAGACCCCGCATTGGCTGCTCCGGCGCAGTAAACACGGCGGCCATCTTGGAGCGGTCGTCCCTCCTACTTTGCTCAACCAAAACAGCAGAAGATACCTCAGCACTGAGGGATATTGTTGTTCGGATCGATGGACTATTGATGTGAGGGCTCCACAAACAACATTTCACAAGTAAGATGGGCATATTATTTTGTATATTTTGAGATTATAATATTACTTTACTGTATTTATGTCAACCGGCGAGATACCAGCTAATATTAGCTACAGTGCTTGGTGATATTACTAAATAATTTATTAAATAAATCATGAACGGCTGTGTGCTTTGTAAAGTGCTCATCATACATCAATATCAGAATATTCTATTCCTATTCTATTATAGCCACTAAGCATATTTAAATATGCTGAACTATCTATTAAAAACATACCTAAAAATTACAATTGTTTATAAATGTAGCGGCCATGAGGTGTCTACTCTTATATTATGTCTATGGTTTCAACCATAACAGACACTGTTAATCATAAAAACTTTTAAAGCTCGTCTTAAAACCCATTTATTTTACTTGGCTTTCAACACCAGCGGGATCTAGTTTTAAATTGTATGTTTTTGTTTTTAAACTGTAAGAGTTTTTTTAGTTCTTTTTTTATTTTTATTTTTTATTATGTTGTGTTTTACTGTACAGCACCTTGTATCAGCTGTGGTTGTTTTAAAGTGCTTTATAAATAAAGTTGGATTGGATTGGATTGGTTGGATAAATGCTGTGTTTCCATTAGCTGTAGAAAATCCTCATAATTAACAGAAATAAAAGGCTTGGAAACATCAGTTTGCGTGTAATTATTCACAGTGAGTGATTCACACACTGAAATAAATGAACATTTCCTTAATGTCCTAAAATATTTAATAAAACTGTATGTTGAGAGGAGGCTCAAAGCGGAAAATTCAAAGGGGAACTAAAAATCGTTTACAGTTTCCTCGGTACAGCCAAAGTGAAACACACGGAAAGCTACAGCGCACACAATGTAGCATTAGCTCCTCAACAAGTTTGGTGTTTTAGGTAAATATTCCCGTGTTTGCAATAAAAATGCCTTCAGTTCCGCCTCAGAGAGAGTTTATAAACGAGCAGGAAACTCCTGTTGAAGAAACATTGACAGAGTTGAAAGAAATCAACGTTAAAATCGAGGAAGAGATGGACGATCAGACAGAAATCAACGTTAAGTCCGAGGAAGAGATGGACGATCAGACAGAAATCAACGTTAAATCCGAGGAAGAGATGGACGATCAGACAGAAATCAACGTTAAGTCCGAGGAAGAGATTAACGATCAGACAGAAATCAATGTTAAGTCCGAGGAAGAGATTAACAATCAGACAGAAATCAATGTTAAGTCCGAGGAAGAGATTAACAATCAGACAGAAATCAATGTTAAGTCCGAGGAAGAGATTAACAATCAGACAGAAATCAATGTTAAGTCCGAGGAAGAGATGGACGATCAGACAGAAATCAACGTTAAGTCCGAGGAAGAGATGGACGATCAGCTCAGACTGCAGGATTTCAGCCCAATACCGAAGATCATCTTACTCCGGAAAGGTACGAAATTATGGGGTTCCATTTGTGTCAAAAATAAGCTTAAATCATATGTGTACAGTAGTCCCTCGCCATATCGCTGTTCACCTTCTGCGGTCTGACTGTTTAGCAGATTTTTTGTTTTATTTAAAAAATTTATATGCAGCATTGGATTTTTTAAATTCTGCGACAAAATTCTACTTTATGAATCAGACCATTTTGTTTCGTATTTTGATTGGGTCAATAGATATCAAAGCGGTTTGTTCTATGTCTTGATTGGCTTAGAAAGAGTCGGTCTACGTTGTAGCCTTTGATCTTAAACCGTAGTTTTCATATCATTCCTGATCGCTTTTGCTTTAATACGGTAGTGTTACTACACGGTGAAGTATGTTGGCGTTTTTGGTTTTTTTTTCGTTCAAAAGATGGATTTATTTCAAGCCTCATGTTGACTAAACATCCAGGGCCTTTGGCACCTGCCGCTGCACCCAAGCGCAAGAGGAAGATGCTAACCATCGCTCAAAAGGTTGAACTCCTGGACATGCTAAAGGAAGGGAAAAGCTATGCAGCTGTAGGGCGGCACTTCGAGATAAATGAGTCTTCCGTTCGGTCCATAAAGAAGGAGGAAAAAAATATAAGGACAACAGCAGCAGTAAGCTTTAACCAGAATGCGAAGAGGGTGGTAACCGTCCGCAATAAGACCATTGTGAGGATGGAGTCTGTATTAGCCTTGTGGATCAACGACTGCAGGAAAAAGAACATCACACTGGATACGAACACCATCCGCACAAAGGCAAAAAAACTTTATGAAACTTTTGCTGAAAACAATGACGTTCCAGACAATGAGGAGGACGATGATGCAGAGCCGGGACCATCCAGCGCTTCTCCCACAGGACCAACCCCATTTAATGCCAGCAAGGGCTGGTTTGACAAATTTCAGAAGCGCTTTGGACTTAAGAGTGTCTCTATGCATGGAGAAGCTGCCTCTGCCGATACAGATGGAGCTGAGGAGTTTGTGAACAAAAAATTTAAAGCCATCATCGAGGAAGGGGGTTACAAACCTGAACAGGTTTTTAATATGAATGAAACTGGACTGTTTTGGAAGGGAATCCCTTCTCGCACCTTCATAATGAAGGACGAAGCTAAAGCCCCTGGGTTTAAGGCCCAAAAAGACCATGTGACCGTGATAATGTGTGGAAATGCCGCAGGATTTATGATAAAACCAGGGCTCATTTATAAGTCAAAAAACCCAAGAGCCCTAAAACACAAAAACAAAAATACGTTGCCTGTGTACTGGATGCACAGGCCTGCCAAGGCCTGGATGACAAAAGTGCTCACCTCGGACTGGTTCCAGCGCTGTTTTATCCCGGAGGTGAAGTGTTATCTGAGACAGAAAGACCTTGACTTTAAAGTGCTTCTGCTCATGGACAAGGCAGGAGGCCATGATGCTGATTTGTCGTACGATGGCGTGCAAATAGAATATCTGCCTCCAAACACCACATCACTGATTCAGCCTATGGATCAAGGGATCATCTGCGCTTTCAAAGCTCTCTACACCCGGAATGCGCTGCAACATCTGGTTGAAGCTGTGGACTCGGTCCAAGACTTCTCACTTAAGGCTTACAGGCGTGAATACACCATTGCATCATGTCTCCTAAATATTGAGAGGGCCATTCAGGAGATGAAGAGTGAAAATTTGAATGCCTGCTGGAAAAAACTGTGGCCAGAAGTGGTCCACAATAAAGGATGCTCTCCTTTTGATCTCCATCACTCTGCGGTAGATAGAGCCGTGCAGCTGGCAAAGCAGCTCGAAGGAGATGGCTTCACTGATATGACTCCTGATTACATAAATTCCTTGATTGAAGCCCCCTCACAACTGTTAACAGATGAAGACCTGACAGAAATGACAAAACCCACAAGTGAAGAAGAGGAGGAAGACGACACAAGAGTTGAAGAAAAGGAGGAGGTCGGACTAACACTTGATCGCCTGGCAACCATGGTCAAGATGGCTAATGAACTTCAGCGAGTTGCACAAAAGTGGGACCCCGTGATGTACCGCTCTTTAAAGTTCTCTAATATCATCGAAAGTGGCATGTCGGTGTATAAGAACATCCTCGCCCAGAAAAAAAAGGAGCAACAGCAACTCCCAATAACCATGTTCCTCACTCGAAAACCAACACCCAGGCCTGCGGAAAGCAACGTTACTGATGAGGGTGGGGATGCAGCGCCATTAGAGCAGCTGTAATATATTTTACCGGGTGAGTAATCATTCAAAATTTCATCATGTTGTTAAAATTATGTAGGTTTTTGAGTGTAAACTATGTGACAATGTGGAAAATGTTAATGACAGTTTTGGAAATATTTATGAAGAGTGTGAAGCGGGCTTATGGGGTCTTAACATTAAACAGTCACCACTTTGCCGAATTCGTTTATTGCAGGACTTTTTCAGAACCGAACTCCTGCAATAAATGAGGGACCACTGTATATGTTGTTGGTCTACGTCGTTGCTATGTGAACTTTGGTTGATGTCTATGGTCTTAGTTAGAGGTGTGCCGATCGATCGGTCACCAATCATAATTGGCCGATTTCCGTGAAAAAGTGTATGATCGGTGATCGCTGATCACGGTCTCTTGTTGCCGATCTCACAAACCGATCACGTGCATCTCATTTCGCAGCCTGCCTGTGCAGCTGGTCTCCTTTTTCCGTCACACTGCGCAAACGCGCAGCAACAAATCTTAAGCGATGTGGAACTATAACGCACTGAGTGAATGGGGAAGTTTGCGTGTTGTGGCGGAAATTTGAAGCTCGTCAAAATGCATCAACACAACAAAGCTAATACGACATAAAAACAATGGCGTACTTGACAGAGTTTGGCTACATCGAGGCTCACTGCAGTAAAAAAGACATGGAGGATCACATAGCAGGTAAAGCAACGCACAGCTACAAACACTCACCCGGATTAGCATGACGGTCAGAAAGCTAAACAAATAACCCGCAAAATTATTTAAGTCTTTGAGCTGCAATGTAAGACGCTGGTTCTGATCTCGCTGTTGAACCGCTGCTACACTACAGGTAGTAATATTTCACAGACGGAACGCCGCTTCTGCTCCACCTGGTAGTGACTCTCACACCAAACCTCTGTTTAAAGCTGCAGCATCTAACTTAACAAAATACATTTTACATACGTATTAAAACTTTCGCTGTCCTAACATGAGACAGATAATCTCTGAAAAAATAATCGATCTCCTCCCTGTTCTGCATAATTACTCTGCTCAGTCAGAAATAGCCAATCAGAATTAGCAGTAATCAGCTAGCCGCCATGCTATCAGGAAGTTTTCATTCAGTAACTCTGGATTGTTTATTGTAATGGATCCTGTATTTGCCTTTGAATGTTAAGTTTTATACTTGAATTTTTTTGGCAATGTTGAGAGGTTTTATTTTGGCTCTTTGCATTATTTAGCCTCTTCAGAGCCTCCATATGTTATCAATCTGTTAAAGATAGTGTTACCGATAGCAGTACAATTTGCACAATGCCTATTTTTTTATTGGAAAAAGTTATTAAAAACAAGTTTTTGTCTAAATTAAGGTGAATTCATGGTTCCTTTTTCCACATAATGTAACCGGTAGTGTTTATGATAAAAAAAATAAAATAATTATGTGATCGGTATCGGTGATAGGCCCTCAGGGGTGATCGGTATCGGCAGGAAAAAACCTGATCGGCACATCTCTAGTCTAATGCTTAATGGATATGTAGATGTTGCATATGTAGGTGATGCATATGTCTATGTTGCATGCGTTCGTTGCATATGTACATGTTGCATGTTATGTCTCTAGCTGCGTCGTGGTTATTACTCGCTGTCATTTTGTCAATGCATCTGCAGGAAAGCAGTAAACCCTCCGCAGTTGTTTTTTTATGCAACGTCTGTGATTGGTCAGTGTCGTAGGGCAGCAGCTCAGGAGTCAACACGCAGAGGCGCCAGCTGTGTGATTGGTCCGCTCCCAACTTTAAATGCATAAACTGTAAACCTATAAATTTTTTAGAAATAAATTTGCTCCACAAGTGAAACTCTCAGAACACTGGAGATGCTTACAATCTGGCCTTAAGATAAAAGAAAAAAAATTAAGAATTTTTTTTTTTCCCCATTTGTTAATTTTTCTAAAAATAAAATCAAGCAACACTTAGCCTGGTGGGGGTCTAGTAAAGCATGGTGGGCTGCCAGGCTTATAATACACTGGGGGAAACTCTGAGACTGAGATCAGATGTCTTTTTTTTATTTCACTAGAACACAGTAACCACTGCTTGTCTTTACTGATCTACATACTAACAACTTCAATAAGCAAAGTTACAAGTCATGGATAAAGGATCAAAAGATTATTTCACGGTGATACTGCAGATAATTAAATAATAATTTATTAATTATCTTAATTTGGTAAGTTTGCATTTTAATAATGTAACATATTTCATAAATTTTGTACTAAATAAATGATTAAAACAATTTGTCATTGTTTATTTTTACCTTTCATATTTAATCTTCCAAGTTGTCCAATATTCATGTCAAATATTTTCAATAGGATCATTTTGCCATTTTCTGCATGTGCGCGGTTAACAACAATCACCCACTGTTACCAATTCTGCTGCAAATCGCAAGAAAGTAAAGGTTGAGATTTAGTTGTGTTTTTGAAAGTTTGTGTCGAGTGTGTGTGAGTGGAGCAATGTCTGACAATATCAGTGGTTGAGATTAAAAATTAAACTACAGTTTTGCTTTAGGCATTTTAAGTCACTCTTTAATGTGTTATATATCCTTTAGCTACATGGAGGAAGAAAATGTTTTGTAATATTTGTCAGGAAGCCACCAGGTTAAACTATCGCCATCTTGTTTGCTCACCTGGAGGTCCATAATATCATATTTTGACTCGCATCTAGTTCCAGTCTGATCAGAAGAACTTCATTGGTTGAGTTAATGTTCATTCTTGTAAGATTGTAATTTTATAATAACCCAAGAAAATCCTGTTTTGATGCATTGAGGTTAAAGTGAAGGATTCCTTGTTTGATTGACATTTAAAAGCTTTTGTTTTGTCTTTTTATCCAGATCTCCCACAATGTTGTATGTATAAAGAGGAGGAGGTTCTCAATGAAACAGAACCACAGAGGAACCAACTCATCTCTCATGGCTCTCCAGAAGCTGAGAACCAGGATAAGGAAGGAAGGAATTCTGAAGACCCAGGAAAAAAGAGAAAGAAAAAACAGAAGCAAAAGAATTATGAGAAAACCAAACAGCAGAAAGACAGAACTGACTCTGAAAAACAAAAGAAGCACACGAAAGCTCACCCAGGGCAAAAATTATATTCTTGTAAAATTTGTGATAAAACCTTTTTTCGAAACAAATACTTGACATGTCACATGATAACTCACACCGGAGTAAAACCTTTCACATGTTCAAACTGTGGAAAAAGTTACAGAAAAAAGGGTTATTTAATTTATCATATGAGAATTCACACAGGGGAGAGGCCTTTCTCCTGTGGAACCTGTGGAAAAAGTTTCTCTCGAAAAGACCATCTAAATGATCATATGAAAGTTCATACAGGTGAGAAGCCTTTCTCTTGTGGGACCTGTGGGAAGAGTTACAGTCAAAAAGGGACTTTAACTCATCACATGAGAATTCACACATGTGAGAAGCCTTTCTCTTGTGGGACATGTGGAAAGAGTTGCAGTGAAAGAAAGACTTTAACTCAGCACATGAGAATTCACACTGGTGAGAAGCCTTTCTCTTGTGGCACCTGTGGAAAGAGTTTCTCTCGAAAAGACAATCTAAATGTTCATATGAAAGTTCATACAGGTGAGAAGCCTTTCTCCTGCGGAACCTGTGGAAAGAGTTACAGTGAAAGAGGGACTTTAACTCAGCACATGAAAATTCACACAGGTGAGAAGCCTTTTTCTTGTGGGACTTGTGGAAAGAGTTACAGTGAAAGAAAGACCTTAACTCAGCACATGAGAATTCACACAGGGGAGAAGCCTTTCTCTTGTGGGACTTGTGGAAAACATTTCTGGAGGAAATCAAAATTACTTGATCACATGAGGATTCACACAGGTGAGAAGCCTTTCTTATGTGGGACCTGTGGAAAGAGTTACAATACTAGAAGCAGTTTAGCTCGTCATGTGAGGACTCACTCAGACAAGAAGCTTTAGGAACAAAACACCTCAGATCCATTTTTTTGCATCTGATCCAATGTAAAATCTGGTCAGATGACGGAAACGGCAAGAAACTTTTAAGGTCAACAGATTGTTGCAGACTGCCAGTGATTCACTTTGTCTTTCAGTGTGTGACCAAGATAAACCTGAGGTCTACTTTTGCCTAACAGCTTGTTTTCTTTATTACAGTTTTTTGTTTTAATTCTCAGTCATATTTGTCTTCAGACACCATCAGTATCCCGTTAGATACTGAAGTTAAAGAGGGCCACACATTCAGCAGGATTCATTTCTGTGCCTTTCAGTTTTTATGGAGTTCTGTACCATGTAGAATAATTGAGTTTAGCTTTCACATTTGTGATGTTTCCATGTTAAATACTTTACACATGAAATCAGTGAAATGGTCTTGTTTTTCCATAAATGCAACTCTATGATGTTTGTTTGAAAAAAATCTCAAAAATAAAATTGATCTGGTCATATTTGATTCAGTGCTAACCACAGAGGTTTTTATTTTCCCAAATTTTTGTCATTGTTATAATTTGCTGAGAATCAAAGTATATTATGGAAAATGTTTGTTAAACTAAACAGTATTTTGAACAGAATGTGCTTTTTAATAAATGTTGATTTGAATAAATATTGATGGATTATTCAGCGATTGTCATCATTAACTGTTGCCATATTTTTAAATGTCAGATTTAAGTAAAGCATCTAAAGATCATTGGAATAACAGTAAAACATGAGTTATTTTACACAAATTGATATTTTTTTCTTTTGTCAGTATCAGAATTAAAGACATATTCTAATAAAGGTCACATTCATTAAATTTTATAAAATTTAAAATATTGTTTATTAATTAGTCTGATTTATTATTCTAATGTCAATTGTAATATTTTCATTAGCTATTAATTCTGCATTGTCATAAACTGCATCTTTATGGACGTTTCATGCACCTTTCAGTTACTGTATCCAGAGATAACACTGCAGACGATCTCCAACACTGTAATGTGACACAAAAACAAACCAGAATTTTTTTTTTCAATATTTGTAATAAAAATGTCTTTGCTGGAAAGTCTTTGGTAATGTGGACCACAACGTTTTCCTTAAAACAAAACTTGACTGTTTTGTTGCAGTTTATGTCATGCTGGTCTTTCTGTAGAAGTAAACAAGATCATCATAATTTGTTGCAGAATGGTAACTTTCTAATTTTTCTTTTAAAACTGACCCATTATCCACATATGAAGACATATTATATCTCACTAACTACTACATAATTGTATTAACATAGTTTTACTCTTGAAACATCTGTTGTAGTAGAGCTGGACCGAGAACCACTGAAGGAAAAACATCTTCAAGAGTTCAAACACATTAAAGACAGGATTTTGTCGGTTTTACCACCAAAATTAATGAACTCAAAATAGATTCTTATTTCTTACATTTGTAAAAATGGCTGAGTCAGTGATTTCTACAACAGCAGAAACAATGTAGTTGTAGTATCAGGCTCTTGTCAGCAGGTGGCAGCATGAAGGTGCTTCTCTGTCAGGCCTGCAGGGGGAGACATGATGTGGTTGTTGCTGCTGGAGGCGAATCATTCAACAGAAACTCATCACCAGTTTCTATAAACCCTCCAACTGTTTGTTCCAGTCAACAAGTTCTGATCGCCTGAAAGGTTCCCGACATATTGAGTCTGGAAAACAGAGAAACTGGACAGAACCAGATTAGTGTGACACATGTTGTGAAATAGATGTTAAAGATGTTTAAGGTTTTCAGCAGGAAACCAGATTCATGACAGTATACTGATATTTTATACAGCTGCAAAATGACTTTTGTTTCTTAGCAGTGAGGAGCTTCAGTTAAACTCTTTTTGTTCCTTTGGGAGGCATCAGTGTTTCCCTTGTTATTTTGTATTTCTGTTAATATATTTTCTTTCTAAGTTTTTAAATGAGTGAAAGGAAAAGACTACACTGAATAATTAATAACATCTCCATGCTCAGGTATTGCAGGTATGTATTATGATTTAACCAAAAATACTTTTATTGTTTTTAATGCTTTAATTACAGTGATTTCCTCTTCTGTTCACACTACACGCCTCTTCAGTGACCTTTTATGTTGTCACTTCATTGTAAGGCAGGATGGGCCTTTTATCACAATACAATCAATTATTACCGAGTAAAAACAACAAATCTCTGTTCCTCTAAAATATAAAATAATTCACTGTTTAATTTTACAACTGAATCTCATTCTAAACAACTACAACTTGATATAAAACATTAGATTGTTTTACAAAATAAAAAGATCATACTCAAACAATTACAATATATATTCCAGCATGGTTCATTTGTAAGATTCCATGCACCTTTGATAACTGACAGCATATTTCTTGAGTAGTTTCTTTATTTGTTAGTCTAATGAAATATTCTCCTCATAAATGCCGTTTTTCCTCATAATTAATAGATGTAAAAAGTATAAAAACACCATTTGTGTGTAATTATTCTATATACTATGTTTATGTTTATGTTTGTTCAGAGGAGACTCAAAGCGGAAAATTCAAGGCGGAACAAAAAATTGTTTACAGTTTCTTCAGTACAGCCAAAGTGAAACACGCGGAAAGCAGAGCACACGATGTAGCATTAGTTCCTCTTAGAAGGTAGTTTGAAAACAGGTTTGGCGTTTTCGGTAAATATTTGCGTGTGTTCAGTAAAAATGTCTTCAGTTCAGCCTCAGAGAGAGTTTATTGACGAACAGGAAACTCCTGCTGAAGAAACATTGACAGATTTGAAAGAAATCGACGTCAAGATCGAGGAAGAGATGGACAATCAGCGCAGACTGCTGAGTTTCAGCCTTATACCGAAGCTAATCTTACACCGGATAGGTACGAAACACCTTCACGTTATTGACCTTATTCCAGGGGGTTAACTGGGGAAGCGATTTGGGTGTTACTTCCGGCGGCTAGCGGAAGTAGTATTATTTCATTTTAATTTGTAGGGTTTTTGCTAATCTATATTTATAATAGAAATTACATCTCTCTTTTCGGTTATAATACAATATTTAATAAAAATTTGTTTAGGGAAACGCCGTCTTCTATCAGAGAGCTGCTCAGGACAGAGGATTGTAATTGTGAGGGGGAGCGACAGGAACACAATCGTTACGTTTTGTTATGGAATGACAGTGAATTAGCAGCGCTGCTAGCAGCTCGTTTCTCTGAAGAACTGACAGTAATAAAGAGAAAAGCTGAGCAAGATCTGAGATCTGTCATAGATCCGAGTTGTGCCGACAGTATGAAACACCAGAACTACACACTATTAGCTTGGTGTGATGTGAATTTTATTTTTCGTTTGAATTTGAAAAAATAATAAATTTTATTATCTGAGTATTTGTCATTATGATTGGGCCAGGAAATTTTATTTATAAGACAAAAATAAAATATCTGGATTTATTTAATCCATCAGAACCAGAACCTCGAGGTTCTCCGTTGCTGCAAATCAGCCGAGAAATAACCGCAGCTGCTGCGCTCCAGACCGTAATACGGAGAATCTCCCCACTGCATTAGAACCGAACCGAATCACACATTAACCTGTTATAGAGACCAACTTTCCACTGGAAAGTGTCGTAAGATGCCCTTGTGGAGCTCGGGTAACTGTTGTGCTGTTCGTGGCTGTACTCTAATCATCAGACCAAGTTTAGTTTGTGGCTACAGCCAGTGTGCTTTGAACTGTTCCCAAAACAAAAGTGATAGTTTTCATCGCCTACCGACAGATAAGTAAACAAAAAAAAATTTGGCTAACAATTCTAAACTTGAACAGAGAACCCAAAATGCTTTACGTGTGCTCATTTAATAGTGTGGACAAAAAGCCAACGGAAGAAAACCTGCATCTGGATCCGAAGCAGCTGAGTCAGTGAAGTAGCAACATATACTAGTGCGACCTGAAAGAATTAGACAATTTCTTCAAGTTGCCATCCCTCCCAGCAATAGCTATAGGTTGTGGTAAAACAATAATGTCACATTTAAGCTTTGAGAGCTGGTGTTCCCACATATTTTATAGCCTAAAAGCTCTGACGAAAACCGGTTAGGGTAACATGTAAACAAATGGCAGGTCCGGTGTTACGTCAATCCGCGTTTCCCCATCAGATACGGTTCCCCCTGCGTCTTCTTGCCGCTCCGCCCCGCCCACGCGGCAAAATACGCGCGTGCTCGTAACGAGCACTGATAAAGCACGTGCGTAGGGAACTACGGACACCGTGAAAGCTCAAACAACATGTTTCGGCAAAGTTGTCACTTTCTTCACGTTTTTGCGGGAAACAAATAGTAATAATACTAATAACAATAATAATAAAAATAATAGTAATGATAAATACATATATGTCACATATATTATAATTATTATAAATGTATATATATATATGTATTTTAATGCTCGATATTACCCATCAGATTCCATTCCCCTTGTTTTACAGTGGGGGAACGTATCTGACGGGTAATATCGAGCATTAAAATACATTGCCCTGTTTTTATTTCATAAATATATATATATGTGTATATAACATATACATTTATAATTATATATGTGACATATATGTATTTATAATCACTATTATTTATTATTATTATTACTATTATTATTGTTGTTGTTATTGTTATTATTGTTGTTGTTATTATTGCTATTATTATTAGTGTCCCGCTAAAACATGAAGAAAGTGACAACTTTGCCGAAACATGTTGTTTGAGCTTTCACGGTGTCCGTAGTTCCCTACGCGCGTGCTTTCTCAGTGCTCATCACGAACACGCGCCTATTGTGCCGCGTGGGCGGGGCGGAGCGGCAAGAAGACGCAGGGGGAACCGTATCTGATGGGGAAACGCGGATTGACGCAACACCGGCTTGCAGCGGAAGTCGCGCCCATAATTCACGCAAAGCATCATGGGGCGTAGGAATAAGGTGGATACTGATAATACAGGTTGAGTAAAGTTGGAGATATGTTAGTGAGAGTTGGAGACAGGTTAAGGAGTGCTGAACCTAAAGAGCTTTCACACTGTTTTAGTTCATTCATTTTGTCTCTGCGCACCACTAAGGTTCATTAACCAGTTTCAGGACTTGACCAGAACCCCCAGTGTTATTACCTTGAGAAATAATGAAATTTGGTTATATATAAAAACAAGCTTTAATGCCGAAAAATGATCAAATGTTACAAGCCATACAAATCGAACAGATACAGAGATTCATTCACCATCCAGCGCTGCACCACACTTTTCTCACCTTAGGTTGACATCTTCTCGTTATGTAGCAAACATTCAGGTAATCCTTCTGTATTGACAATAAATGGAAATGATTCGGTTCTCTTTGCTATCCATGGCCCACCACACACCCGTTGGTTTGTCTACAACAGCCACCTGCCTCGCGCCCCGCCCAAGTGAAAGGAACATGTCGCAGGCTATGATGCAAATCTTCGTTGACAGAAATGTTGAAATTTAATATTTATTCTACACATTTTTATAGCATTGGAAAACATTAAAAAGGATTGTCTCTTGTTTGTCCTCCTACAGAAACCATATTAAAACAAAAAATATATTTCCCACAAGCCTCTTTTTCCATTTTCAAACACTTTCGAAAAAGCTGCAGAGATCCACGAGGGCAGCGCTAAAGAGCCGCAGGTTGCCAACCCTGGTCTTAGACACGTTTAAAAGTTTTTGTTTTGTCTTTTTGTGCAGATCTCCCACAGTGCTGGGTGTGTAAAGAGGAGGAGGTTCTGAATGAATTCAGCAACCAAGAAAAGAAGTCCAGTTCATATAAAGAAGAACCAGAACATGACGAGTTCAAAGAGGAAGAGAAGCCACTCTGCATCAGTCAGGATGAAGAGCAGCTTGTGGTGAAACAGGAGACTGATGACATTTTGGTGAATCCTCCTAATGTGCAAAGAATCCACAATGAATCAGAACCACAGAGGAACCAACTCATCTCTCATGGTTCTGCTGAGGATGAGAACCAGGATCAGGAAGGAAGCAAATCTGAAGACCCAGGAAAAAAGAGAGATGAAAATCAGAAACAATATGAGAAATGTGAGAAAACTAAAACTAAACAGGAGAAAAATAAAACTGATAGTTCCATACAAAAATGGCAAAAAATGATTGATCACACAGGTCAGAAACTTTTCTCATGTGTGAACTGTGGAAAGAGTTTCATGCGGAATACACAATTAATTGATCACTTGAGGATTCATACGGGTGAGAAGCCTTTCTCATGTAGAACATGTGGAAAGAGTTACAGACTACGATTGAGTTTAAATCATCACATGAGAATTCACACAGGTGAGAGGCCTTTCTCTTGTGCAACCTGTGGAAAGAGTTACAGAGTAAGACACAGTTTAACTTATCACATGAGAATTCACACAGGTGAGAAACCATTCTCTTGTGCAACTTGTGGAAAGGGTTTCATGGGGAAAAGTAATTTTCGTTCTCACATGAGGATTCACACGGGTGAGAAGCCTTTCTCATGTGGGACCTGTGCAAAGAGTTACACGGTAAAAAATGATTTAATTGATCATATAAAAATTCACACGGGAGAGAGACCCTTTTCTTGTGTGACTTGTGGAAAGAACTATGCATATAAATCGGATTTTAATCGTCACATGAAAAGTCATACAGGTAAAAAGCCATTCTCATGTGTGACCTGTGCAAAAAGCTTTGGAACCAAACAGATTTTGAATCGCCATATAAGGATTCACACTGGTGAAAAGCTTTTTTCTTGTGTGACCTGTGTAAAAAGCTTCAGAACCAAAGAGATTTTAAATCGCCACATACGGACTCACACTGGTGAAAAACCATTTTATTGCGTGAGCTGTGGAAAACGCTTCGGAACCAAAGATAATTTAATTTCTCACATGATGATTCACACAGGCGAGAAGCCTTTCTCTTGTGGGACCTGTGGAAAGAGTTACAGAGCAAAACATAAATTAACTCATCACATGATGATTCACACAGGTGAGAAGCCTTTCCCATGTGTGACCTGTAGTAAAGGGTTTCGAAGCAAATATGAGTTACTGAGTCACATGAAGATTCACACAGGTGAGAAGCTTTCTTGTCTGAGATCTGTGGGAAAAGAGAGAGATGAAGAACAGAAACAAAATGAGAGATGTCAGAAAACCAAACAGGAGAAACGTAAAACTCGCAGAGGTAAAAATAGGATGGATCATGAGAATTCACTCAGGTGAGAAACCTTTCTCATGTGTGAACTGTGGAAATAGTTTAATGTGGAAAACAAATTTACTTAAACATGAGGATTCACACAGGTGAGAACCCCTTGTGGGATGTGTGAACAAATTTTTACTCAAAATGGCTATTTAAAACTTCATATGAAAATTCACACAAATGAGAAGCCTTTCTTATGTGGGACCTATGGAAAGAGTTTCACTCAAAAATGTTCTTTAAATGCATATGAGAATTCACACAGGTGAGAAGCACGAAGAAGGAGCTGTGATTTGTTTTTTTCTAGAAAAGGCAAATAACTTAGTACATTAAAACTCACACAGGTTGAAAGCCTTTTTTGTGACATGTGGAAAAAATTTCCATAGCAAATTTAGTTTATCTTGTCACATGATTATTCAGAAGTGAGGAGCCTATCCCGTGTGATTTGTGGAAAAAGTTTCATTCAAAAAATAAAGTTTAACGGTTCATATTGGAACAATATAAAAACTTGTGAAACTCAAGTATCAAGAAGTTTTTTCTTTCCACGAAACTCTTTTTATTTTACGTGAGCTATTTATCTCACTTAAAAAAGAAGTGAGATTAATACTACTCGTCTCTTCAGTGACCTTTCATGTTGTCACTTCATTGTCAGGCAGCATGGGCCTTTCACAATCAATTATTACCAAGTCAAAACATCAAATCTCTGTTCCTCTCATATGTATAATAATTCACTGCTTAACTTTACCACTGAATCTCAACCTAAAAAGCTACAACCTGATATAAAAACATTAAGTTGTTTTGCAAACTAAAACGATAATACCCAAAACATTACAATATATACGTTCCAGCATGGTTCTGTTGTAAGATTCAAAGTACGTTTGATAACTTACTAAAACCCACATTTTTTGAGTAACTTTTTTTTTTTAGTCTGATGAAATATTCTCATCGTAATTTTTGGTTTTATGTATGAAAGGAAAAGCATTCATTTTGTATTTATTGAGAAAGGGGCAGATTTTTACAAGGTTTTTCTTCTTCCTGCTCTTTTTCACTCATGCAGATTAATTGTTCCAAGACATTCTTGTGTACATTGGTGATGAAGTTTGTTTGGTTGAGTGAATAAACGTATTGATTGATGGATTGATATTTAGAGTCCTATCTTTATGTTTCTGTGTGAATTTTGACATGTTTGTGTAATTTATTTCGTTCGACTTATTTTGTCTGAAAGCATCTCAATACTGACTTTGACAGTTGAATTTTCAGCGGTACAGCTCGGCACAACGTCCTCACAAAACAGGTGTTCATAAAAGCACAGTACTCAAATTTGTTTCCTCTTGTTTACATTTATAAAAATGGCTGAGTAACTAATTTCTACAACAGCTGCCTGAGGCGAAACAATAGTTGTCGAGACATTTAGGTTCTGCAACTGGAAACCAGGTTCGTAACAGTATATTGATATTTTATAAAGCTTCAAAATGACTTGTTTCTTAGCAGGGAGGAGTTTCAGCTAAACACTTTGTTCCTTTGGGAGGCATCACAGTGTTTACCTCTGTTATTTGGCATTTCTAATGTACTACGTTTTTAAATGTGTACAATAACAACTCCTTCCTCAGATATTGCATATATATATATATGTATACATATATATGTAGTATAATATGAACAAAATACTTTAGTGGCCTTAGTAAAAGTTACCTCTTCAGTGACATTTCATTTTTTGACTTCTATAAAAACATGAATCTTTTTCGATTCTCAATCTTCTCCACTCAATCTTCTTAACGAGGTCGTTAGTCCAAGTTTGTCATTTATTGAACGTTCAGAAACTACAGCAGGTGTAATGAGCCACAAAGGTAAACAAAGGTAAAACAATCCGAAAAGACGATCAACTCAAAACCACTCCTACCCTCTTTATTCCCCCCCCCCTCTTCTCTCTCTCTGTTTTTGTTGTTTAAGCACACCCGTTCCTGTGGCAACCACCTGCGCTTAAGCCGAGCAAAGATGATCACATGAAGATTCATACGGGTGAGAAGCCTTTCTCATGTGGGACCTGTGGAAAAAGTTTCAGGATGAAAAACCATGTACATAAAGATTCATATGGGTGCGAGACACTGACATGCAGTGAGCTTCATAGCTGGTGAGGCACTGACTTACAATGTGTAAATTTAGACACCATGCATGTTGTTTATGTTCAGAAATTTCGCACCTGCATACAACACAGGAGGGCACAATGATCATTCTTTTACATCATCCATATCTGCGTTAATTTAAGAAATATTAAAGAGTGAACTGTTGACAAAGTTACAAATTGTTGAGTTATTGTTCCCTTCCAGTATAATTAATTCAGAAGTAATTACTTCACATTCATATAATTACAATAATAAACTTTTACTGTTCAAAAGAAAACCGCTGCAACACTTGTCTTGTGGTAAAAAAGAAAAAGGTGAGTAGTATTGTTGATTGTATTGTTTAACAAAAATAAATGTTAACAAATTAATTAAATTGTGTTGAATTGATAACATTGTTTCATCATGCAAAATAGATTTTGGATTTAAAATTCTATTAATGTGCCTTATTTTTGGTGCTTTTGTTATGGGGGTCATTTTTGACCCGTAGGACAAAGGGAGTAAACAGAATGTTAAGATCGCACGAGGGTTAAATCAGTTTTTTGTTTTACTTCTCAGTCACATTTGTACTCAAGATCCCCATCAGTATCCCATTAGATACTCAAGTTAAAGACTGTATTCAGGCAGGTTTAATTTCTGTGGATTTCAGTGTTTTTGCAGTTCTGTCATGTAGAATATTGAGTTTAGCTTTTACATTTTTGACGATTCCATGTATGACTTGATATAAACTATTTTACATTTTAAAGCAGTGTATTTTTTTTTCCATAAATTGCTGGATTTCAGATGACGTAGCACCGATGCCATGAAATGCAGATGAGGGTCAGGAAGTAAATGCAGCACATTTAGTTCTGTTGATCCAGAATGAAAATGCCTAAATTCTGTCCTGTTCCTGATAGATATTTTTTGTGAACAAACATAAAAGAACCACAGACAACGTACATGAATTTTATGGCCAAACTTTTGCAAAAGGAGAAGACTCATCAAACTGCTCCTCCGAGTCGTTCACAGAGCGTTCTGCCCTCTCTTTGCTAGAGCAGAACTTTTATTTGGGAAAACAAAAGTGAGAAAAGATGAACAACCAAAACAAATGGCAAGCTGTAACACACAGATCACCAAGCTCTTTCCCTTGAGGGCGATTTCTTCCAAAGGGGACGGGAACAGTCAGTTCTCAGGAACACAGATGTTCAACACGGCAATCAAAAAGTTTTAGCACAGCACGTCACTACTGATTAACATTAGACTGAATAATGAGCTAAAGTAATAATAAAAATTTTAACACAAAATTTTTTTACAGTTCCAACTGTTCTAATAGAGACAAAAACTTATCTTTGTGCTTTGAAGGTGGTTTATCACAAGGGAGTTGATTTACAAAAAACTCAGAAAATAAAAGTGGATCAACAATCTACATCTAAAACCGGGAGGTGCAGAAACTAACATTGCCAGAGTTTTCAGCCCCCACTTTCTAGTAGGTAATGATGGCATTGTTTAAATTGTATTTTCAGATGTTTTACTTAGAAAGACAAACATTTATATACAGGCAGGTGCAGAGGGAGTCTGGCGGGGGCTTCAGCCCCTGCCCCTTTTACCCTTGATGCTCCTATAACCCTTATTGAGTTTTATTTTATTTTAGTTTTTTACTTTTTTAGTCTTTTTAACAGGAGGCTTTCTTGTGCCTCTCAAAATAATATTTAGCAAAATGTATGCTATTCTGACAGCGTATGGTAATCTGATAGAACAATGGCTCTCAGTGACACTGCAGTCCTGTCTAATAAGTAAAGAGCCGTTCAGAAGAATCGGACTGTTCCTGAATATCACGTCACTATATTGCAGACTTTTGGTCACAGTGTTGTTCCATATTTGCGACAAGCCAGTCAACAGCTCCGCACAATAATTCAGGCAGTGAGTGACTTTTTTTTCATCACAAATGCTTACGTGTCTCTGTACAGCTAGCTTTGCTAACATCACGTCAACGGAGCTTACCTTCTTTGAGCTACTTTTCTAAGTGACGACAAAAGTTAGACGTAGTCCCCACCGTCTGTGAAAGCGAAGCGCTGCTGAGTTAGCTGTGGCCATCGGATTTCCTATGATTTATGCAGCGCTTTTCTATTACTGACCATTAGACAGACATCTTCTGCTGCTGAGAGGAAGCTACTGCGCATGTCTTGGAGCGCCGCGCGCGAGTGAAAGGTGTTGGGTGGAAGGGGGGGGGTTAACAAACATGTTATTGATTGGATTTTAATCGGTGCGTTTTGCATCCACTGAAAACAAAGATGTTAACAAATAAACTGGACCGTATGCTGTACGTTTAGTGATATTTTCACAGTTGCGGTCTTGACTGGACTTGAAGTAAAATGCCGAGTTCTCAGCGCGCGAAACCGAGACCATCAAAAAATGGTCTCGAGACCAAGACTGATCTCGAGTACTACAACACATCTCGAGTACTGCTGTGAAACACAGCAGTCATTGTTGAAATACTGTTGTGAAAATCTGTTTCTACCAGCTCTACATAACCAAAGATATTTTCTCAACCATCCAAATGTTCAGAATCACGTGATCCAATCCCTTTCATGCCTGTCATGGCACATTTGTATAAAATGAAGCACAGACCAGAACCAGGTTAGTATGACACATATTGTGAAATAGATGTTTAAGGTTTGCAGCAGGAAACCAGGTTCATAACAGTATATTCATATTTCATACAGCTGCAAAGTGACTTTTGTTTCTTAGCAGGGAGGAGCTTCAGTTAAACACTTTTTGTTCCTTTGGGAGACGTCACAGTGTTTTCTCTGTTATTTTTATTTCTAACATATTTTCTTCGTATATTTTTAAATGAGTCGTTAATATCTCTTTCCTCAGGTATGATGATACAAGCAAATATATTTTATTGTCTTTGTTGCTTTAATTAAAGTTTTCTGTCTTCTTGCATCTCGGCTCTTCAGTGACCTTTCATGTTTTCACTTGTTTCAATGGAAACATGAACCTTTATTCAGAAGACAGTTATTATCAATCTTTTCAAGTCAAAACAACATTTCACTGTGTTTCTCTAAAATTTATTCATTTGCTGTTACACTTTAAAACAGAATCACAACCTTCAAAACTACAACCTTGTAATGTTTGTAAACTGTTTTACAAACTAAAACAATCATACTCAAAAATGTCGTTATACATACCAATATGGTCCTTCTGTAAGATTAAATACCTTTTGATAACTGACTACAAGCTCACATTTCTTAAACATTTTTTTTTTTAAGAATGAAGTAATATTCTAAACATTAATGCTGTTCTTGAATTAGCTGCAGAAAATCCTCACAACAGAAATAAAAGGCTTGGAAACATCTCTGTGTTTGTGTAATTATTTTAATACTGTGTTTCACTCACTGAAATATATTAACCTTTTATTAATGTTGTAAAAAATATTTAATATAATTGAATCTTGAGAGGAGGCTCAAAGCGCAAAATTCAATGCGGAACTAAACATCGTTTACAGTTTCTTCAGTACAACCAAAGTGAAACACCGAAACCTACGGCGCACACGAGGTAGCATTAGCTCCTCTTGGAAGGTAGTTTGGAAACAGGTTTGTCGTTTTCGGTAAATATTTCCGTGTTTTCAGTAAAAATGTCTTCAGTTCAGCCTCAGAGAGAGTTTATGAACGAGCAGGAAACTCCTGCTGGAGAAACATTGAAAGAGTTTAAGGAAATCAACGTCAAGATCGAGGAAGAGATGGAGGATCAGCGCAGACCGCTGGATTTTACCAGGATACCGAAGATAATTTTACACCGGATAGGTACGAAACACCTTCACGTTTTTCTGATTAGTCAGGTTAAAGAGTTTTTAGACATATAAATAATAGGTATGTTCGGAAAGCTTTTTAAAGAATCCGCTCAAATTGTAAACATTAAATAAAATGATGAACTTTGACCTGAATTATAATATCTAAATTATAGTAAACTATAAGTTACTTAGTTTTAATTAGGTTTGTGTGTAATCTATTTGTTTATGTTTAGCTTTTGTTTAGGTCAGATTATAATTTATATTTTGTATTAATTCTTTAAATATATAACTAAATATATTGTTTATTAAATAAAGTTTCATTTTATAAAATTCTGTATTATTACCTTAGAATCCTTTTAGCTTTTAATTTAATGACTGATTATATAAAATAGTTTATGAAACCTTCAGGTCTTAAAATTCAATATTTTTATTTTGACATTTCCTCAAATGAGGCCTGTCTTCAAACTTATGTTGTATAGATTATTCAACCCTGAACATACATATTTTACACTAACAGATGATAGAAATATTGTTTTGAGGTTGGAAAAACAGATATTTTATTATTTATTTATTAAAGTTGAAAAGCTTTATGTTCCTTTTTAATGAGAAACCCAGGGGTTTTCCCAGTGTATTTTTGGAAAGCTGCCTTTAATTAGTCTTAATTACTCCTATCTATGCCACCAAACAGGAATTGGCTTTAACTTCTGTCACGAAGGTTTGGTTTCTGCCAAAGTATCGATTTTTCATCTGCGAGTATCGATCCGTTAAACCATAGGGGTCCATAGCCTTATAGCTCTTTTTAACGTTTAGTTTGTTACGACGTAGCAGCAAGACTCCGCCTCCCTCAGTCTCACTTTCAACTTGAGCTTAAAGTGCACATTATGTGAGAGGGAATGAGCGTCCAAATGTACGAAACTTAACATTAGATTCCTGTGTTTTTGGAAATGTAAAATCTTCAATAAATAACGATGGGCTGTATTTTGTTGCTGAGAAACGAAGTAAAGTTGCGCAAGTAACCGTGAAAGAGAAGCGGAACGGAGTAGCGGCGCGAACGGAGCAGCTGCAAAAGCGGTGACATCGCAAAATTAATGCAAATTTCGACTGGTAGCATTCACTTCATAATTAGTTTTTAGCTTAGGGGTTTCTGCTCTGTATATAAAGGACCTGAAGAATGAACATGGGTTGATAACATCCGAAGCGGGCGTGCAGCGGCGCTGTGTTTTGAGCAGGAAAAAAACCCAGCCGGAATCCGCGGCGCAGTGAGGATTTCCATGGTAACAATGGCTGATCGATCATTCTTATTAGAAACAGACAAAGAGTATCAGAGACTGAGAGAACGATGAGATCCTGGCATTCTGAGAGGCAGCAACTCAGAGATCCAAGCAGGGGAATAGCGGCGCTGCGTAGCAGCAGGGAGTCGATCACTACGGGGTGAGGCGGAGCCACTACTTTAGCAGTTAGAAGAAAGCAGCTTACAGCCACGGCTAACTCCGGGAACCAAGGTAGAAAAGCCTGTTTCCTTATAGTCCAAAAGACTGCAATGTGGCTGCATTTTTACTCCAAAACGCAGTCAGTGTCTAAAAGAAGAAACATAAGTGCAATCAATCATTTGCATATTGAGATTCTACAGAGGTGATAATCACCCCACTCTGCTCCTGGATTACCGTTTAAATTTTTGAATTTTATGTCAAATCCACATGAATTAAATGACAGAAACTAATTCTCTCACTGCATCTTTGATTCATTTTGTCCAGCTGCAGACTGGACAAAAGTCTGCAGCTGGACAGACTGCACTGTCCAGCTGACAGAGTCTGATTGGACTCTGTCAGATCTGTCAACTACACAATACCTGAGTATTGTGTAGTTGGTGTTTTTAATCAGTTTTCAGTAAACTAAATTCAAGTCTATGGAACACAAAATGTCACTAAAGTCACTCTGTCCTTCTAAAATCTTTCAGAAAATCGTAAAAATGCACTGAATCGTAGTGAATTGTATCGCTCAACAAATATTGTGATACATATTGTATCGTGACCAGAATATCGTATATCGTATCGTGAAATTATTGTATCACTACACCCCTATTTATAACCATGTTTGATTTGTGAAACTTTAATAAAGGTTGATTTATATATATTCAGTGATTAAAGTGAAGGAATCATTCTCTTACTCGCATTTAAAAGCTTTTGTTTTGTCTTTTTGTGCAGATCTCTCACAGTGCTGGGTGTGTAAAGAGGAGGAGGTTCTGAATGAATTCAGCTACCAGGACAGGAAGTCCAGTTCACATAAAGAAGAACCAGAACATGACAAGTTCAAAGAGGAAGAGAAGCCACTCTGCATCAGTCAGGATGAAGAGCAGCTTGTGGTGAAACAGGAGACTGATGACATTTTGGTGAATCCTCCTAATGTGCAAAGAATCCACAATGAATCAGAACCACAGAGGAACCGACTCATCTCTCATGGTTCTGCTGAGGATGAGAACCAGGATCAGGAAGGAAGCAATTCTGAAGACCCAGGAAAAAAGAGAAAGAAAGAACAGAAACATGACAAAAGATGCCAGAAAGGTAAAACTGATTGTTCACACCAAAAAATGCACTTAAAAGCTCAAAGAGTCCAAAAATTATATTCTTGTAAAGTTTGTGATAAAACCTTCTCTCATAGCGTTTGCTTGACCAGACACATAAAAACTCACATGGGTAAGAAGCCTTTCACATTTTCAAGCTGTGGGAAAAGTTTCAATCAAAAGAATAGTTTAATTTATCACATGAAGATTCACACAGGGCTTTCTCTTTTTAAACTTTGCTTCTATGAAATTAGCAACATAACATCATAACATAGCAGATAGATGGTCATAAAATTTATCAACAGCTGTATGACATCCTGACTTAGCAACCAGTCAGACCATCATCAAGGAACAGGAGGCGTGTTTCATAGTGGACTGCAGTCAACTACACTGTGAAACCATGACAATCAATCAATCAATCAAATTTTATTTGTATTGCATATTTCAGCAGCAAGGCATTTCAAAGTGCTTCACATAATTAAAATAAAAACATTAAAGAGATTAAAAGAAAAAGATTAAAAAGGTAAAAACATCAAAGACATCAAAACCTGCACTCTAATCCTAATTTAGCCATAAGCAACTCTAAACAGGTGGTTTTTAAGTTGAGATTTAAAGGCACTCAGTGTTTCAGCTGTTTTACTATTTTCTGGAAGTTTGTTCCAAATCTGTGGTGCATAGAAACTGAATGCTGCTTCTCCTCGTTTGGTTCTGGTTCTGGGGATGCAAAGCAGAGCAGAACCAGAAGATCTGAGGGGTCTAGACGGTTGGTACAACAATAACAGATCTTTAAAGTATTGTGGTGCTAAACCGTTCAGTGATTTATAAACTAACATCAGTATTTTAAAGTCTATTCTTTGAGCTACAGGGAGCCAGTGTAGGGACTTTAAAACTGGTGTTATGTGCTCTATCTTCCTGGTTTTAGTGAGAACAGCAGCAGCAGCTTCTGGATCAACTGCAGCTGTTTGATTGATTTATTAGTCAGACCTGTGAAGACGCTGTTGCAGTAATCAATACGGCTAAAGATAAACACATGGATTTGTTTCTCTAGATCGTACTGAGACATCAGTCCTCTAATCCTGGAGATGTTCTTCAGGTGATAGAAGGCCGACTTTGTGACTGTTTTAATGTGGTCACTCCTTTTTACCGGGTAGAAACTGCTAATCTGAACTTTTCCTCAGTCAGTCCCTGGTCTCTCTCATAATCATCCTCCTCCGATGATAATAAAACCCCTGAACCGCTAATTCAGTTTACGTTTTCGCTTTAGGCCTTTTATGTCACTCTTGAATGTGATGTACATGTTGTAGCTACATGGAGGAAGAAAATATTTTGTAATATTTGTCAGGAAGCCACTAAGTTAAGCTATCACCATCTTGTTTGCTCACCTGGAGGTCTATAGTATCATATTTTGACTTATATCTAGTTCCAGTCTGAATAGAAGAACCTCATTGGTTGAGTCAATGTTCATTCTTGTAAGATTGGAATTTTAAAACAACCCAACAAAATCCTTTTTTGATACATCAGCAGGTTAAAGTGAAGGACTCCTTTTCTGATTGACATTTAAAAGCTTTTGTGTTTTTGTCCAGATCTCCCACAATGCTGTGTGTGTAAAGAGGAGGAGGGTCTCAATGAAACAGAACCACAGAGGAACCAACTCATCTCTCATGGCTCTCCAGAAGCTGAGAACCAGGATCAGGAAGGAATCAATTCTGAAGACCCAGGAAAAAAGAGAACGGAAGAACAAAAACAAAAGAAGAAATATGAGAAAACCAAACAGCAGAAAGGCAGAAGTGACACTTCAAAACAAAAGCACAAGAAAGATCACCCAGGGCAAAAATCATATTCTTGTAAAATTTGTGACAAAATGTTTTCTCAAAACGGTCACATGATGAGTCACATGAGAATTCACACAGGTGAGAAGCCTTTCTCATGTGGAACCTGTGGAAAAAGCTTCTCTCAAAAACGTACTTTAAATGATCATATGAAAATTCATACAGGTGAGAAGCCTTTCTCTTGTGAGGCCTGTGGAAAAAGCTTCTCTCAAAAACATACTTTAAATGATCATATGAAAATTCATACAGGTGAGAAGCCTTTCTCTTGTGAGACCTGTGGAAAAGGTTTCTCTCTAAAACATTCTTTAAATTATCATATGAAAATTCATACAGGTGAGAAGCCTTTCTCTTGTGGAACCTGTGGAAAAAGTTTTGCTCGAAAAGATACTTTAAATTTACATATGAAAATTCATACAGGTGAGAAGCCTTTCTCATGTGGACCCTGTGGAAAAAGATTCTCTCAAAAAGGAAAATTAAAGGTCCACATGAGAATTCACACAGGTGACAAGCCTTTCTCCTGTGGAACCTGTGGAAAGAGTTTCTCTCGAAATGACACTCTATATGGTCATATGATTGTTCATACAGGTGAGAAGCATTTCTCTTGTGGGACCTGTGGAAAGAGCTACAGTCATAGAAGGTCGTTACGTCATCATATGAGGACTCACTCAGAGTAGAAGTCTTGGGAACAAATCACATCAGATCGTTTTTGGCATCAGTTCGAATGGAAAATCTCGTATGTTGTCAATATCAAGTAGAAAATGTTAAAGTAAACAGATTGTTGCAGGCTGCTAGTGATTCACTGTGACTGTCTTTTCTCTCTTGCTCTCAGTGAAGACGGACGCTTTTTTCCTCTGCTCCCTCCCTGCCCATGCTTGCTCTGTTTTTGTCCAGTCTTTTTCTCTCTTTTTGGAACCTTTATTTGGACATCCTCCTAGTATATATATAATTTATCTGATCAACCAATTTCTCAATGCAATTGTTAAAATTTTTGACGAGAAGTCTGGGAAATGGAGAGAAATCTTTTCTCCCGTCGGGACACACCCAGCGGGATTCACCTAGGATTTATTCATGACAACAGGATTTCTGCTGTTTGGAGCTTGTGGATTCTTGGCTTATCGACATATTTGTTACAAACTTGGTCTAACTAGCGAAGACTCGGACTGTTGGTGTGGACAGACACGCAGGTTGGATGTGAGTCTTGCGGAGACTCCTCAGCCCTGCTAAGGACTCTAAAACTCACTAATGGGATAGAATCGATCTTGGAGAAGTTGCTAGTTTTGGTGCAGTGGAACGACCAAACTAATTTGGATGATTGGGAACTGATTATAATTGGGAACTGAATGTATCGGGGAGACTTTAGGGAAGATTGAAATTCATAATATACCCAACCTAAGACATTCTGTATCTGAATTGGCTTCCCCTGTGTGGCCTTGGAAGGGCAGCATGTTTCCAATCTCCTTGAAGATATGTAAACATAACGCTCGTTCCCACTTCACCCCCTCCTTTTATCCATGCAGCTGTGGAGTTGATCGCTCCCAAAGACATTCCTTGATAACATCTTATCAGACTTCTGCTGGGAAGTTGAGCAACATGGTTTTATTGCCCTTTGACGTCACTGCCTTCACGCATATCTTTGTTTTGTCCTTTGTTTTGTCTAAATGTTGCCTTTTGCTGTAATGTGTCCTTTAATATTTTCTATTTTATTTTAGTTAGAAACTGTTAACTCAGAACAGAAATTAGAACTTTTTAGTTTATATTTTAGAAACTATAGAGTACTCCCTATTTAACCCAGAAAAGGTTTATTTTAGTTTATTAGTAATATTCGAAATTGTGGAGTACGCACTATTTAGATCAATATTAAACAGCCCAGAAATGGAATCAGAATCAGAATAACTACAAACTTAGAGTCCAGAAATACTTGACAGGAACAGTCACTACTTAGTTATTTTTTACTACTATGACTTACTTTTAACCCAGAGAAGGATTTAAAACAAACTTGGAATTTAGCTCGAGAAACTTTGAAGTGCTTACTTTTAACCCAGAAAAGAAATTTGATTTTTATTTTATCAGAAACTGTAGAATACTCAGTATTTAGATGCAGAGACCAGAAGCCCAGAGGAAACTTCTGGATCAACATTGTTAGACTATTTTTCAGACTCCTGTTCTCTCAACCCAGAAATGAAATTAGCCCAGAGGAAACTTAGCAGCCCTGAACTTACATACTTTAGATCAACAATACTTTTTCTTCCTTTGCTCATTCCTTTTCTTTTTGTTTGTATTTCCTTTTATCTCTTGCAAAGCACTTTGAATTGCCTTGTTGCTTAAAACGTGCTATATAAATAAAATTGCCTTTACCTTTCAGTGTCTGACCAAGATAAACCTGAGGTCTACTTTTGCCTACCAGCTTTGTTCTTCTTAATCCAATTTTTTTTAGTTTTACTTCTCAGTCGTATTTGTGCTTCGGATCCCCATCAGTATCCCGTTAGATACTGAAGTTAGAGGGCCACACATTCAGCAGGATTCATTTCTGTGCCTTTCAGTTTTTATGAATTTCTGTACTATGTAGAATAATTTAGTTTAGCTTATACATTTGTGACGTTTCCATGTATGACTGAATTTTAAATACTTTACATATGAAAGTAGTGAAATGTTTTGTTTTTCCATAAATTGAACTCTGATTGTTTGAAAAAATCTGAAAAATGATTTTGATATGGTCATATTTTGATTTAAAACTAACCACAAAGGTTTTTAGTTTTCCAAATTTGTGTCATTGTTATACTTTGCTATTTTATTGAAGTAAAGTATTTTATTGAAAATGTATGTTAAAATATACACTGGTATTTTGAGCAGAATATGCTTTTAATGTTGATTTGAATAAATATTGATGGATTATTCAGTGATTGTCGTCATTAACTGTTATATTTTTAAATGTCAGCTTTAAGTAAAGCACCTACAGATCCTTGGAATAACATAATAATAAGGAAAACATGAGTTATTTTACACAAATTGAGATTTTTCATTTCTTCAATAGCAGAATTAGACATTCTAAAAAAGGTCACATTAATTACATTTTTAAAAATTTAAAGTATTTTTTAATTAGTGTGAGTTATTATTCTAATCTCAAATATAATGTTTTCATTAGTCATTAATTCTGCATTGACAGAGAAAATACATCTTTATGGACATTTCATGCATCTTTCATTTACTGTATCCAGAGATAACACTGCAGACGATCTCCAACACTGTAATGTGACACAAAAACAAACCAGAAATTTCTTTCAAATTCTAAGGATATTTAAAATAAAGTCAAAAGTCCATAAATTAGTCGACTCGCCCAAAGCCTTCTGTTGTTAAGAGCTTTGGATTTCTGATCCTTTTCAGTTTTGTTGACCTCAGTCAATTTGGTTTCCTTCTTTCTGATCTTGATGAATCTTTAGGCTCCTACTTGTCTCTTCAGTGACCTTTCATGTTGTCACTTCATTGTAAGGCAGGATGGGCCTTTTATCAATATAATCAATTATTACCAAGTCAAAGCAACACATCTCTGTTCCTCTAAAATATAAAATAATTCACTGTTTAACTTAACAGTTGAATCTCATTCTAAACAACTACAGCCTGATATAAAACAGACTGTTTTACAAATTAAAACGATATTCAAAAAAAAAATTACAATATACGTTCCAGTATGGTTCTTTTGTAAAATTCCATGTACCTTTGATAACTGACTCCAAATACATGTTTCTTTTTTTTTTTATTAGGCTGATGAAATATTCTCATCATAAATGACTTTGATGTGAAGGTTGCCTAAAAAGGTTTAGGTAACCTTTTATGCCTAAAACCTTTAGACAAAGATGGTTTTCATACCTTTTATGCTTAATTATGTTATGAAAGGTATGAAGACATCCATCTTTGTTTAATTATTATATATACAGTTTGTGTTTGTTCAGAGGAAATTCAAAGCGGAAAATTCAATGCGGAACTAAACTTCGTTCACAGTTTCTTCAGTACAGCCAAAGTGAAACACGGACATCTACGGCGCACACGAGGTAGCATTAGCTCCTCTTGAAAGGTAGTTTGGAAACAGGTTTGTCGTTTTCGGTAAATATTTCCGTGTTTTCAGTAAAAATGTCTTCAGTTCAGCCTCAGAGAGAGTTTATGAACGAGCAGGAAACTCCTGCTGGAGAAACATTGACAGAGTTTAAAGAAATCAACGTCAAGATCGAGGAAGAGATGGAGGATCAGCGCAGACTGATGGATTTTACCAGGATACCGAAGATCATCTTACACCGGATAGGTACGAAACACCTTCACGTTTTTCTGATTAGTCAGGTTAAAGAGAGTTTTTAGACATATAAATAATAGTTATGTTCGGAAAGCTATTTTAACACAGAGTCATCTTGCTTTCTCTCCTGGAGATCCATAGAATGTTTTGACTGATTTCTAGATCCCTTCCAGTCAGAAAGACTACAGTGGTTAAGTTATAAATTTCTAATTTTAGTCTTTGGATCTCTTGAAAAGGCTTTAAGTGATCAATGTGAAGGAATCATTCTCTTACTCGCATTTAAAAGCTTTTGTTTTGTCTTTTTGTGCAGATCTCCCACAGTGCTGGGTGTGTAAAGAGGAGGAGGTTCTGAATGAATTCAGCTACCAGGACAGGAAGTCCAGTTCATATAAAGAAGAACCAGAACATCAAGAGTTCAAAGAGGAAGAGAAGCCACTCTGCATCAGTCAGGATGAAGAGCAGCTTGTGGTGAAACAGGAGACTGATGACATTTTGGTGAATCCTCCTAATGTGCAAAGAATCCACAATAAATCAGAACCACAGAGGAACCAACTCATCTCTCATGGTTCTGCTGAGGATGAGAACCAGGATCAGGAAGGTAGCAATTCTGAAGACCCAGGAAAAAAGAGAAAGAAAGAACAGAAACACGACAAAAGATGCCAGAAAGGTAAAACTGATTGTTCACACCAAAAAATGCACTTAAAAGCTCAACGAGTCCAAAAATTCTATTCTTGTAAAGTTTGTGATAAAACCTTCTCTCATAGCGTTTGCTTGACCAGACACATAAAAACTCACATGGGTAAGAAGCCTTTCACATTTTCAAGCTGTGGGAAAAGTTTCAATCAAAAGAATAGTTTATTTTATCACATGAAGATTCACACAGGGCTTTCTCTTGTTAAACTTTGCTTCTATTAAATTAGCAACATAACATCGTAACATAGCAGATAGATGGTCATAAAATTTATCAACAGCTGTATGACATCCTGACTTAGCAACCAGTCAGACCATCATCAAGGAACAGGAGGCGTGTTTCATAGTGGACTGCAGTCAACTACACTGTGAAACCATGACGATGCATTTATATCCATCCAGTTATCACTAAAAACAATTTATTGACTTAAATTAGCTGCTGCAACTTGACACAAGCTGCAGCAATCTGCTACTGGCACCTAGGACGGGTCACATTTCCCAGTAGCACAGGTTTCCTGACCAGCCAAAGTCCTTCTGCAACCTGGCACGGGGTGCCTCGACACACAATCAGCTGTCACCGGAAGTACCACTGCATCCCCCGGCAGGTGCCAGTACAAGCAGTAGGCAGGTGCCGAAGCCAGTGGTACCAATGACACCTGTTATATATTCAACCAATTCAAAGACGAAAGGAGTCGGCTGGATTATTCAGATGAACTGCAGTGAATAAATAGGATGAATGAATCATACATAATGATATACGACAGACTGTAGGACATAGGCACCGGAATAGGAGTGGCCATTGGCCCCCCTTTTACGGCAGGGGTGGAAATAAAATTTTTCCAGCCACTGTTTGTTTCTTTTGATTACAAACCCCACAAGAACAAGCAAATTATATAAAATATATGATTTATTCTTAACTCTATGAAAACCGATTTACTGACATCAAGTTTCCCTTACACATGTACTTGCATAATAATTTAACATAAGCATGGACACCTTGTACTGCAATAAGTTCATTAGATGTAATTACTAACGGCAAACTTCTAGTGTGCCGTGAGTGATCATCAGGTGTGACCTGACTGGAAATGACCAAATTTCACATACGGAACCGTGTTTTCCAGACTACAAACTGCTACTTTTTCCTAAGCTTTGAACCAGGCGTCTTGTAGCCCGGTGCGGCTTTTCTGTGTATTTTTCGTCAACCTCCAGGGGGCTCTTTAGCAGCAAGTGAATCATTCAAAGTCACAATTGGAAATCATAGAAGAACGCGCTAATTTTCATTTGGAACAACCACATGCTAGCAGCAGGCACGACAGAGAAATGTTTTCAAACTCTTATGATGCAGCTTTTAAGTTGAGGGTTATCGATCTGGCAGTACAGGTGGGAAATAGAGCCGCTGCACTTAAGCTCGGCGTGAACGAAACCATGGTTCGGCTTTGGAGACGGAGTGCTGCGTCCTTAATATACCTCTAGAACCCGACGGACCCACCGGTGGGTCCAGCTGCCACGTGACCTCGGCTCGCTCTGTAAACAAAGGCTCCACGTGCCTTTACAAAAATCTTTTTTTATTATCCACTAAAAGAGGCTTTAATCTTTCAAAAACTATTCCGCATAAAGGTTTTGCCCAAAATGTTAAGATTTTAGAGCTATTTAAAAACAGCTGATGAGATATAAAGATTTTCCGGGCGATGACGCAACTGCCCGGAAAACACCCTATCGGCTGATCATCACGGCCATTTTGTGGCTTCACGAGACAGAGGAAAGACTCTCAGATCATGGCACAAGATGTCGGCTATGCAAAATCATGACGTATTTTCCGGAACCCAATCTAAATGTCTGCGCTCTCCGAGTGCTGAGCATTCACTGAGCGCACACACACCACAAACTCTAACTAACATACTTGCTATATAAAAAAACCTATCGAAACACTCTTAGTAAAATCCACAGCATCAATTTCCCTAGTCTCTTGCTGTATCAATTACCATTTTTTTGACATTTCTGTTGTAAATAGTTTAATTATTTTCAAAATACTTGCAGAAAAAAGAGAGGAAAATGCCATTTCCCAACGGCAATTCAGAGAGAAACTCATGGAGGAGCTCATACTGGAGTCTAAAGGAGAAACAGCTTGTCCTCAGCGAAGCACATCATTTTCGGCTCAACCCGGTGCATTCAAATGCCCGGGGTCAGTTCCCAGATACTTTGGGGGAACAGCAGAGGAAAAGCGAAGGATTTGTGTGTGGTGCAAGCAGAAAGGCAGAAAGACAAAAACACCACTGTACTGTCCCAAATGTAACGTTGCCCTCTGTCTTCAGCCAAAAAGAAATTGCTTTGAGGACTACCACAAAAACTTGTAGTTTGTGGTCTTTTTTTCAACTTTTTTTTTTTTTGGTGGTGATGGTGGTCTTGGATTTTCAAAATTGTTTATTTGCTCTTGGAAATTACTTCAAATAGTATTTTTGACTGTTTTACCTTGTCTCACTAAAAGTTTTCTATTTGGAGTCAAAGAAAGAGCTTTCAGTTCATCATTATTACATATTTACATTACATATTATACTGTGCACAATGCTACATTTTGCATATAAATGGGGTAAATGTCATGACCAATGGTTATATGTAGAAAGTGTCATTAGATGGTAATAAGCTATTTAATTTTAACAAACCCCCAGTATTGATGTAAAAAACACATTTGTCACAGTTTGGTGACATTTTTGGATAAATGTGCCAAAATGGCCTCTGCCTAAGAAATTTCTCACTAATACCATTCTAAAATAAATATGATTCATCTGATTGAGTCCAAATTTGGTATACTTTTACACAACATTTAGATTTAAAAGTCTGTACTACTTTTTTGTGCTATAAATAATATTTTAGTAGTGTTTTGCAATGTTATTTCAAAGAAAATTTTGGCGAGGTTCAAAAAATGCAAAATATTTTGTATTTTGTCCCTAATATTTCAGGCAGGGTCAAAGCTACAATGGTGCTGACACCAGAAAACCATTCTATGACATCTTACCTTTACAGACGTACCAAAAGTTTCTTCTTTAATCTAATAGCTGTGAGGTTATAAGTGATTTTCTTTTGTGTGTTTTTGTCAGGCAGAAATTTATTTATACCCCCATGAGGGTGTCCAGCAGATTTATTAGGACGCAGCGCTCTGCTGGGTCCTTATGGACAACCAAGAGCAGCAGAGGTACCAGCTTCTTATAGCCCGGTGCGGCTTATATACGAGATATATACATTTCCAGGTTTGTTTTTTGTTTTTGTTTTTTTTTTTGAAGGTGCGGCTTATAGTATGGTGTGCTTTATAGTAGGGCTGAAACAATTCCTCGAGTGATTCAAGTACCTCGATTATTAAAATTCCTCGAGGAAAATTGACCTTCCTCGAAGTTTCGTTAATTTATGTTTTATCATTTAGCGCACCGTGTTTCAGCCGGAACATTATTTGCGTTACGCGGAGCTCTGACTTCCGCCTCTGAGTTGTTGACGGAAGCTACGTGTTAGCGGCATAACGTCCAATCTTCAAGTTCGTCCCGCGGGGATTTTACTGATTGGTGATAATTCCGGGTTTTTTATCGTTTTTGTGGGACCAATAAACATCTTTAAAATGACCGGCGCGATGCCGGGAGTTCGGCAGCCTTTCTGCTCCGGAGCTGCTGGTTGAACGGCGGGAAGAAGCTGAGGAGGATTTATACAGGTGAGCGGAGAGACTGAACAAGGCGGGCGGCTGAGGGTTGATGCTTACAGGGTAAGAGCAGCTTTACGGACAAACCGCACAATAAACTTATATTATCCCGGTCTGAACAAACGGGAGGCGGAACATGGCTGGTAGATGAGTTTCTGAACGGAGGAGCCGTAAATATCCCGTATTGCTCCCCCGGTCTACAAAAAAGTAACTGGTAGAGAAGCTCAAATGTGGAAAAAATAGACTGATGTTGATATCCGATAGTAACACTGGTGTTATGGAAGATTTACCAATATTTTATTTCATAATTGTTTTTATCCGATTACTCGATTAATCGTAAGAAAAATCTATAGATTACTCGATTACTAAAATAATCGTTTACAACAGCCCTACTTTATAGTCTGGAAAATACCGTAATTGGTTTTAAAAGATTTTTTGAAAATGAATTATCTGCAAATAATGCCATCTTCGAGAGTCTGCTGTAGTAGTGACTAGCGGCGTAATCATGTAATTTTCTTACCACTAGATGGCAGTAGGTACTGAGCATTTTACATTAAAATGAGAGAATTAGTGATGTATGAATGTTGCAGGTAGCAGTGAGAGCATCGTATCTAGCAAGACTGACGACAGTGATGGAAAAGACAGAGAAGCTCAGCAGTAGTTGGAAAGAACATGGGTCCATTTCCCACAACATGTCTGTGTGAAGTGAGCTTCTCCAGCCTTGCTACTATAAAAACTAAAACCAGAGAGAAACAGAGTTGTTGAGGAAAAACTTTGCCTTTCTTCAATTTCTGCCAGGAAATCAGCTGTTTTCATCCAAACATGTACAGGTTTCACATCAGGTGGGTAAAATATACAGATATTGACATTTTGTACATGCAACTCTTCATATTGTAACAGTGAATATGAAGTGAAATCTTTTCCAAATAATATTGCTTCTTTCAGAATAAGAATTATTTTCTGTATTCCAGCTATAATAATGCTTGTGGATTAGTTTGTAAAACACTATAAATTTTTCTACAACTTTAAATTTAACACCACCGTGTTGTGGTTGTGTTCAGGTGTATTTTTGAAGTGGACATGTTAAGTGCAATTTGAAATAAATGTAAAATATGATCAAAATAAATTTTAGTCTTTGATTCCTATTCAGGACACTTTGATAAGAATGACTATATATGTAATATAGGCGGCTACAGAGTATCTTTGTTTACATTTTCGGTTGGTGGTGTGCCTCGAGATTTTTTAAATTAAAACAATGTACCTTGGCTCAAAAAAGGTTGAAAAACACTGAACTGCACAATCCAAACATTTTTGCAATTATATGTTGAACATTTCCATATTTTGGCTTCAACTCTCCCTGATAGTATTGATTGAAGATGTTTCTAGTCATTTATAAAATATTTTTAAATGGCATCAATAGCTGTTTTCAACTGTTTTAATTGTTTTTCCTTACTTATTACATTTATATTGAAAGTCGCTATTATTAAAATATCTCAGAACGTGTTCATTATTAATTCAATCTGCCATTTCTGTGTTATTCCAGTGGGTTTTTTTTGACTACCTGGAGCTTAGTGTTGATTTCCGCCTCCCGGACTCACACAATCAATCAATCAAATTTTACTTGTATAGCACATTTCAGCAGCAAGGGATTTCAAAGTGCTTTACATAATTAAAATAACAACAGCATGTGACATTGAATAAACAAAGAGAGATTTAGAAAAAGATAAAAACATTAAAACCTCCACCCCTTTTAGGACTTCAGTTAAACATTGTTTAACTGGGACTGTAACCCTCTGGGACTTTAGTCAAAAACACCATTTGACAAGGACTCCAACCTCTAGGTTTTTAGTTGAAACGCCATCAACTGGGACTCTAAACCCCGTAGAACTTTAGATAAACGTCGTTTAACTGGGACGTTCTCCAGGGGGCTTTACATCATTAAAACGGAAACAGTGAGAAAGAGAAATAAAAAGAAATTAATAAATAGATAAAAACATTAAAAACATGGAAGACATCAAAACCCGCACTCTAACCCTAATTTAGCCATAAGCAACTCTGAACAGGCGGGTTTTAAGTTGATATTTAAAGACACTCAGTGTTTCAGCTGTTTTACAGTTTTCTGGAAGTTTGTTCCAAATCTGTGGTGCATAGAAACTAAATGCTGCTTCTCCTCGTTTGGTTCTGGGGATGCAGAGCAGAACCAGAAGATCTGAGGGGTCTAGACCAGGGATGGGCAATCCTGGTCCTCGAGGGCCGGTGTCCTGCAACTCTTAGATGTCTCCCTGGTCCAACACACTTGAATCCAACAGCTGAATCACCTCCTAAGTGCAGTCAGGTTCTCTAGAGTCCTGTTAATGACCTCATTATTTGACTCAGGTGTGTTGAAGTAGAGACACATCTAAAAGTTGTCGGAGACCCTCGAGGCCTGGAGTTGCCCACCCCTGGTCTGGATGATTGGTACAGCAATAACAGATCTTTAATGTATTGTGGTGCTAAACCGTTCAGTGATTTATAAACTAACATCAGTATTTTAAAGTCTATTCTTTGAGCTACAAGGAGCCATTGTAGGGACTTTAAAACTGGTGTTATGTGCTCTATCTTCCTGGTTTTAGTTGATCCAGAGCAGCAGCTTCTGGATCAACTGCAGCTGTTTGATTGATTTTATTAATCAGACCTGTGAAGACGCTGTTGCAGTAATCAATACGGCTAAAGATAAACACATGGATTTGTTTCTCTAGATCGTGCTGAGACATCCAGTCCTCTAATCATGGAGATGTTCTTCAGGTGATAGAAGGCCGACTTTGTGACTGTTTAAATGTGGTCACTCCTTTTTACCGGGTAGAAACGGCTAATCTGAACTTTTCCTCAGTCTGTCCCTGGTCTCTCTCATAATCATCCTCCTCCGATGATAATAAAACCCCTGAACCGCTAATTCAGTTTACGTTTTCGCTTTAGGCCTTTTATGTGACTCTTGAATGTGATATACATGTTGTAGCTACATGGATGAAGAAAATGTTTTGTAATATTTGTCAGGAAGCCACTAAGTTAAGCTATCACCATCTTGTTTGCTCACCTGGAGGTCTATAGTATCATATTTTGACTTATATCTAGTTCCAGTCTGAATAGAAGAACCTCATTGGTTGAGTCAATGTTCATTCTTGTAAGATTGTAATTTCAGAATAACCCAACAAAATCCTGTTTTGATACATCAGCAGGTTAAAGTGAAGGACTCCTTGTCTGATTGACATTTAAAAGCTTTTGTTTTGTGTTTTTGTCCAGATCTCCCACAATGCTGTGTGTGTAAAGAGGAGGAGGGTCTCAATGAAACAGAACCACAGAGGAACCAACTCATCTCTCATGGCTCTCCAGAAGCTGAGAACCAGGATCAGGAAGGAATCAATTCTGAAGACCCAGGAAAAAAGAGAACGGAAGAACAGAAACAAAAGGAGAAATATGAGAAAACCAAACAGCAGAAAGGCAGAAGTGACACTTCAAAACAAAAGCACAAGAAAGATCACCCAGGGCAAAAATCATATTCTTGTAAAATTTGTGACAAAAGGTTTTCTCAAAACGGTCACATGATGAGTCACATGAGAATTCACACAGGTGAGAAGCCTTTCTCATGTGGGACCTGTGGAAAGATTTACAGTGAACGATGGCCTTTAACTCAGCACATGAGAATTCACACAGGTGAGAAGCCTTTCTCTTGCGAGACCTGTGGAAAGAGTTTCATCAAAAGACGTACTTTAAATTGTCACATGAGAATTCACACAGATGAGAAGCCTTTCTCTTGTGAGACCTGTGGAAAAAGCTTCTCTCGAAAAGATACTTTAAATGATCATATGAAAATTCATACAGGTGAGAAGCCTTTCTCTTGTGGGACCTGTGGAAAGAGTTTCATCAAAAGATGTACTTTAAATTGTCACATGAGAATTCACACAGGTGAGAAACCTTTCTCTTGTGACTTCTGTGGAAAGAGTTACAGTAACAGACAGACTTTAACTTGTCACAGTAGAATTCACACAGATGAGAAGCCTTTCTCTTGTGGGACCTGTGGAAAGAGTTACATCAAAAGACGTACTTTAAATTGTCACATGAGAATTCACACAGGTGAGAAACCTTTCTCTTGTGACCTCTGTGGAAAGAGTTACATTAACAGACAGACTTTAACCTGTCACAGGAGAATTCACACAGATGAGAAGCCTTTCTCTTGTGAGACCTGTGGAAAAAGTTTCTCTCGAAAACATACTTTAAATTATCATAAGACAATTCACACAGGTGAGAAACCTTTCTGTTGTGAAACTTGTGGAAAAAGTTTTGCTCGAAAAGATACTTTAAATTTTCATATGAAACTTCATACAAATGAGAAGCCTTTCTCATGTGGACACTGTGGAAAAAGATTCTCTCAAAAGGGAACGTTAAATGTTCACATGAGAATTCACACTGGTGAGAAGCCTTTCTCCTGTGGGACATGTGGAGAATCTTTCTCTCTAAAAGGAAAGTTAAATGTTCACATGAGAATTCACACTGGTGAGAAGCCTTTCTCATGTGGGACATGTGGAAAAACTTTCTCTCAAAAAGGAAAGTTAAATGTTCACATGAGAATTCACACAGGTGAGATGCCTTTCTCCTGTGGGACATGTGGAGAATCTTTCTCTCAAAAAGGAAAGTTAAATGTTCACATGAGAAATCACACAGGTGAGAAGCCTTTCTCTTGTGAGACCTGTGGAAAAAGCTTCTCTCGAAAAGATACTTTAAATGATCATATGAAAATTCATACAGGTGAGAAGCCTTTCTCTTGTGGGACCTGTGGAAAGAGTTACATCAAAAGACGTACTTTAAATTGTCACATGAGAATTCACACAGGTGAGAAACCTTTCTCTTGTGACCTCTGTGGAAAGAGTTACATTAACAGACAGACTTTAACCTGTCACAGGAGAATTCACACAGATGAGAAGCCTTTCTCTTGTGAGACCTGTGGAAAAAGTTTCTCTCGAAAACATACTTTAAATTATCATAAGACAATTCACACAGGTGAGAAGCCTTTCTGTTGTGAAACTTGTGGAAAAAGTTTTGCTCGAAAAGATACTTTAAATTTTCATATGAAACTTCATACAAATGAGAAGCCTTTCTCATGTGGACCCTGTGGAAAAAGATTCTCTCAAAAGGGAACGTTAAATGTTCACATGAGAATTCACACTGGTGAGAAGCCTTTCTCCTGTGGGACATGTGGAGAATCTTTCTCTCAAAAAGGAAAGTTAAATGTTCACATGAGAATTCACACTGGTGAGAAGCCTTTCTCATGTGGGACATGTGGAAAAACTTTCTCTCAAAAAGGAAAGTTAAATGTTCACATGAGAATTCACACAGTTGAGATGCCTTTCTCCTGTGGGACATGTGGAGAATCTTTCTCTCAAAAAGGAAAGTTAAATGTTCACATGAGAAATCACACAGGTGAGAATCCTTTCTCATGTGGGACATGTGGAAAAACTTTCTCTCAAAAAGGAAAGTTAAATGTTCACATGAGAATTCACACAGGTGAGATGCCTTTCTCCTGTGGGACATGTGGAAAATCTTTCTCTCAAAAAGGAAAGTTAAATGTTCACATGAGAAATCACACAGGTGAGAAGCCTTTCTCCTGTGGGACATGTGGAAAAACTTTCTCTCCATAAGGAAAGTTAAATGTTCACATGAGAATTCACACTGGTGACAAGCCTTTCTCTTGTGGAACCTGTGGAAAGAGTTTCTCTCGAAAAGACCATCTATATAGTCATATGATTGTTCATACAGGTAAGAAGCATTTCTCTTGTGGGACCTGTGGAAAGAGCTACAGTCATAGAAGGTTGTTATGTCATCATATGAGGACTCACTCAGAGTAGAAGTCTTGGGAACAAATCACATCAGATCGTTTTTGGCATCAGTTCGAATGGAAAATCTCGTATGTTGTCAATAGCATGTAGAAAATGTTAAAGTGAACAGATTGTTGCAGGCTGCTAGTGATTCACTGTGACTGTCTTTTCTCTCTTGCTCTCAGTGAAGACGGACGCTTTTTTCCTCTGCTCCCTCCCTGCCCATGCTTGCTCTGTTTTTGTCCAGTCTTTTTCTCTCTTTTTGGAACCTTTATTTGCACATCCTCCTAGTATATATATTATTTATCTGGTCAACCAATTTCTCAATGCAATTGTTAAAATTTTTGACGAGAAGTCTGGGTAATGGAGAGCCGTCTTTTCTCCTTTGGGGACACACCCAGCGGGATTCACCTGGGATTTATTCATGACAACAGGATTTCTGCTGTCATGTGGATTCTTGGCTTATCGACATATTTGTTACGAACTTGGCCTAACTGGCGAACATTCAGACTGTTGGTGTGGACAGTGACGCAGGTTGGATGTGAGTCTTGCGGAGACTCCTCAGCCCTGGTAAGGACTCTAAAACTCACTAATGGGATAGAATTGATCTTGGAGAAGTTGCTAGTTTCGATGCAGTGGAACGACCAAACTAATTTGGGTGATTGGGAACTGAGATGTATCGGAGAGACTTAAGGGAAGATTGAAATTCATAACCCAACCTAAGACATTCTGTATCTGAATTGGCTTCCCCCGTGTGGCCTTGGTGGGCAGCATGTTTCCAATCTCCTTGAAGATATGTAAACATAACGCTCGTTCTCACCTCACGCCCTCCATTTATCCATGCAGTTGAGGAGTTGATTGCTCCCAAAGACATTCCTTGATAACATCTTATCAGACTTCTGCTGGGAAGTTGAGCAACATGGTTTCATTGCCCTTTGACGTCACCGCCTTCACGCATATCTTTGTTTTGTCCTTTGTTTTGTCTAAATGTTGCCTTTTGCCGTAATGTCTCCTTTCCTCTTTTTTATTGTATTTTTTGTTAGAAACTGTGGAGTACTCACTTTTAACTCAGAAAAGAAATTAGAACCTTTTAGTTTATATTTTAGACACTGTAGAGTACTCGCTATTTAACCCAGAAAAGGTTTATTTTAGTTTATTAGTAATATTAGAAATTGTGGAGTGCGCACTATTTAGATCAATATTATACAGCCCAGAAATGGAATCAGAATCAGAATAACTATTATAATTTGACTTAGAACTAACCACAAAGGTTTTTAGTTGTCCAAATTTGTGTCATTGTTATACTTTGCTATTTTATTGAAGTAAAGTATTGAAAATGTATGTTAAAATATACACCGGTATTTTGAGCAGAATATGCTTTTAATGTTGATTTGAATAAATATTGATGGATTATTCAGTGATTGTCGTCATTAACTGTTATATTTTTAAATGTCATCTTTAAGTAAAGCACCTACAGATCCTTGGAATAACAGGAAAACATGAATTGTTTTACACAAATTGAGATTTTTCATTTCTTTAATATCAGAATCAAAGACATTCTAAAAAAGGTCACATTAATTACATTTTAAAAAATTTAAAGTATTAGTGTGAGTCATTATTCTAATCTCAAATGAAATGTTTTCATTTGTCATTAATTCTGCATTGACAGAGAAAATACATCTTTATGGACGTTTCATGCATCTTTGATTTACTGTATCCAGAGATAACACTTCAGACGATCTCTAACACTGTAATGTGACACAAAAACAAACCAGAAATTTCTTTCAAATTCTAAGGATATTTAAAATAAAGTCAAAAGTCCATAAATTAGTCGACTCGCCCAAAGCCTTCTGTTGTTAAGAGCTTTGGATTTCTGATCCTTTTCAGTTTTGTTGACCTCAGTCAATTTGGTTTCCTTCTTTCTGATCTTGATGCATCTGCAGGCTCCTATGAACACAAAAAGCTCTTATGAAAGTATGACAAAACCTTTTCAAGCAATTGTCATGTTTTTTTTTTCAATATTTGTAATGACAATGTCTTTGCCGGAAAGTGGTCTCTTCTCACTACTCGTCTCTTCAGTGACCTTTCATGTTGTCACTTCATTGTAAGGCAGGATGGGTCTGTTATCACAATATAATCAATTATTACCAAGTCAAAGCAACACATCTCTGTTCCTCTAAAATATAAAATAATTCACTGTTTAACTTAACAGTTGAATCTCATTCTAAACAACTACTGCCTGATATAAAACAGACTGTTTTACAAATTAAAACGATATTCAAAAAAAAAATTACAATATACGTTCCAGTATGGTTCTTTTGTAAAATTCCATGTACCTTTGATAACTGACTCCAAATACATGTTTCTTTTTTTTTTTATTAGGCTGATGAAATATTCTCATCATAAATGACTTTGATGTGAAGGTTGCCTAAAAAGGTTTAGGTAACCTTTTATGCCTAAAACCTTTAGACATAGATGGTTTTCATACCTTTTATGCTTAATTATGTTATGAAAGGTATGAAAACATCCATCTTTGTTTAATTATTATATATACAGTTTGTGTTTGTTCAGAGGAAATTCAAAGCGGAAAATTCAATGCGGAACTAAACTTCGTTCACAGTTTCTTCAGTACAGCCAAAGTGAAACACGGACATCTACGGAGCACACGAGGTAGCATTAGCTCCTCTTGAAAGGTAGTTTGGAAACAGGTTTGTCGTTTTCGGTAAATATTTCCGTGTTTTCAGTAAAAATGTCTTCAGTTCAGCCTCAGAGAGAGTTTATGAACGAGCAGGAAACTCCTGCTGGAGAAACATTGAAAGAGTTTAAAAAAATAAACGTCAAGATCGAGGAAGAGATGGAGGATCAGCGCAGACCGCTGGATTTTACCAGGATACCGAAGATCATCTTACACCGGATAGGTGCGAAACACCTTCACGTTTTTCTGATTAGTCAGGTTAAAGAGAGTTTTTAGACATATAAATAATAGTTATGTTCGGAAAGCTATTTTAACACAGAGTCATCTTGCTTTCTCTCCTGGAGATCCATAGAATGTTTTGACTGATTTCTAGATCCCTTCCAGTCAGAAAGACTACAGTGGTTAAGTTATAAATTTCTAATTTTAGTCTTTGGATCTCTTGAAAAGGCTTTAAGTGATCAATGTGAAGGAATCATTCTCTTACTCGCATTTAAAAGCTTTTGTTTTGTCTTTTTGTGCAGATCTCCCACAGTGCTGGGTGTGTAAAGAGGAGGAGGTTCTGAATGAATTCAGCTACCAGGACAGGAAGTCCAGTTCATATAAAGAAGAACCAGAACATCAAGAGTTCAAAGAGGAAGAGAAGCCACTCTGCATCAGTCAGGATGAAGAGCAGCTTGTGGTGAAACAGGAGACTGATGACATTTTGGTGAATCCTCCTAATGTGCAAAGAATCCACAATAAATCAGAACCACAGAGGAACCAACTCATCTCTCATGGTTCTGCTGAGGATGAGAACCAGGATCAGGAAGGAAGCAATTCTGAAGACCCAGGAAAAAAGAGAAAGAAAGAACAGAAACACGACAAAAGATGCCAGAAAGGTAAAACTGATTGTTCACACCAAAAAATGCACTTAAAAGCTGAAAGAGTCCAAAAATTATATTCTTGTAAAGTTTGTGATAAAACCTTCTCTCATAGCGTTTGCTTGACCAGACACATAAAAACTCACATGGGTAAGAAGCCTTTCACATTTTCAAGCTGTGGGAAAAGTTTCAATCAAAAGAATAGTTTATTTTATCACATGAAGATTCACACAGGGCTTTCTCTTGTTAAACTTTGCTTCTATTAAATTAGCAACATAACATCGTAACATAGCAGATAGATGGTCATAAAATTTATCAACAGCTGTATGACATCCTGACTTAGCAACCAGTCAGACCATCATCAAGGAACAGGAGGCGTGTTTCATAGTGGACTGCAGTCAACTACACTGTGAAACCATGACAATCAATCAATCAATCAATCAATCAATCAATCAATCAATCAATCAATCAAATTTTATTTGTATTGCATATTTCAGCAGCAAGGCATTTCAAAGTGCTTCACATAATTAAAATAAAAGCATTAAAGAGATTAAAAGAAAAAGATTAAAAAGGTAAAAACATCAAAGACATCAAAACCCGCACTCTAATCCTAATTTAGCCATAAGCAACTCTAAACAGGTGGTTTTTAAGTTGAGATTTAAAGGCACTCAGTGTTTCAGCTGTTTTACTATTTTCTGGAAGTTTGTTCCAAATCTGTGGTGCATAGAAACTGAATGCTGCTTCTCCTCGTTTGGTTCTGGTTCTGGGGATGCAAAGCAGAGCAGAACCAGAAGATCTGAGAGGTCTAGACGGTTGGTACAACAATAACAGATCTTTAATGTATTGTGGTGCTAAACCGTTCAGTGATTTATAAACTAACAACAGCATTTTAAAGTCTATTCTTTGAGCTACAGGGAGCCAGAGTATGGACTTTAAAACTGGTGTTATGTGGTCTGTCTTCCTGGTTTTAGTCAGAACAGCAGCAGCAGCTTCTGGATCAACTGCAGCTGTTTGATTGATTTATTAATCAGACCTGTGAAGACGCTGTTGCAGTAATCAATACGGCTAAAGATGAACACATGGATGAGTTTCTCTAGATCGTGCTGAGACATCAGTCCTCTAATCCTGGAGATGTTCTTCAGGTGATAGAAGGCCGACTTTGTGACTGTTTTAATGTGGTCACTCCTTTTTACCTGCTAGAAACGGCTAATCTGAACTTTTCCTCATTCTGTCCCTGGTCTCTCTCATAATCATCCTCCTCCGATGATAATAAAACCCCTGAACCGCTAATTCAGTTTACGTTTTCGCTTTAGGTCTTTTATGTCACTCTTGAATGTGATATACATGTTGTAGCTACATGGAGGAAGAAAATGTTTTGTAATATTTGTCAGGAAGCCACTAAGTTAAGCTATCACCATCTTGTTTGCTCACCTGGGGGTCCATATTATCATATTTTGACTTGTATGTAGTTCCAGTCTGATTAGAAGAACCTCATTGGTTGAGTCAATGTTCATTCTTGTAAGATTGTAATTTTAAAACAACCCAACAAAATCCTGTTTTGATACATAAGCAGGTTAAAGTGAAGGACTCCTTGTCTGATTGACATTTAAAAGCTTTTGTCTTTTTGTACAGATCTCCCACAGTGCTGGGTGTGTAAAGAGGAGGAGGTTCTGAATGAATTCAGCTACCAGGACAGGAAGTCCAGTTCATATAAAGAAGAACCAGAACATGACGAGTTCAAAGAGGAAGAGAAGCCACTCTGCATCAGTCAGGATGAAGAGCAGCTTGTGGTGAAACAGGAGACTGATGACATTTTGGTGAATCCTCCTAATGTGCAACGAATCCACAATGAATCAGAACCACAGAGGAACCAACTCATCTCTCATGGTTCTGCTGAGGATGAGAACCAGGATCAGGAAGGAAGCAATTCTGAAGACCCAAGAAAAAAGAGAAAGAAAGAACAGAAACACATCAAAAGATGCCAGAAAGGTAAAACTCATTCTTCACACCAAAAAATGCACTTAAAAGCTCAGAGTCCAAAAATTATATTCTTGTAAAGTTTGTGATAAAACCTTCTCTCATAGCGTTTGCTTGACCAGACACATAAAAACTCACATGGGTAAGAAGCCTTTCACATTTTCAAGCTGTGGGATAAGTTTCAATCAAAAGAATAGTTTAATTTATCACATGAAGATTCACACAGGGCTTTCTCTTGTTAAACTTTGCTTCTATTAAATTAGCAACATAACATCATAACATAGCAGATAGATGGTCATAAAATTTATCAACAGCTGTATGACATCCTGACTTAGCAACCAGTCAGACCATCATCAAGGAACAGGAGGCGTGTTTCATAGTGGACTGCAGTCAACTACACTGTGAAACCATGACGATGCATTTATATCCATCCAGTTATCACTAAAAACAATTTATTCACTTAAATTAGCTGCTGCAACTTGACACAAGCTGCAGCAATCTGCTACTGGCACCTGGGACGGGTCCCATTTCCCAGTAGCACAGGTTTCCTCACCAGCCAAAGTCCTTCTGCAACCTGGCACGGGGTGCCTCGACACACAATCAGCTGTCACCGGAAGTACCACTGCACCCCCCGGCAGGTGCCAGTACGAGCAGTAGGCAGGTGCCGAAGCCAGTGGTACCAATGACACCTGTTATATATTCAACCAATTCAAAGACGAAAGGAGTCGGCTGGATTATTCAGATGAACTTCAGTGAATAAATAGGATGAATGAATCATACATAATGATATACGACAGTGTAGGACATAGGCACCGGAATAGGAGTGGCCATTGGCCCCCCTTTTACGGCAGGGGAGGAAATAAAATTTTTCCAGCCACTGTTTGTTTCTTTTGATTACAAACCCCACAAGAACAAGCAAATTATATAAAATATATGATTTATTCTTAACTCTATGAAAATCGATTTACTGACATCAAGTTTCCCTTACACATGTACTTGCATAATAATTTAACATAAGCATGGAGACCTTGTACTGCAATAAGTTCATTTGATGTAATTACTAACGGCAAACTTCTAGTGTGCCGTGAGTGATCATCAGGTGTGACCTGACTGGAAATGACCAAATTTCACATACGGAACCGTGTTTTCCAGACTACAAACTGCTACTTTTTCCTAAGCTTTGAACCAGGCATCTTGTAGCCCGGTGCGGCTTTTCTGTGTATTTTTCGTCAACCTCCAGGGGGCTCTTTAGCAGCAAGTGAATCATTCAAAGTCACAATTGGAAATCATAGAAGAACGCGCTAATTTTCATTTGGAACAACCACATGCTAGCAGCAAGCATGACAGAGAAATGTTTTCCAACTCTTATGATGCAGCTTTTAAGTTGAGGGTTATCGATCTGGCAGTACAGGTGGGAAATAGAGCCGCTGCATTTAAGCTTGGCGTGAACGAAACCATGGTTCGGCTTTGGAGACGGAGTGCTGCGTCCTTAATATACCTCTAGAACCCGACGGACCCACCGGTGGGTCCAGCTGCCACGTGACCTCGGCTCGCTCTGTAAACAAATGCTTCACGTGCCTTTACAAAAATCTTTTTTTATTATCCACTAAAAGAGGCTTTAATCTTTCAAAAACTATTCCGCATAAAGGTTTTGCCCAAAATGTTAAGATTATAGAGCTATTTAAAAACAGCTGATGAGATATAAAGATTTTCCGGGCGATGACGCAACTGCCCGGAAAACACCCTATCGGCTGATCATCACGGCCATTTTGTGGCTTCACGAGACAGAGGAAAGACTCTCAGATCATGGCACAAGATGTCGGCTATGCAAAATCATGACGTATTTTCCGGAACCCAATCTAAATGTCTGCGCTCTCCGAGCGCTGAGCATTCACTGAGCGCACACACACCACAAACTCTATTCCGCATAAAGGTTTTGCCCAAAATGTTAAGATTTTAGAGCTATTTAAAAACAGCTGATGAGATAAAGATTTTCCGGGCGATGACGCAACTGCCCGGAAAACACCCTGTACTTGCTAGGTTTTTTATATACTTGCTATATAAAAAACCTATCGAAACACTCTTAGTAAAATCCACAGCATCAATTTCCCTAGTCTCTTGCTGTATCAATTACCATTTTTTTGACATTTCTGTTGTAAATAGTTTCATTATTTTCAAAATACTTGCAGAAAAAAGAGAGGAAAATGCCATTTCCCAACGGCAATTCAGAGAGAAACTCATGGAGGAGCTCATACTGAAGTCTAAAGGAGAAACAGCTTGTCCTCAGCGAAGCACATCATTTTCGGCTCAACCCGGTGCATTCAAATGCCCTGGGTCATTTCCCAGATACTTTGGGGGAACAGCAGATGAAAAGCGAAGGATTTGTGTGTGGTGCAAGCAAAAAGGCAGAAAGATAAAAACACCACTGTACTGTTCCATATGTAACGTTGCCCTCTGTCTTCAGCCAAAAAGAAATTGCTTTGAGGACTACCACAAAAACTTGTAGTTTGTGGTCTTTTTTTCAACTTTTTTTTTTTTTTGGTGGTGATGGTGGTCTTGGATTTTCAAAATTGTTTATTTGCTCTTGGAAATTACTTCAAATAGTATTTTTGACTTTTTTACCTTGTCTCACTAAAAGTTTTCTATTTGGAGTCAAAGAAAGAGCTTTCAGTTCATCATTATTACATATTTACATTACATATTATACTGTGCACAATGCTACATTTTGCATATAAATGGGGTAAATGTCATGACCAATGGTTATATGTAGAAAGTGTCATTAGATGGTAATAAGCTATTTAATTTTAACAAACCCCCAGTATTGATGTAAAAAACACATTTGTCACAGTTTGGTGAAATTTTTGGATAAATGTGCCAAAATGGCCTCTCTGCCTAAGAAATTTCTCACTAATACCATTCTAAAATAAATATGATTCATCTGATTGAGTCCAAATTTGGTATACTTTTACACAACATTTAGATTTAAAAGTCTGTACTACTTTTTTGTGCTATAAATAATATTTTAGTAGTGTTTTGCAATGTTTATTTCAAAGAAAATTTTGGCGAGGTTCAAAAAATGCAAAATATTTTGTATTTTGTCCCTAATATTTCAGGCAGGGTCAAAGCTACAATGGTGCTGACACCAGAAAATCATTCTATGACATCTTACCTTTACAGACGTACCAAAAGTTTCTTCTTTAATCTAATAGCTGTGAGGCTATAAGTGATTTTCTTTTGTGTGTTTTTGTCAGGCAGAAATTTATTTATACCCCCATGAGGGTGTCCAGCAGATTTATTAGGACGCAGCGCTCTGCTGGGTCCTTATGGACAACCAAGAGCAGCAGAGGTACCAGCTTCTTATATCCCGGTGCGGCTTATATACGAGATATATACATTTCCAGGTTTGTTTTTTGTTTTTTTTTTTGAAGGTGCGGCTTATAGTATGGTGTGCTTTATAGTAGGGCTGAAACGATTCCTCGAGTGATTCAAGTACCTCGATTATTAAAATTCCTCGAGGAAAATTGACCTTCCTCGAAGTTTTGTTAATTTATGTTTTATCATTTAGCGCACCGTGTTTCAGCCGGAACATTATTTGCGTTGCGCGGAGCTCTGACTTCCGCCTCTGAGTTGTTGACGGAAGCTACGTGTTAGCGGCATAACGTCCAATCTTCAAGTTCGTCCCGCGGGGATTTTACTGATTGGTGATAATTCCGGGTTTTTTATCGTTTTTGTGGGACCAATTAACATCTTTAAAATGACGGGCGCGATGCCGGGAGTTCGGCAGCCTTTCTGCTCCGGAGCTGCTGGTTGAACGGCGGGAAGAAGCTGAGGAGGATTTATACAGGTGAGCGGAGAGACTGAACACGGCGGGCGGCTGAGGGTTGATGCTTACAGGGTAAGAGCAGCTTTACGGACAAACCGCACAATAAACTTATATTATCCCGGTCTGAACAAACGGGAGGCGGAACATGGCTGGTAGATGAGTTTCTGAACGGAGGAGCCGTAAATATCCCGTATTGCTCCCCCGGTCTACAAAAAAGTAACTGGTAGAGAAGATCAAATGTGGAAAAAATAGACTGATGTTGATATCCGATAGTAACACTGGTGTTATGGAAGATTTACCAATATTTTATTTCATAATTGTTTTTATCCGATTACTCGATTAATCGTAAGAAAAATCTATAGATTACTCGATTACTAAAATAATCGTTTATAACAGCCCTACTTTGCAGCCCGGTGTCCTGCAACTCTTAGATGTCTCCCTGGTCCAACACACTTGAATCCAACAGCTGAATCACCTCCTAAGTGCAGTCAGGTTCTCTAGAGTCCTGTTAATGACCTCATTATTTGACTCAGGTGTGTTGAAGTAGAGACACATCTAAAAGTTGTCAGAGACCCTCGAGGCCTGGAGTTGCCCACCCCTGGTCTGGACGATTGGTACAGCAGTAACAGATCTTTAAAGTATTGTGGTGCTAAACCGTTCAGTGATTTATAAACTAACATCAGTATTTTAAAGTCTATTCTTTGAGCTACAGGGAGCCAGTGTAGGGACTTTAAAACTGGTGTTATGTGCTCTATCTTCCTGGTTTTAGTGAGAACACGAGCAGCAGCTTCTGGATCAACTGCAGCTGTTTGATTGATTTTTTAATCAGACCTGTGAAGACGCTGTTGCAGTAATCAATACGGCTAAAGATGAACACATGGATGAGTTTCTCTAGATCGTGCTGAGACATCAGTCTTCTAATCCTGGAGATGTTCTTCAGGTGATAGAAGGCCGACTTTGTGACTCTTTAAATGTGGTCACTCCTTTTTACCGGGTAGAAACAGCTAATCTGAACTTTTCCTCAGTCAGTCCCTGGTCTCTCTCATAATCATCCTCCTCAGATGATAATAAAACCCCTGAACCGCTAATTCAGTTTACGTTTTTGCTTTAGGCCTTTTATGTCACTCTTGAATGTGATATACATGTTTTAGCTTCATGGATGAAGAAAATGTTTTGTAATATTTGTCAGGAAGCCACTAAGATAAGCTATCACCATCTTGTTTGCTCACTTGGAGGTCTATAGTATCATATTTTGACTTATATCTAGTTCCAGTCTGATTAGAAGAACCTCATTGGTTGAGTCAATGTTCATTCTTGTAAGATTGTAATTTCAGAATTTCCCAACAAAATCCTGTTTTGATACATCAGCAGGTTAAAGTGAAGGACTCCTTGTCTGATTGACATTTAAAAGTTTTTGTTTTGTGTTTTTGTCCAGATCTCCCACAATGCTGTGTGTGTAAAGAGGAGGAGGTTCTCAATGAAACAGAATCACAGAGGAACCAACTCATCTCTCATGGCTCTCCAGAAGCTGAGAACCAGGATCAGGAAGGAATCAATTCTGAAGACCCAGGAAAAAAGAGAAAGGAAGAACAGAAACAAAAGGAGAAATGTGAGAAAACCAAACAGCAGAAAGGCAGGACTGACACTTCAAAACAAAAGCACAAGAAAGATCACCCAGGACAAAAATCATATTCTTGTAAAATTTGTGACAAAAGGTTTTCTCAAAACGGTCACATGATGAGTCACATGAGAATTCACACAGGTGAGAAGCCTTTCTCATGTGGGACCTGTGGAAAGAATTGCAGTGAACGATGGGCTTTAACTCAGCACATGAGAATTCACACAGGTGAGAAGCCTTTCTCTTGTGAGACCTGTGGAAAAAGCTTCTCTCGAAAAGATACTTTAAATGATCATATGAAAATTCATACAGGTGATAAGTCTTTCTCTTGTGGGACCTGTGGAAAGAGTTACATCAAAAGATGTACTTTAAATTGTCACATGAGAATTCACACAGGTGAGAAACCTTTCTCTTGTGACTTCTGTGGAAAGAGTTACAGTCACAGACAGACTTTAACTTGTCACAGGAAAATTCACACAGATGGGAAGCCTTTCTCTTGTGAGACCTGTGGAAAAAGCTTCTCTCGAAAAGATACTTTAAATGATCATATGAAAATTCATACAGGTCATAAGTCTTTCTCTTGTGGGACCTGTGGAAAGAGTTTCATCAAAAGACGTACTTTAAATTGTCACATCAAAATTCATACAGGTGAGAAACCTTTCTCTTGTGACTTCTGTGGAAAGAGTTACAGTCACAAACAGACTTTAACTTGTCACAGGAGAATTCACACAGATGAGAAGCCTTTCTCTTGTGAGACTTGTGGAAAAAGCTTCTCTCGAAAAGATACTTTAAATGATCATATGAAAATTCATACAGGTAAGAAGCCTTTCTCTTGTGGGACTTGTGGAAAGAGTTACATTAATAGACAGACTTTAATTTGTCACAGGAGAATTCACACAGGTGAGAAGCCTTTCTCTTGTGAGACCTGTGGAAAAAGTTTCTCTCGAAAACATACTTTAAATTATCATAAGACAATTCACTCAGGTGAGAAGCCTTTCTGTTGTGAATCTTGTGGAAAAAGTTTTGCTCAAAAAGATACTTTAAATTTTCATATGAAACTTCATACAAATGAGAAGCCTTTTTCATGTGGACCTTGTGGAAAAAGATTCTCTCAAAAGGGAACGTTAAATGTTCACTTGAGAATTCACACTGGTGAGAAGCCTTTCTCCTGTGGGACATGTGGAAAAACTTTCTCTGAAAAAGGAAAGTTAAATGTTCACATGAGAATTCACACAGGTGAGAAGCCTTTTTCCTGTGGGACATGTGGAAAATCCTTCTCTGAAAAAGGAAAGTTAAATGTTCACATGAGAAATCACACAGGTGAGAAGCCTTTCTCCTGTGGGACATGTGGAAAATCTTTCTCTCAAAAAGAAAAGTTAAATGTTCACATGAGAAATCACACAGGTGAGAAGCTTTTCTCCTGTGGGACATGTGGAAAAACTTTCTCTCTAAAAGGGAAGTTAAATGTTCACATGAGAATTCACACTGGTGACAAGCCTTTCTCCTGTGGAACCTGTGGAAAGAGTTTCTCTCGAAAAGACCATCTATGTAGTCATATGATTGTTCATACAGGTAAGAAGCATTTCTCTTGTGGGACCTGTGGAAAGAGCTACAGTCATAGAAGGTCGTTATGTCACCATATGAGGACTCACTCAGAGTAGAAGTCTTGGGAACAAATCACATCAGATCGTTTTTGGCATCAGTTCGAATGGAAAATCTTGTATGTTGTCAATAGCAAGTAGAAAATGTTAAAGTGAACAGATTGTTGCAGGCTGCTAGTGATTCACTGTGACTGTCTTTTCTCTCTTGCTCTCAGTGAAGACGGACGCTTTTTTCCTCTGCTCCCTCCCTGCCCATGCTTGCTCTGTTTTTGTCCAGTCTTTTTCTCTCTTTTTGGAACCTTTATTTGGACATCCTCCTAGTATATATATTATTTATCTGGTCAACCAATTTCTCAATGCAATTGTTAACATTTTTGACAAGAAGTCTGGGAAATGGAGAGCAGTCTTTTCTCCTTTGGGGACACACCCAGCGGGATTCACCTGGGATTTATTCATGACAACAGGATTTCTGCTGTCATGTGGATTCTTGGCTTATCGACATATTTGTTACGAACTTGGCCTAACTAGCGAACACTCAGACTGTTGGTGTGGACAGAGACGCAGGTTGGATGTGAGTCTTGCGGAGACTCCTCAGCCCTGCTAAGGACTCTAAAACTTACTAATGGTATAGAATTGATCTTGGAGAAGTTGCTAGTTTCGATGCAGTGGAACGACCAAACTAATTTGGGTGATTGGGAACTGAGATGTATCGGAGAGACTTAAGGGAAGATTGAAATTCATAACCCACCTAAGACATTCTGTATCTGAATTGGCTTCCCCCGTGTGGCCTTGGAAGGGCAGCATGTTTCCAATCTCCTTGAAGATATTTAAACATAACGCTCGTTCTCACCTCACGCCCTCCATTTATCCATGCAGTTGAGGAGTTGATTGCTCCCAAAGACATTCCTTGATAACATCTTATCAGACTTCTGCTGGGAAGTTGAGCAACATGGTTTCATTGCCCTTTGACGTCACCGCCTTCACGCATATCTTTGTTTTGCCCTTTGTTTTGTCTAAATGTTGCCTTTTGCCGTAATGTGTCCTTTTCTCTTTTTTATTGTATTTTTTGTTAGAAACTGTGGAGTACTCACTTTTAACTCACAAAAGAAATTAGAACCTTTTAGTTTATATTTTAGACACTGTAGAGTACTCGCTATTTAACCCAGAAAAGGTTTATTTTAGTTTATTAGTAATATTAGAAATTGTGGAGTGCGCACTATTTAGATCAATATTATACAGCCCAGAAATGGAATCAGAATCAGAATAACTATTATAATTTGACTTAGAACTAACCACAAAGGTTTTTAGTTGTCCAAATTTGTGTCATTGTTATACTTTGCTATTTTATTGAAGTAAAGTATTGAAAATGTATGTTAAAATATACACCGGTATTTTGAGCAGAATATGCTTTTAATGTTGATTTGAATAAATATTGATGGATTATTCAGTGATTGTCGTCATTAACTGTTATATTTTTAAATGTCATCTTTAAGTAAAGCACCTACAGATCCTTGGAATAACAGGAAAACATGAGTTATTTTGCACAAATTGAGATTTTTCATTTCTTCAATATTAGAATTAAATACACATTCTAAAAAAGGTCACAATTACATTTTTAAAAATTTAAAGTATTAGTGTGAGTTATTATTCTAATCTCAAATGTAATGTTTTCATTAGTCAGTAATTCTGCATTGACAGAGAAAATACATCCTTATGGACATTTCATGCATCTTTCATTTACTGTATCCAGAGATAACACTGCAGACGATCTCCAACACTGTAATGTGACACAAAAACAAACCAGAAATTTCTTTCAAATTCTAAGGATATTTAAAATAAAGTCAAAAGTCCATAAATTAGTCGACTCGCCCAAAGCCTTCTGTTGTTAAGAGCTTTGGATTTCTGATCCTTTTCAGTTTTGTTGACCTCAGTCAATTTGGTTTCCTTCTTTCTGATCTTGATGCATCTTTAGGCTCCTACTCGTCTCTTCAGTAACCTTTCATGTTGTCACTTCATTGTAAGGCAGGATGGGCCTTTTATCACAATATAATCAATTATTACCAAGTCAAAACAACACATCTCTGTTCCTCTAAAATATAAAATAATTCACTGTTTAACTTTACAGTTGAATCTCATTCTAAACAACTACAGCCTGATATAAAACAGACTGTTTTACAAATTAAAACGATATTCAAAAAAATTACAATATATGTTCCAGTATGGTTCTTTTGTAAAATTCCATGTACCTTTGATAACTGACTCCAAATTCATATTTCTTTTTTGATGAAATATTCTCATCATAAATGACTTTGATGTGAAGGTGGCCTAAAAAGGTTTAGGTAACCTTTTATGCCTAAAATCTTTAGGCATAAAAGGTTTTCATACCTTTTATGCTTAATTATTAGGCATAAAAGGTATGAAAACATCCATCTTTGTGTAATTATTATATATACAGTTTGTGTTTGTTCAGAGGAAATTCAAAGCGGAAAATTCAATGCGGAACTAAACTTCGTTTACAGTTTCTTCAGTACAGCCAAAGTGAAACACGGAAACCTACGGCGCACACGAGGTAGCATTAGCTCCTCTTGAAAGGTAGTTTGGAAACAGGTTTGTCGTTTTCGGTAAATATTTCCGTGTTTTCAGTAAAAATGTCTTCAGTTCAGCCTCAGAGAGAGTTTATGAACGAGCAGGAAACTCCTGCTGGAGAAACATTGAAAGAGTTTAAAGAAATCAACGTCAAGATCGAGGAAGAGATGGAGGATCAGCGCAGACTGCTGGATTTTACCAGGATACCGAAGATCATCTTACACCGGATAGGTACGAAACACCTTCACGTTTTTCTGATTAGTCAGGTTAAAGAGAGTTTTTAGACATATAAATAATAGTTATGTTCGGAAAGCTATTTTAACCCAGAGTCATCTTGCTGGATCTCCTGGAGATCCATAGAATGTTTTGACTGATTTCTAGATCCCTTCCAGTCAGAAAGACTACAGTGGTTAAGTTATGAATTTCTAATTTTAGTCTTTGGATCTCTTGAAAAGGCTTTAAGTGATCAATGTGAAGGAATCATTCTCTTACTCGCATTTAAAAGCTTTTGTTTTGTCTTTTTGTGCAGATCTCCCACAGTGCTGGGTGTGTAAAGAGGAGGAGGTTCTGAATGAATTCAGCTACCAGGACAGGAAGTCCAGTTCATATAAAGAAGAACCAGAACATGACGAGTTCAAAGAGGAAGAGAAGCCACTCTGCATCAGTCAGGATGAAGAGCAGCTTGTGGTGAAACAGGAGACTGATGACATTTTGGTGAATCCTCCTAATGTGCAACGAATCCACAATGAATCAGAACCACAGAGGAACCAACTCATCTCTCATGGTTCTGCTGAGGATGAGAACCAGGATCAGGAAAGAAGCAATTCTGAAGACCCAGGAAAAAAGAGAAAGGAAGAACAGAAACACGACAAAAGATGCCAGAAAGGTAAAACTGATTGTTCACACCAAAAAATGCACTTAAAAGCTCAAAGAGTCCAACAATTATATTCTTGTAAAGTTTGTGATAAAACCTTCTCTCAAAGCGTTTGCTTGACCAGACACATAAAAACTCACATGGGTAAGAAGCCTTTCACATTTTCAAGCTGTGGGAAAAGTTTCAGTCAAAAGAATAGTTTAATTTATCGCATGAAGATTCACACAGGGCTTTCTCTTGTTAATTTTTTCAGACGATTTTGTGGCATTTTCTCTCAATTTTTTTTTTACATCTGAGAGAATAATGGCCAACAAAATGAAGAAGGTTTTCAAAGCTGAGGAGGTGCTGGATATATTGACCACTGATAGCGGTGCTGATCTTTTTCCCATCGACTCTTCCTCTGATGAGGAAGATTTAATTCATCAAGATGGAAATACAAGTGATCCAGATTATGAAATTCCAACATCAGCAAGGTTTGTAATTAATTTTGCTATATCCATGTTTATTTTTGTGCAGTTCATAGTATATGTGCTATGCCTATCAAACTCTTTTTGTGGGGTAAAACTGGGAGATTACAACATGATATAAGTAAATTATAATTTATCAAATTTTACTATTACAACTGAAAATGAATACTACTTCAAATGAGAAACCAAAATCACAACATGATAAAAAAAATGTGTTAGAATTTTTATGAGCAAACATATTTTTATATCACATAAATTTCTTAATTATTTATGTTTTTATTTGTGTTAATTTGTTAATCTGGGACCCAAAGGCAAATTTTGTGCCACAAACGAGCAAATGTTGTATGACAAAAAAAAAAAAATCTTTGAATCCCTGAATTTTTATTTCTTTTCCACGTGATTTTATAGTGATGATGGTGAGGAGGAGGATGACAATCAACTGCCATCTGGACAAGCATCCTCCAGTACATCCCGAGTAGGGCCATGTTCTTCCGCTTCCCCTGCAGAGCCACATCCAGACCTTTATCAGGTTGGAGATGCACAGAAAAAAAGGAAACAAAAAGCCCCCCACAAATCTGTGCATCCAAAGCGGGGATGGGGTGATTCTCTATCAGAGGAAAAATGGCACAGTAGAGAAGATGAAGACCAAAAGCCACAACCATTCAGGTTTGTGCCAGCCAGGATGCCCGGGCCCACTTTTGATACCACATTTTCTTGGTCTCCACTGAGCCTCTTCCAGCTTTTTTTTAGTCCTTCTGTAGTCCGTACAGTTATTGACAACACCAATGCCAATGCTGCGAGAAGACTAAGGGCTGGAAAAAAGTTCATCTGGAAGGAGCTGACAGTGAAAGATTTTTACATTTTTATGGCCATCGTCATTTTCACCAGTCTTGTGAGTTTGCATCGTACATCAGACTACTGGAGAAAGTCGTGGCCATATAACTTCTCCTTCCCTGGAGATAAGATGACAAGATGTCGTTTTGAAGCCATCTTGTGGTCTCTTCATCTTAGTAACCCTCAGGAAGATGAGGAGAATGAAAAAAAGAAGAACACGGCAGAGTATGACAGGCTTTTCAAGATCAAGCCGTTGTACACAGATATTGTGACCGCCTGCCAGACCTACTTCCAGCCACAACAGAAAATCTCCATTGACGAACGGATGGTTGCGTCCAAAGCCCGCAACAGCATGAAACAGTACCAGAAGGACAAGCCAACAAAGTGGGGCTTCAAGCTTTTTGTTTTGGCAGATTCCACCACTGGCTACACCTGGAATTTTTTTATTTATACTGGTAAAAATGTTTCCACCACAGGGCAGTGCCTGAGCTACACTTCAGTGATGGACCTCCTTCCGTTCTCTTTGCTTGGAAGAGGGTATACGCTGTATGTAGACAATTTCTACACCAGCCCCATACTTTTTACAGATCTGAGTGTAAAATACATCGGCTGTTGTGGGACAATAAGAAAAAACCGTGTTGGTTTTCCTCAAACAACCACTAACGACCTGCCCAAAAAGGCTGAGAGGGGAGATCTACGGTGGCTGAGGAGAGGTAACCTACTTTTTGTGAAGTGGATGGACACACGCGAGGTGACCTTGTGCTCCACAGTCCACACAGCTTTCAGTGGAAAAACTATCCAGCGGAGGGTAAAAAGTGGTGGTGTGTGGCAGACTAAAAGCATACCTGCTCCTGATTCCGTCATCGATTACAATAAACACATGGGTGGTGTGGATTTGTCCGATGCGTTAATCAGTTATTACAGTGTACAGCAAAAGACCATGAAATGGTACAAAAAATTTTTCTACCATTTTATAGACATTGCAACAGTGAACAGCTTCATCCTCTACAAGGAGCTCTTGAAACTGAGAAGGGATCCTGCCTCCACAAGTACAGCCGACCACAAAAAGTTCAAAGAGCAGCTTGCTGCAGAAATGATTGAGTTTGCTGAGAGCTCAACACCATCTTCACCGCCACCTCAACCACTGACATGCATGCCAGAATTTTATGAAAGTGCTGACATTCAAACCCGGAAGTACTGCAGGAGATGCAAGGATGCTGGCAGAACAAGGGTGAAGACACCCATTTATTGCAGGAGGTGCCAAGTCCCTCTGTGCCTTTCATCCACAAGAAACTGCTTCAAAGAGTGGCATGATGCCAAATAATGTAAATATGTAAATGAAGATGATGTTCTTATCAATAGGTAATGAGTAATTGTTGTTTACAACTGTGTTGTCAGTGAGGGTTTGTTTTTGTTAGTTCAAGGGTGTTTCAGTGGCAGAGATATGGAGTGTGCAACCAATATATGGAGGCTTTAGTCCTCGACATGGCCATGTCAACATGTTGACCTTTGCTGCATTATAAGCATTAAATTATAATTTCCTGCATGTCTTCCTCCTCTTTCCCCCACTTTCCATATGTTTATAGTTGAACAAAAACTAGAGCCACAAAACAACCCTATTGTTGTTGCATTATTGTAATTGTGAGATATATCAGTTTCTTCCTGTGATCATATCATTTTGACAAATCAGTTTTCATTGCCATTTGCATTTTCATTGTTATATAAATGTATTTGAAATGTTATTGTGAGTAAATGTTTTCCATTTTCATTCTATTACAATTTGTCTATATTTCTCTTTTTATAAATGAATGCAACGTGGATTTTTCAAAGGGACCCCCAAAAACAAATGTTATTAGATGTAATTACTTATCTATGATAAGTAATCATTTATTCTTTGATAAGATCAAATAATTGAAACAGAACCTACAGAAAAAAACTGAGAAAGTTCAAATGGCACAAATTGTGCCAAAATGGCTAATTTGGAAGGTCCGCCTAGATTTTTATCAAGTAGTACCTCTCTAAAACTCATATGATTAATTTTTTTTTCATAAAACTTGGCACAGTAAAAGGTCAGATTGTGTACTGTTGTTTACTGCATGTTTTGGCTTTCACTGCATGCTTTGAAAGGAATTTTCATATATTGAACTGTTTTTTTTTTAGGCGGAAATAGATTTTTTTCTTAATTTTTGATGTGTATCATATTAATTCCCTTTCCTCAGTAACAGGCAGGGTAGTTTTTAGAGCTGTAACATATTCTCTAGGATCTTGCCTTTGTTTTGATACCAAAATAATTAAAATAAACTCTGTAGTTCTTGAGATACATTCAATTCATTTTGGGCATGTTATTTTCAGCCATATTGCTCAAAAGGAGGCCTTGAGTCGAAGAGGTTAAACTTTGCTTCTATTAAATTAGCAACATAACATCATAACATAGCAGATAGATGGTCATAAAATTTATCAACAGCTGTATGACATCCTGACTTAGCAACCAGTCAGACCATCATCAAGGAACAGGAGGCGTGTTTCATAGTGGACTGTAGTCAACTACACTGTGAAACCATGACGATGCATTTATATCCATCCAGTTATAACTAAAAACAATTTATTGACTTAATGTAGCTGCTGCAACCTGACACAAGCTGCAGCAATCTGCTACTGGCACCTGGGACGGGTCCCATTTCCCAGTAGCACAGGTTTCCCTACCAGCCAAAGTCCTTCTGCAACCTGGCACGGGGTGCCTCGACACACAATCAGCTGTCACCGGAAGTACCACTGCACCCCCCAGCAGGTGCCAGTACAAGCAGGAGGCAGGTGCCGAAGCCAGTGGTACCAATGACACCTGTTATATATTCAACCAATTCAAAGACGAAAGAAGTCGGCTGGATTATTCAGATGAACTTCAGTGAATAAATAGGATGAATGAATCATACATAATGATATACGACAGAGTGTAGGACATAGGCACCGGAATAGGAGTGGCCATTGGCCCCCTTTTACGGCAGGGGTGGAAATAAAATTTTTCCAGCCACTGTTTGTTTCTTTTGATTACAAACCCCACAAGAACAAGCAAATTATATAAAATATACGATTTATTCTTAACTCTATGAAAACCGATTTACTGACATCAAGTTTCCCTTACACATGTACTTGCATAATAATTTAACATAAGCATGGACACCTTGTACTGCAATAAGTTCATTAGATGTAATTACTAACGGCAAACTTCTAGTGTGCCGTGAGTGATCATCAGGTGTGACCTGACTGGAAATGACCAAATTTCACATACGGAACCGTGTTTTCCAGACTACAAACTGCTACTTTTTCCTAAGCTTTGAACCAGGCGTCTTGTAGCCCGGTGCGGCTTTTCTGTGTATTTTTCGTCAACCTCCAGGGGGCTCTTTAGCAGCAAGTGAATCATTCAAAGTCACAATTGGAAATCATAGAAGAACGTGCTAATTTTCATTTGGAACAACCACATGCTAGCAGCAGGCACGACAGAGAAATGTTTTCAAACTCTTATGATGCAGCTTTTAAGTTGAGGGTTATCGATCTGGCAGTACAGGTGGGAAATAGAGCCGCTGCACTTAAGCTCGGCGTGAACGAAACCATGGTTCGGCTTTGGAGACGGAGTGCTGCGTCCTTAATATACCTCTAGAACCCGACGGACCCACCGGTGGGTCCAGCTGCCACGTGACCTCGGCTCGCTCTGTAAACAAAGGCTCCACGTGCCTTTACAAAAATCTTTTTTTATTATCCGCTAAAAGAGGCTTTAATCTTTCAAAAACTATTCCGCATAAAGGTTTTGCCCAAAATGTTAAGATTTTAGAGCTATTTAAAAACAGCTGATGAGATATAAAGATTTTCCGGGCGATGACGCAACTGCCCGGAAAACACCCTATCAGCTGATCATCACGGCCATTTTGTGGCTTCACGAGACTGAGGAAAGACTCTCAGATCATGGCACAAGATGTCGGCTATGCAAAATCATGACGTATTTTCCGGAACCCAATCTAAATGTCTGCGCTCTCCGAGTGCTGAGCATTCACTGAGCGCACACACACCACAAACTCTAACTAACATACTTGCTATATAAAAAAACCTATCGAAACACTCTTAGTAAAATCCACAGCATCAATTTCCCTAGTCTCTTGCTGTATCAATTACCATTTTTTTGACATTTCTGTTGTAAATAGTTTAATTATTTTCAAAATACTTGCAGAAAAAAGAGAGGAAAATGCCATTTCCCAACGGCAATTCAGAGAGAAACTCATGGAGGAGCTCATACTGGAGTCTAAAGGAGAAACAGCTTGTCCTCAGCGAAGCACATCATTTTCGGCTCAACCCGGTGCATTCAAATGCCCGGGGTCAGTTCCCAGATACTTTGGGGGAACAGCAGAGGAAAAGCGAAGGATTTGTGTGTGGTGCAAGCAGAAAGGCAGAAAGACAAAAACACCACTGTACTGTCCCAAATGTAACGTTGCCCTCTGTCTTCAGCCAAAAAGAAATTGCTTTGAGGACTACCACAAAAACTTGTAGTTTGTGGTCTTTTTTTCAACTTTTTTTTTTTTTGGTGGTGATGGTGGTCTTGGATTTTCAAAATTGTTTATTTGCTCTTGGAAATTACTTCAAATAGTATTTTTGACTGTTTTACCTTGTCTCACTAAAAGTTTTCTATTTGGAGTCAAAGAAAGAGCTTTCAGTTCATCATTATTACATATTTACATTACATATTATACTGTGCACAATGCTACATTTTGCATATAAATGGGGTAAATGTCATGACCAATGGTTATATGTAGAAAGTGTCATTAGATGGTAATAAGCTATTTAATTTTAACAAACCCCCAGTATTGATGTAAAAAACACATTTGTCACAGTTTGGTGAAATTTTTGGATAAATGTGCCAAAATGGCCTCTCCGCCTAAAAAATTTCTCACTAATACCATTCTAAAATAAATATGATTCATCTGATTGAGTCCAAATTTGGTATACTTTTACACAACATTTAGATTTAAAAGTCTGTACTACTTTTTTGTGCTATAAATAATATTTTAGTAGTGTTTTGCAATGTTATTTCAAAGAAAATTTTGGCGAGGTTCAAAAAATGCAAAATATTTTGTATTTTGTCCCTAATATTTCAGGCAGGGTCAAAGCTACAATGGTGCTGACACCAGAAAACCATTCTATGACATCTTACCTTTACAGACGTACCAAAAGTTTCTTCTTTAATCTAATAGCTGTGAGGTTATAAGTGATTTTCTTTTGTGTGTTTTTGTCAGGCAGAAATTTATTTATACCCCCATGAGGGTGTCCAGCAGATTTATTAGGACGCAGCGCTCTGCTGGGTCCTTATGGACAACCAAGAGCAGCAGAGGTACCAGCTTCTTATAGCCCGGTGCGGCTTATATACGAGATATATACATTTCCAGGTTTGTTTTTTGTTTTTGTTTTTTTTTTTGAAGGTGCGGCTTATAGTATGGTGTGCTTTATAGTAGGGCTGAAACGATTCCTCGAGTGATTCAAGTACCTCGATTATTAAAATTCCTCGAGGAAAATTGACCTTCCTCGAAGTTTCGTTAATTTATGTTTTATCATTTAGCGCACCGTGTTTCAGCCGGAACATTATTTGCGTTACGCGGAGCTCTGACTTCCGCCTCTGAGTTGTTGACGGAAGCTACGTGTTAGCGGCATAACGTCCAATCTTCAAGTTCGTCCCGCGGGGATTTTACTGATTGGTGATAATTCCGGGTTTTTTATCGTTTTTGTGGGACCAATAAACATCTTTAAAATGACCGGCGCGATGCCGGGAGTTCGGCAGCCTTTCTGCTCCGGAGCTGCTGGTTGAACGGCGGGAAGAAGCTGAGGAGGATTTATACAGGTGAGCGGAGAGACTGAACAAGGCGGGCGGCTGAGGGTTGATGCTTACAGGGTAAGAGCAGCTTTACGGACAAACCGCACAATAAACTTATATTATCCCGGTCTGAACAAACGGGAGGCGGAACATGGCTGGTAGATGAGTTTCTGAACGGAGGAGCCGTAAATATCCCGTATTGCTCCCCCGGTCTACAAAAAAGTAACTGGTAGAGAAGCTCAAATGTGGAAAAAATAGACTGATGTTGATATCCGATAGTAACACTGGTGTTATGGAAGATTTACCAATATTTTATTTCATAATTGTTTTTATCCGATTACTCGATTAATCGTAAGAAAAATCTATAGATTACTCGATTACTAAAATAATCGTTTACAACAGCCCTACTTTATAGTCTGGAAAATACCGTAATTGGTTTTAAAAAGATTTTTTGAAAATGAATTATCTGCAAATAATGCCATCTTTGAGAGTCTGCTGTAGTAGTGACTAGCGGCGTAATCATGTAATTTTCTTACCACTAGATGGCAGTAGGTACTGAGCATTTTACATTAAAATGAGAGAATTAGTGATGTATGAATGTTACAGGTAGCGGTGAGAGCATCGTATCTAGCAAGACTGACGACAGTAATGGAAAAGACAGAGAAGCTCAGCAGTAGTTGGAAAGAACATGGGTCCATTTCCCACAACATGTCTGTGTGAAGTGAGCTTCTCCAGCCTGGCTACTATAAAAACTAAAACCAGAGAGAAACAGAGTTGTTGAGGAAAAACTTTGCCTTTCTTCAATTTTTGCCAGGAAATCAGCTGTTTTCATCCAAACATATACAGGTTTCACACCAGGTGGGTAAAATATGCAGATATTGACATTTTGTACATGCAACTCTTCATATTGTAACAGTGAATATGAAGTGAAATCTTTTCCAAATAATATTGCTTCTTTCAGAATAAGAATTATTTTCTGTATTCCAGCTATAATAATGCTTGTGGATTAGTTTGTAAAGCACTTTGAAGTTTTCTACAACTTCTTTAAATTTAACACCACCGTGTTGTGGTTGTGTTCAGGTGTATTTTTGAAGTGGACATGTTAAGTGCAATTTGAAATAAATGTAAAATATGATAAAAATAAATTTTAGTCTTTGATTCCTATTCAGGACACTTTGATAAGAATGACTATATATGTAATATAGGCGGCTACAGAGTATCTTTGTTTACATTTTCGGTTGGTGGTGTGCCTCGAGATTTTTTAAATTAAAACAATGTACCTTGGCTCAAAAAAGGTTGAAAAACACTGAACTGCACAATCCAAACATTTTTGCAATTATATGTTGAACATTTCCATATTTTGGCTTCAACTCTCCCTGATAGTATTGATTGAAGATGTTTCTAGTCATTTATAAAATATTTTTAAATGGCATCAATAGCTGTTTTCAACTGTTTTAATTGTTTTTCCTTACTTATTACTACTACTTATTACTAATGTTTAACAATGTTAAACAATGTTTAACTGAAGTCCTAAAAGGGGTGCAGGTTTTAATGTTTTTATCTTTTTCTAAATCTCTCTTTGTTTATTCAATGTCACATGCTGTTATTTTAATTATGTAAAGCACTTTGAAATCCCTTGCTGCTGAAATGTGCTATACAAGTAAAATTTGATTGATTGATTGTGTGAGTCCGGGTGGCGGAAATCAACACTAAGCTCCAGGTAGTCAAAAAAAAAAAAACACTGGAATAACACAGAAATGGCAGATTGAATTAATAATGAACACGTTCTGAGATATTTTAATAATAGCGACTTTTAATATAAATGTACTCTAGAGAACCTGACTGCACATAGGTGATTCAGCTGTTGGATTCAAGTGTGTTGGACCAGTTAAACGTCGTTTAACTGGGACGTTCTCCAGGGGGCTTTACATCATTAAAACGGAAACAGTGAGAAAGAGAAATAAAAAGAAATTAATAAATACATAAAAACATGGAAGACATCAAAACCCGCACTCTAACCCTAATTTAGCCATAAGCAACTCTAAACAGGTGGGTTTTAAGTTGAGATTTAAAGGCACTCAGTGTTTCAGCTGTTTTACAGTTTTCTGGAAGTTTGTTCCAAATCTGTGGTGCATAGAAACTGAATGCTGCTTCTCCTCGTTTGGTTCTGGGGATGCAGAGCAGAACCAGAAGATCTGAGGGGTCTAGACCAGGGGTGGGCAATCCTGGTCCTCGAGGGCCGGTGTCCTGCAACTCTTAGATGTCTCCCTGGTCCAACACACTTGAATCCAACAGCTGAATCACCTCCTAAGTGCAGTCAGGTTCTCTAGAGTCCTGTTAATGACCTCATTATTTGACTTAGGTGTGTTGAAGTAGAGACACATCTAAAAGTTGTCAGAGACCCTCGAGGCCTGGAGTTGCCCACCCCTGGTCTGGACGATTGGTACAGCAATAACAGATCTTTAAAGTATTGTGGTGCTAAACCGTTCAGTGATTTATAAACTAACATCAGTATTTTAAAGTCTATTCTTTGAGCTACAGGGAGCCAGTGTAGGGACTTTAAAACTGGTGTTATGTGCTCTATCTTCCTGGTTTTAGTGAGAACACGAGCAGCAGCTTCTGGATCAACTGCAGCTGTTTGATTGATTTTTTAATCAGACCTGTGAAGACGCTGTTGCAGTAATCAATACGGCTAAAGATGAACACATGGATGAGTTTCTCTAGATCGTGCTGAGACATCAGTCTTCTAATCCTGGAGATGTTCTTCAGGTGATAGAAGGCCGACTTTGTGACTCTTTAAATGTGGTCACTCCTTTTTACCGGGTAGAAACAGCTAATCTGAACTTTTCCTCAGTCAGTCCCTGGTCTCTCTCATAATCATCCTCCTCAGATGATAATAAAACCCCTGAACCGCTAATTCAGTTTACGTTTTTGCTTTAGGCCTTTTATGTCACTCTTGAATGTGATATACATGTTTTAGCTACATGGATGAAGAAAATGTTTTGTAATATTTGTCAGGAAGCCACTAAGATAAGCTATCACCATCTTGTTTGCTCACTTGGAGGTCTATAGTATCATATTTTGACTTATATCTAGTTCCAGTCTGATTAGAAGAACCTCATTGGTTGAGTCAATGTTCATTCTTGTAAGATTGTAATTTCAGAATTTCCCAACAAAATCCTGTTTTGATACATCAGCAGGTTAAAGTGAAGGACTCCTTGTCTGATTGACATTTAAAAGTTTTTGTTTTGTGTTTTTGTCCAGATCTCCCACAATGCTGTGTGTGTAAAGAGGAGGAGGTTCTCAATGAAACAGAATCACAGAGGAACCAACTCATCTCTCATGGCTCTCCAGAAGCTGAGAACCAGGATCAGGAAGGAATCAATTCTGAAGACCCAGGAAAAAAGAGAAAGGAAGAACAGAAACAAAAGGAGAAATGTGAGAAAACCAAACAGCAGAAAGGCAGAAGTGACACTTCAAAACAAAAGCACAAGAAAGATCACCCAGGGCAAAAATCATATTCTTGTAAAATTTGTGACAAAAGGTTTTCTCAAAACGGTCACATGATGAGTCACATGAGAATTCACACAGGTGAGAAGCCTTTCTCATGTGGGACCTGTGGAAAGAATTGCAGTGAACGATGGGCTTTAACTCAGCACATGAGAATTCACACAGGTGAGAAGCCTTTCTCTTGTGAGACCTGTGGAAAAAGCTTCTCTCGAAAAGATACTTTAAATGATCATATGAAAATTCATACAGGTGATAAGTCTTTCTCTTGTGGGACCTGTGGAAAGAGTTACATCAAAAGATGTACTTTAAATTGTCACATGAGAATTCACACAGGTGAGAAACCTTTCTCTTGTGACTTCTGTGGAAAGAGTTACAGTCACAGACAGACTTTAACTTGTCACAGGAAAATTCACACAGATGGGAAGCCTTTCTCTTGTGAGACCTGTGGAAAAAGCTTCTCTCGAAAAGATACTTTAAATGATCATATGAAAATTCATACAGGTCATAAGTCTTTCTCTTGTGGGACCTGTGGAAAGAGTTTCATCAAAAGACGTACTTTAAATTGTCACATCAAAATTCACACAGGTGAGAAACCTTTCTCTTGTGACTTCTGTGGAAAGAGTTACAGTCACAAACAGACTTTAACTTGTCACAGGAGAATTCACACAGATGAGAAGCCTTTCTCTTGTGAGACTTGTGGAAAAAGCTTCTCTCGAAAAGATACTTTAAATGATCATATGAAAATTCATACAGGTAAGAAGCCTTTCTCTTGTGGGACTTGTGGAAAGAGTTACATTAATAGACAGACTTTAATTTGTCACAGGAGAATTCACACAGGTGAGAAGCCTTTCTCTTGTGAGACCTGTGGAAAAAGTTTCTCTCGAAAACATACTTTAAATTATCATAAGACAATTCACTCAGGTGAGAAGCCTTTCTGTTGTGAATCTTGTGGAAAAAGTTTTGCTCAAAAAGATACTTTAAATTTTCATATGAAACTTCATACAAATGAGAAGCCTTTTTCATGTGGACCTTGTGGAAAAAGATTCTCTCAAAAGGGAACGTTAAATGTTCACTTGAGAATTCACACTGGTGAGAAGCCTTTCTCCTGTGGGACATGTGGAAAAACTTTCTCTGAAAAAGGAAAGTTAAATGTTCACGTGAGAATTCACACAGGTGAGAAGCTTTTCTCCTGTGGGACATGTGGAAAAACTTTCTCTCTAAAAGGGAAGTTAAATGTTCACATGAGAATTCACACTGGTGACAAGCCTTTCTCCTGTGGAACCTGTGGAAAGAGTTTCTCTCGAAAAGACCATCTATGTAGTCATATGATTGTTCATACAGGTAAGAAGCATTTCTCTTGTGGGACCTGTGGAAAGAGCTACAGTCATAGAAGGTCGTTATGTCACCATATGAGGACTCACTCAGAGTAGAAGTCTTGGGAACAAATCACATCAGATCGTTTTTGGCATCAGTTCGAATGGAAAATCTTGTATGTTGTCAATAGCAAGTAGAAAATGTTAAAGTGAACAGATTGTTGCAGGCTGCTAGTGATTCACTGTGACTGTCTTTTCTCTCTTGCTCTCAGTGAAGACGGACACTTTTTTCCTCTGCTCCCTCCCTGCCCATGCTTGCTCTGTTTTTGTCCAGTCTTTTTCTCTCTTTTTGGAACCTTTATTTGGACATCCTCCTAGTATATATATTATTTATCTGGTCAACCAATTTCTCAATGCAATTGTTAACATTTTTGACAAGAAGTCTGGGAAATGGAGAGCAGTCTTTTCTCCTTTGGGGACACACCCAGCGGGATTCACCTGGGATTTATTCATGACAACAGGATTTCTGCTGTCATGTGGATTCTTGGCTTATCGACATATTTGTTACGAACTTGGCCTAACTAGCGAACACTCAGACTGTTGGTGTGGACAGAGACGCAGGTTGGATGTGAGTCTTGCGGAGACTCCTCAGCCCTGCTAAGGACTCTAAAACTTACTAATGGTATAGAATTGATCTTGGAGAAGTTGCTAGTTTCGATGCAGTGGAACGACCAAACTAATTTGGGTGATTGGGAACTGAGATGTATCGGAGAGACTTAAGGGAAGATTGAAATTCATAACCCACCTAAGACATTCTGTATCTGAATTGGCTTCCCCCGTGTGGCCTTGGAAGGGCAGCATGTTTCCAATCTCCTTGAAGATATGTAAACATAACGCTCGTTCTCACCTCACGCCCTCCATTTATCCATGCAGTTGAGGAGTTGATTGCTCCCAAAGACATTCCTTGATAACATCTTATCAGACTTCTGCTGGGAAGTTGAGCAACATGGTTTCATTGCCCTTTGACGTCACCGCCTTCACGCATATCTTTGTTTTGCCCTTTGTTTTGTCTAAATGTTGCCTTTTGCCGTAATGTGTCCTTTTCTCTTTTTTATTGTATTTTTTGTTAGAAACTGTGGAGTACTCACTTTTAACTCAGAAAAGAAATTAGAACCTTTTAGTTTATATTTTAGACACTGTAGAGTACTCGCTATTTAACCCAGAAAAGGTTTATTTTAGTTTATTAGTAATATTAGAAATTGTGGAGTGCGCACTATTTAGATCAATATTATACAGCCCAGAAATGGAATCAGAATCAGAATAACTATTATAATTTGACTTAGAACTAACCACAAAGGTTTTTAGTTGTCCAAATTTGTGTCATTGTTATACTTTGCTATTTTATTGAAGTAAAGTATTGAAAATGTATGTTAAAATATACACCGGTATTTTGAGCAGAATATGCTTTTAATGTTGATTTGAATAAATATTGATGGATTATTCAGTGATTGTCGTCATTAACTGTTATATTTTTAAATGTCATCTTTAAGTAAAGCACCTACAGATCCTTGGAATTACAGGAAAACATGAATTATTTTGCACAAATTGAGATTTTTCATTTCTTCAATATTAGAATTAAATACACATTCTAAAAAAGGTCACAATTACATTTTTAAAAATTTAAAGTATTAGTGTGAGTTATTATTCTAATCTCAAATGTAATGTTTTCATTAGTCAGTAATTCTGCATTGACAGAGAAAATACATCCTTATGGACATTTCATGCATCTTTCATTTACTGTATCCAGAGATAACACTGCAGACGATCTCCAACACTGTAATGTGACACAAAAACAAACCAGAAATTTCTTTCAAATTCTAAGAATATTTAAAATAAAGTCAAAAGTCCATAAATTAGTCGACTCGCCCAAAGCCTTCTGTTGTTAAGAGCTTTGGATTTCTGATCCTTTTCAGTTTTGTTGACCTCAGTCAATTTGGTTTCCTTCTTTCTGATCTTGATGCATCTTTAGGCTCCTACTTGTCTCTTCAGTAACCTTTCATGTTGTCACTTCATTGTAAGGCAGGATGGGCCTTTTATCACAATATAATCAATTATTACCAAGTCAAAACAACACATCTCTGTTCCTCTAAAATATAAAATAATTCACTGTTTAACTTTACAGTTGAATCTCATTCTAAACAACTACAGCCTGATATAAAACAGACTGTTTTACAAATTAAAACGATATTCAAAAAAATTACAATATATGTTCCAGTATGGTTCTTTTGTAAAATTCCATGTACCTTTGATAACTGACTCCAAATTCATATTTCTTTTTTTTATTAGTCTGATGAAATATTCTCATCATAAATGACTTTGATGTGAAGGTGGCCTAAAAAGGTTTAGGTAACCTTTTATGCCTAAAATCTTTAGGCATAAAAGGTTTTCATACCTTTTATGCTTAATTATTAGGCATAAAAGGTATGAAAACATCCATCTTTGTGTAATTATTATATATACAGTTTGTGTTTGTTCAGAGGAAATTCAAAGCGGAAAATTCAATGCGGAACTAAACTTCGTTTACAGTTTCTTCAGTACAGCCAAAGTGAAACACGGAAACCTACGGCGCACACGAGGTAGCATTAGCTCCTCTTGAAAGGTAGTTTGGAAACAGGTTTGTCGTTTTCGGTAAATATTTCCGTGTTTTCAGTAAAAATGTCTTCAGTTCAGCCTCAGAGAGAGTTTATGAACGAGCAGGAAACTCCTGCTGGAGAAACATTGAAAGAGTTTAAAGAAATCAACGTCAAGATCGAGGAAGAGATGGAGGATCAGCGCAGACTGCTGGATTTTACCAGGATACCGAAGATCATCTTACACCGGATAGGTACGAAACACCTTCACGTTTTTCTGATTAGTCAGGTTAAAGAGAGTTTTTAGACATATAAATAATAGTTATGTTCGGAAAGCTATTTTAACCCAGAGTCATCTTGCTGGATCTCCTGGAGATCCATAGAATGTTTTGACTGATTTCTAGATCCCTTCCAGTCAGAAAGACTACAGTGGTTAAGTTATGAATTTCTAATTTTAGTCTTTGGATCTCTTGAAAAGGCTTTAAGTGATCAATGTGAAGGAATCATTCTCTTACTCGCATTTAAAAGCTTTTGTTTTGTCTTTTTGTGCAGATCTCCCACAGTGCTGGGTGTGTAAAGAGGAGGAGGTTCTGAATGAATTCAGCTACCAGGACAGGAAGTCCAGTTCATATAAAGAAGAACCAGAACATGACGAGTTCAAAGAGGAAGAGAAGCCACTCTGCATCAGTCAGGATGAAGAGCAGCTTGTGGTGAAACAGGAGACTGATGACATTTTGGTGAATCCTCCTAATGTGCAACGAATCCACAATGAATCAGAACCACAGAGGAACCAACTCATCTCTCATGGTTCTGCTGAGGATGAGAACCAGGATCAGGAAAGAAGCAATTCTGAAGACCCAGGAAAAAAGAGAAAGGAAGAACAGAAACACGACAAAAGATGCCAGAAAGGTAAAACTGATTGTTCACACCAAAAAATGCACTTAAAAGCTCAAAGAGTCCAACAATTATATTCTTGTAAAGTTTGTGATAAAACCTTCTCTCAAAGCGTTTGCTTGACCAGACACATAAAAACTCACATGGGTAAGAAGCCTTTCACATTTTCAAGCTGTGGGAAAAGTTTCAGTCAAAGAATAGTTTAATTTATCGCATGAAGATTCACACAGGGCTTTCTCTTGTTAATTTTTTCAGACGATTTTGTGGCATTTTCTCTCAATTTTTTTTTTACATCTGAGAGAATAATGGCCAACAAAATGAAGAAGGTTTTCAAAGCTGAGGAGGTGCTGGATATATTGACCACTGATAGCGGTGCTGATCTTTTTCCCATCGACTCTTCCTCTGATGAGGAAGATTTAATTCATCAAGATGGAAATACAAGTGATCCAGATTATGAAATTCCAACATCAGCAAGGTTTGTAATTAATTTTGCTATATCCATGTTTATTTTTGTGCAGTTCATAGTATATGTGCTATGCCTATCAAACTCTTTTTGTGGGGTAAAACTGGGAGATTACAACATGATATAAGTAAATTATAATTTATCAAATTTTACTATTACAACTGAAATGAATACTACTTCAAATGAGAAACCAAATCACAACATGATAAAAAAATGTGTTAGAATTTTATGAGCAAACATATTTTATATCACATAAATTTCTTAATTATTTATGTTTTTATTTGTGTTAATTTGTTAATCTGGGACCCAAAGGCAAATTTTGTGCCACAAACGAGCAAATGTTGTATGACAAAAAAAAAAAATCTTTGAATCCCTGAATTTTTATTTCTTTTCCACGTGATTTTATAGTGATGATGGTGAGGAGGAGGATGACAATCAACTGCCATCTGGACAAGCATCCTCCAGTACATCCCGAGTAGGGCCATGTTCTTCCGCTTCCCCTGCAGAGCCACATCCAGACCTTTATCAGGTTGGAGATGCACAGAAAAAAAGGAAACAAAAAGCCCCCCACAAATCTGTGCATCCAAAGCGGGGATGGGGTGATTCTCTATCAGAGGAAAAATGGCACAGTAGAGAAGATGAAGACCAAAAGCCACAACCATTCAGGTTTGTGCCAGCCAGGATGCCCGGGCCCACTTTTGATACCACATTTTCTTGGTCTCCACTGAGCCTCTTCCAGCTTTTTTTTAGTCCTTCTGTAGTCCGTACAGTTATTGACAACACCAATGCCAATGCTGCGAGAAGACTAAGGGCTGGAAAAAAGTTCATCTGGAAGGAGCTGACAGTGAAAGATTTTTACATTTTTATGGCCATCGTCATTTTCACCAGTCTTGTGAGTTTGCATCGTACATCAGACTACTGGAGAAAGTCGTGGCCATATAACTTCTCCTTCCCTGGAGATAAGATGACAAGATGTCGTTTTGAAGCCATCTTGTGGTCTCTTCATCTTAGTAACCCTCAGGAAGATGAGGAGAATGAAAAAAGAAGAACACGGCAGAGTATGACAGGCTTTTCAAGATCAAGCCGTTGTACACAGATATTGTGACCGCCTGCCAGACCTACTTCCAGCCACAACAGAAAATCTCCATTGACGAACGGATGGTTGCGTCCAAAGCCCGCAACAGCATGAAACAGTACCAGAAGGACAAGCCAACAAAGTGGGGCTTCAAGCTTTTTGTTTTGGCAGATTCCACCACTGGCTACACCTGGAATTTTTTATTTATACTGGTAAAAATGTTTCCACCACAGGGCAGTGCCTGAGCTACACTTCAGTGATGGACCTCCTTCCGTTCTCTTTGCTTGGAAGAGGGTATACGCTGTATGTAGACAATTTCTACACCAGCCCCATACTTTTTACAGATCTGAGTGTAAAATACATCGGCTGTTGTGGGACAATAAGAAAAAACCGTGTTGGTTTTCCTCAAACAACCACTAACGACCTGCCCAAAAAGGCTGAGAGGGGAGATCTACGGTGGCTGAGGAGAGGTAACCTACTTTTTGTGAAGTGGATGGACACACGCGAGGTGACCTTGTGCTCCACAGTCCACACAGCTTTCAGTGGAAAAACTATCCAGCGGAGGGTAAAAAGTGGTGGTGTGTGGCAGACTAAAAGCATACCTGCTCCTGATTCCGTCATCGATTACAATAAACACATGGGTGGTGTGGATTTGTCCGATGCGTTAATCAGTTATTACAGTGTACAGCAAAAGACCATGAAATGGTACAAAAAATTTTTCTACCATTTTATAGACATTGCAACAGTGAACAGCTTCATCCTCTACAAGGAGCTCTTGAAACTGAGAAGGGATCCTGCCTCCACAAGTACAGCCGACCACAAAAAGTTCAAAGAGCAGCTTGCTGCAGAAATGATTGAGTTTGCTGAGAGCTCAACACCATCTTCACCGCCACATCAACCACTGACATGCATGCCAGAATTTTATGAAAGTGCTGACATTCAAACCCGGAAGTACTGCAGGAGATGCAAGGATGCTGGCAGAACAAGGGTGAAGACACCCATTTATTGCAGGAGGTGCCAAGTCCCTCTGTGCCTTTCATCCACAAGAAACTGCTTCAAAGAGTGGCATGATGCCAAATAATGTAAATATGTAAATGAAGATGATGTTCTTATCAATAGGTAATGAGTAATTGTTGTTTACAACTGTGTTGTCAGTGAGGGTTTGTTTTTGTTAGTTCAAGGGTGTTTCAGTGGCAGAGATATGGAGTGTGCAACCAATATATGGAGGCTTTAGTCCTCGACATGGCCATGTCAACATGTTGACCTTTGCTGCATTATAAGCATTAAATTATAATTTCCTGCATGTCTTCCTCCTCTTTCCCCCACTTTCCATATGTTTATAGTTGAACAAAAACTAGAGCCACAAAACAACCCTATTGTTGTTGCATTATTGTAATTGTGAGATATATCAGTTTCTTCCTGTGATCATATCATTTTGACAAATCAGTTTTCATTGCCATTTGCATTTTCATTGTTATATAAATGTATTTGAAATGTTATTGTGAGTAAATGTTTTCCATTTTCATTCTATTACAATTTGTCTATATTTCTCTTTTTATAAATGAATGCAACGTGGATTTTTCAAAGGGACCCCCAAAAACAAATGTTATTAGATGTAATTACTTATCTATGATAAGTAATCATTTATTCTTTGATAAGATCAAATAATTGAAACAGAACCTACAGAAAACAACTGAGAAAGTTCAAATGGCACAAATTGTGCCAAAATGGCTAATTTGGAAGGTCCGCCTAGATTTTTATCAAGTAGTACCTCTCTAAAACTCATATGATTAATTTTTTTTTCATAAAACTTGGCACAGTAAAAGGTCAGATTGTGTACTGTTGTTTACTGCATGTTTTGGCTTTCACTGCATGCTTTGAAATGAATTTTCATATATTGAACTGTTTTTTTTTTAGGCGGAAATAGATTTTTTTAATTTTTGATGTGTATCATATTAATTCCCTTTCCTCAGTAACAGGCAGGGTAGTTTTTAGAGCTGTAACATATTCTCTAGGATCTTGCCTTTGTTTTGATACCAAAATAATTAAAATAAACTCTGTAGTTCTTGAGATACATTCAATTCATTTTGGGCATGTTATTTTCAGCCATATTGCTCAAAAGGAGCCTTGAGTCGAAGAGGTTAAACTTTGCTTCTATAAAATTAGCAACATAACATCATAACATAGCAGATAGATGGTCATAAAATTTATCAACAGCTGTATGACATCCTGACTTAGCAACCAGTCAGACCATCATCAAGGAACAGGAGGCGTGTTTCATAGTGGACTGTAGTCAACTACACTGTGAAACCATGACGATGCATTTATATCCATCCAGTTATAACTAAAAACAATTTATTGACTTAATGTAGCTGCTGCAACCTGACACAAGCTGCAGCAATCTGCTACTGGCACCTGGGACGGGTCCCATTTCCCAGTAGCACAGGTTTCCCTACCAGCCAAAGTCCTTCTGCAACCTGGCACGGGTGCCTCGACACACAATCAGCTGTCACCGGAAGTACCACTGCACCCCCCGGCAGGTGCCAGTACAAGCAGGAGGCAGGTGCCGAAGCCAGTGGTACCAATGACACCTGTTATATATTCAACCAATTCAAAGACGAAAGAAGTCGGCTGGATTATTCAGATGAACTTCAGTGAATAAATAGGATGAATGAATCATACATAATGATATACGACAGAGTGTAGGACATAGGCACCGAATAGGAGTGGCCATTGGCCCCCTTTTACGGCAGGGGTGGAAATAAAATTTTCCAGCCACTGTTTGTTTCTTTTGATTACAAAACCCACAAGAACAAGCAATTATATAAAATATAACGATTTATTCTTAACTCTATGAAAACCGATTTACTGACATCAAGTTTCCCTTACACATGTACTTGCATAATAATTTAACATAAGCATGGACACCTTGTACTGCAATAAGTTCATTAGATGTAATTACTAACGGCAAACTTCTAGTGTGCCGTGAGTGATCATAGGTGTGACTGACTGGAAATGACCAAATTTCACATACGGAACCGTGTTTTCCAGACTTACAAACTGCTACTTTTTCCTAAGCTTTGAACCAGGCGTCTTGTAGCCCGGTGCGGCTTTTCTGTGTATTTTTCGTCAACCTCCAGGGGCTCTTTAGCAGCAAGTGAATCATTCAAAGTCACAATTGGAAATCATAGAAGAACGTGCTAATTTCATTTGGAACAACCACATGCTAGCAGCAGGCACGACAGAGAAATGTTTTCAAACTCTTATGATGCAGCTTTTAAGTTGAGGGTTATCGATCTGGCAGTACAGTGGGAAATAGAGCCGCTGCACTTAAGCTCGGCGTGAACGAAACCAATGGTTCGGCTTGGAGACGGAGTGCTGCGTCCTTATATACCTCTAGAACCCGACGGACCCACCGGTGGGTCCAGCTGCCACGTGACCTCGGCTCGCTCTGTAAACAAAGGCTCCACGTGCCTTTACAAAAATCTTTTTTATTATCCCTAAAAGAGGCTTTAATCTTCAAAACTATTCCGCATAAAGGTTTTGCCCAAAATGTTAAGATTTTAGAGCTATTTAAAAACAGCTGATGAGATATAAAATTTTCCGGGCGATGACGCAACTGCCGGAAAACACCCTATCATGATCATCACGGCCATTTGTGGCTTCACGAGACTGAG